>NW_027287316.1:24684089-25201589 GCF_022747635.1 Hetaerina americana
AAATTGTATGTTTTTAATTTCTAAAGTGACTTCATTTTCTTGCTATTATGATTTCTGATTGTTCGGTGAAAGAATGAGTATTTGTATCTATATATACTGGAATCTATTACCCTTATTTTATCTCTGTGGTCTGATCTACCGAAGTAGTGTGGGGCCATTATAATTCCTTTAGTGTCATCGTTAAACTCGTTTGTTCTGAACCTTTCTAAAAGTCTGTCTCACTTGTTCTCTTCGTATCTCAAGTGGCTTTAAGCCTAAATCCCCTAAGAGACCTGACACACTTGTGTTCTTATTATAACAATTTGTAACGAATCTGGCGAATTTTCTCTGGACTTAAACTAATTCTTTTTGCCAAATTTTCAAGGGTCCTAAATACTTTAGGAATATTCCAAATGAGGTCTCATTAGAGCAAAATAACACCTCTTTTTAACTGTCTCATTACATTTCCTCACCACCCGTTTAATGAAGCCGAGTTTCTTTAGAGCTGATCCGAATATTGTCTTGATATTTGCTTCCTTCGAAAGGCGTGGTTTTTGAACTACCCCAAAAATATTAACTTGATTGGCCTTAGTTAGCACTGAACCCTTTATTTCATGGTGTATGTCCTGTTTCCACTTCCTTTTTTCCAAAATTTAAAAACTACGCATTTGTCTATTTTAAGCATTAATCCCCATTTCTTGCACCAATCCGAGATTGTGCCTAGGTCTCTAGAGAGTAGCTCGCGATCTAGTTGGCTTGCGATCTAGTTAGTCTCGATCGACTTGAAGGTCCCAATAAACTTAAGTTTATTGGGACCTTCAATTCTGCCTCGACTCGTTTAACCTACGAGTGCATCTCCATAAGGAGCTCAGGATCTCTTCAGACCCACATTCCCAGGTGTCGGTTGTCTCCATATGAGCCACAATACGTAGCTTAGAGCAACTTTTGTTACTGACGGCCGCATTTGGCGCCTGCGTCCCCTGGGGTACCACGCTGCCTAGTATACTCCAGGAAGGCAAGAATCCAACGTCTCCCTCCTCTTGGACTCAGCGGCGCAGCGGATACATTGTACGGCGCCGTCCCTTCCCGAGCGCTGATATCTTACCCTAGGAAGTGCCCACAGAGTAGGGGTAGGAGCAGTAGGTACGGTGGTGCTGTCATCCGACAGTTTTGATTGTCATGGACACACACATCTTAAAAACTTCTAATGTTTGCTTTACACATTGGCACAAGGTTTCTAATCCATAAAGCATTACTCTCAGTATTAGTCTTTCCTTTTCTTTTATTCGCAAATGTACTGAAAGAAGAAAAGATATTTAATTTATCTACATGCTACATCACTAATATGTTCTTTCTTGGGAATGGGGAATAACAGTTTTTAGTTCTTAGAAACGAGTGTCCTCAGAAAATTTTGAAGAATGAAATACATAATCTGAAGCCTTTATCCAGTGGTAACGAAGTACCTTTCTTAATTCTCAATTCTACGTTGTCGTATTTTATTTTAAAATCAACCATTCCTAAATCTCCGACTAATATGTAATAAAATTTCGCATTGAAAGTTTTTCCAAAAGTTATCGCAGTTATTATTTTACAATTTTTCTAGTTGTT
This sequence comes from Hetaerina americana, assembly GCF_022747635.1. NCBI lineage: Eukaryota > Metazoa > Arthropoda > Insecta > Odonata > Calopterygidae > Hetaerina > Hetaerina americana. The sequence goes on from NW_027287316.1 coordinate 24,685,677, forward strand.
ATATGGCTTTTGACTTACTTAAAGTGGGTGTTTCATTAAGCCTGAATTTGTGTATTAATTGCCAAATGCGGGAACCAATCGAAACTTCTTGAGTTATCATCCTTTTTGAGTAATCACCATTTATTCCATCTAGGTTCTTTTATTTCTCAAAAGGGATCACTCATGTTTCTTGTATATCCTTCGGGATCTAGCAATGACAACTTTGAGAATAACATTTCAAAGAGTAGTATATTCATCTAGTCTACCGGCATACCTGTATGCTAAAACAGAAGGATTAACTCCTAATTAGCATGGTGTTTAAAACCTAACACAAAAATGGTGTTTAACCCAAATTAAAATGGTGTTTCTTCTGTTATAAGTCCCCAAATAAAAATTTTTAGAATATTTCCAAATTGAAAATAATAGTAAAATACATTTTCCATCTCGTTTTGTCAGGCGGTCAGCTTTCTGCAAATTTCACGGAATAAGTGGTCTCGTTCCTTTCATTATAGATAAGGCTAATAAAAAGAGAATTCCTCGCCTGTGGAAATAATACATTCCGGTGAAATCACGTGTGCATGTTAAATGTTTATATCAGAGCAGAGTGATAGCTTCTTCCATAGTTTGACAAATTGTATCGTACGCCCACATCAAATCCATCGGTCTTAGCGTCTGAATATTATCTTTTCTCAAGATTTGAACTCTAAATTAATAGAAATTAGGCATATTGTCTATCTACTAGTTTTTCTTGTGTTCGGCACGGATTACTCTTTGCTGCTTTATCAGTTGAGTTTGTATCAAAATTTTGAAACGGGTTGGCCAGGTTTTTCGGGCGGCCAAGGCTTATATTCACAGTAGTCACATCTGTTGGACAATTTCCAATTATCCAAGGGGTTGAATGAAAGTTTGGTAAAAACCTGTAATTAAGTTTTGTCTTTAGTGAGGACCACTTCATATGTGAGGCAAGGTCAAATGGATGGGCACTTCAATTGAAAACCTTTCCGGTCTTAATTAAGTGAAGGCAAGTACTCCTCTGAGTGCCCGGAGGTACTTCTCTCTTCACCATTAAAAGCCTTTCGACACACCTTGCCTTCCTCTCATCCTTTTCCGAATCGCTATTCTATTGTGTAGATGACTGAACCTTTCATCAACTCTATTATAAAGACTGACATCATTTGTGGTAATCAGAATTTTCGCGACGCGTACGCACTTGGAGCATGTTATCAGTAATGGATATGATTTTATGGGCGTAGGTCATAGTAATGATTATGTTATGCATACACACTTAAACAATATGATTAATTCTTCAAGAATATGAAATTATGTTGTCATTTTAACCATAATTCATATTTTCATTGTGTTTTATTGGATTTTCTCCGCAAAATGAATGTAATCTTTGTAATATCATCGTATTCCATGAAACATTTGATAAAATTTAAGTGAAATCTGAGTAGAGAAATGAAACATATTTTAAACATTTTTTTCCTCTCACCTTGCGTTGGTACAGAGGGCTCAGTTTTTCTCATTCTCCGCTCTAATTAAAGCCCGAAGCGAAGAATGTGAATTTTTTGGGAAGAAAATCCTCATTCCACCGACCCCAGGCCCTGTGGAATGTTCCACGTGTGTAAGGTGTGTCATCCGGTGCTTACAGAAAGTTTTTGAGGCCACGATTCTGTAATTACGGAGACTCGCGTGCACAGAGTAACTAGCCCTGAGCAACGCGGTGGTTTAAAAATTATCTCATTAATTTATTTTTTTTAAAGGACGAATTCTTTCCTGTTTATTCGTAATTGAAAAATTTGGGAACTTAAGGTTTCAAAGTCTCTCGTTAAGTTTCGGTTTTTCATTTCTATACATCTCTTTTCATCTCTACTTTTTTTTTGGGAAGATCAGGCGCTATTTGAAAAAAAAGGATATTTACATATACATTTATGTATAAATACCCAGTGATCCTGCAAAAAGGTGTGTGGCGGTGGGGACATTGGAATTTAACGTGAGCATTGGAATTTTTCGGTCGGAATTATAATAAGTTTGACCTTGTAATGGAGTAACGCAGCCAAAAGGTTTTTTCTGCTACCTTTGCAATGGATTCGACAGGGTGTGAGAAATGGGCCTCATGAAACAAGATCAGATCAGTAAATTCACGATGGTAAAATTTGAAATCAGTACAAGAGCCAGATTTTCATTTATTTTGCTTTAATTGGACACCTCTGAGTAAATAATTTACGAACCAAATCTATGTGACGTGTAAATTATTTATGCAGAGAGTTTAATTTGCACACAAATTTACAGGGTATTCAATTTACACACACATTTTAGGTCGCGAAATTGCGTGACCTAAATTTTTCGTTGAATTTTATTCCAATTCAATACAATCGCCGTAAAATTTCAGCAGGGGATAACAATACATACGCCATAATTAGGAAATTAGTAAAGAAACTGATAACAATTATTACGAGAAACTCAGATTTTATACCAAGTGACTTAAACAATAGATTTCCTCACCCTACAAGGGCACCTAATCCACCATTCTTAAAGTTTCCATATCCTTATTTTATCTTTAACTTATTTAATCATATGCTGTGGTGGATTGAAGATCTGATGGGGGGCAAACGGTAAGAGTAGGTTGCCAATAGGTTCGACTATTTTATTTCAAAAAATGCAAATGATATGTTTACATTGATGCCGGGGGTGGTTAATGATTTGCTATTACGTTCTAGAATTTTATTTCATTGTAAAATGGAATAGAATTTTATTTCATATTGGTTAATATTTCTAGGGCTTGGTCATCAGGTACAAATAATGGCGGTCTGAAAACACCCTTAGTCTCGTATCGTATACATAGCGATCCAAATTTCAACTTGAGTAATAATTTTTCAATTTAATTGCATGGGCACGACACCGTCAATCCATTTACTAGATGTTTGGTAATCTGTAAACATAATTGTTTCCTAAGATTACAACAGACATTTTCTACATTTGGCTTCAACTTTCATCTAATTTTCTTATGTAAACTACTTGCGATATATGCCCAAGTAGTACGTATCGGTAAAATTGTTAACACTTTTTTCCCTGAGGTACCCCCGAGGTGACTCGTACGCTGTCGGAACTAGCGCCATCAAAGACTACCCTCTGTCTCTGAAAGAAAGTTTTCAATCCAATTTGTTTCGCCCTTGTTTATACCCGTGACCGTTAATTTATGAATGAGTTTACCATGGGGAACCTTATCAAATGCCTTTTGAAAAACTAAAAAGATCGCATCCACTTACCTACGTCTCTCACCCGATGAAAGTAAGTCACGTGTAAATAATCCTAATTGGGTTTCGCAGGAGCGGGTTTTCCTGAATCCGTGTTGATTATCACTTGAAAAGTTAATGTTGTCAATGTATCTCATTATTGAACTGAAAATTATGAGCTCTAAAATTTTGCAACAGATAGTAGTGAGAGATATAGGTCTGTAATTACTGGGGTCTTCCCTTTCACCACTTTTATAAATATGCGTTATTTGCGCGGTTTTTCAATTCTTAGGGACTTTGCACTCTGTGAGGGATTCGTTAAATATAAATTCAAGGTACGGATAAGTTAGGAGCTAAGTTCGGGTTGTGTGATATTAATTTTCCAATAAGGATCGTCGATATGAAAGAATCGATCTGGGGGCGATGTATAATCGAGGAATATTTAATTATGTCGAAAATAATATTCATACCGCTATTTGTATGCTAAAATGCAGTACCTCCATAATCATGTAGAAGGTCATATCTGTGGATATCCACAATAGTATGTTGCAATAGTGTATAAATTAATTCGAGTTTTCTCTATACATATAAAAAATATTTAAATTTTCCACACAGTCCTAATGGTAAATATCGTCATTTACGACATCGATTTTATCGACCGTTACAACGATATTGACGATATTTATCGAACATTGCCCGATCATGTACGAGGGTCATCCGGAAAGTAGTACCCGTTCGTGCCGCATGAAGTGCTGACGACGCGAGTAGCCGCTGGACGAGGTCAGATAGCTTCAGTGGCTTGTCTGCCTTCTCTGAGCCAAGTTGCGTGACGCTAGCATTGCCTGTGTTGTTTCTGTGATTGTTTACAATGTTTAAAAAAAATTGAGAACGCCGCCAGTTGTGAAGTGAGGGCAGTGATTAAATTCCTCAATGCAAGAAACGTTCGCCCATGTGATATTCATCGCCAATTAAAGGAGGTGTATGGAGACAATGTAATGGACGAGTCGTCTGTTCGGCGGTGGTGTCGCAACTTCAACATGGGGAGGGGGAACACACACGACGATGAGCGTTCGGAGAGACCGTCTGTCATTACAGACCAACTGGTGAGCTCAGTTGACGAATTCGTGAGGAACGATCGGCGCGTCACAATTGATGACATCTGTGAGCATTTTCCCAATGTTTCTCGAACAATTGTTCATGAAATTGTTAAACACCATCTGCATTATGCAAAAATTTGTGCAAGATGGGTCCCTCGCGTATCTCAATGAGCTGGCGGCGAAGGACTATGCAGCAGGAATACAGAAACTTGTCACACGTTATGACAAATGCCTTAATTTGCTTGGAGATTATGTTGAGAAGTAGTTTAAAGTATCCTCTTTCAAATAAAATTTTTTATGTTTGTTAATATTTACTTTTGTGTCTTTATTTCACGAACGGGTACTACTTTCCGGATGACCCTCGTATTTAGGTCGAAATTAGTCTGGTGTGTATTCACCCCCTACCAAACACCTTGGCGGTGGCTTGCAGGGAACTAAAGCAACTAACTAACTAATATTTTAGAATTTATCGCACGTAGAGTACACAGTTCAAATATCAATTAATATACTACGTACAGACCTAATTATATTAATGTGCTACCGTACTTGTGTATTTTTTTGCAGACTCACCCTATCTAATTGATAAAATATCCGGTTACGGGTTGAAAAGTGAAAAATTAATTCTTTTCTTTGTTCATTTTGTAATAAAAGATAGTGAATTTCATGAGTGTAAATGATGCAGCATCGGATTCAGAGCATTTTGATTAGGAATGGGATATTAAAGACTGATAGAGGGGGGAACGCTAGCAGAGCAAGGAATGGCTAGGAATTGAAGTGGTACATTGTGCAGAATGACGGGAGGTAAGCGAAACTGAATAGGGTGAGGTGTTAGGCTGTGTCTTGCGTGCCGAGGCAAAGAAATGTAGCGATATTGTCTTATGCCCATCCAATACCCAGTTTAAACAGTAGACTACTAATAATAATAATAAAACGTTTAATATCTGCCTCTAGAAGATGTCTGGCAAATCGCCATGATTGAGCATGCAGAGAAAAGTATTCTTTTTGTATACGGTAATATTATGACGGTGGATCGGGATGGTGTGGTGGCTAACATACATCTGCATCTACACATTACTCCTCAAACCACCGTAAGGGCGTGTGGCCGAGAGGGAGGAAATGGGATTAGCTGGCTTCCCACCCAAAATGACTTGGTTTGAATCCCAAAGGTGGTAGGTTTTTTAAGTCGTGTGGAGAGCATTTTGAGTGAGCACGTTGTCCGTCGGATAGGACGGTAATATGCGGACACTAGCTTCCCATCGTTGAGAGTATACTAATGCTGATGCCGGGATTCTTTCAACCCTTCCTACATTCCCTGAAAATCCTATATCCACCAATATACCCGCCTAATCCTAATGGCGCAAATGACCTTAGCCGTCGGTCGCCTCGTCTGGGCGATAAGCGGAGGGGAATTGGGCGGTGGTGGGAGCCATTGCTCCCCCATTTTTCCTGTACGCTCGTTCCTGATTACTCAGTGAGTACCTCATCTGCCAGACTATAAGCCGACCCCTTCCCCTAAAAATCCCATTGATTGATGAAAGAAGTAATTTTTGTGGTACAGAATTCCGGACACGTATATTATTAGTAAAATGAGAAATTTGCTGACTATAAGCATATTTTTGTGAGCTCTTTAAATATGATTTTACTTTTTATATCATAATTTTGCCCCCAAAGCTGTGGAAGTTGCCAAATAATATCCGGCAATTAATTTTCAATTGATGCCATGAACTGCCCTAAAGCTGGCAACAGTTTGGCCACACCCGTCAGTCTGCTAACTCTGGAGATATCAATTTCTTTTGTAGCAATTCAACAGTGGAAAAGGCTCTGATCTGCGGTTTCCTTTCGTCAATTTGATTTTTATTTGGTAGCGTCATTCAATTCTTCGAAACCACGTCTAAAGGCACTTTTGCATGAGTAACACAATGAATGCAATTGCTTTGTGTCATCCTCTCGCTCTATTTTGCTGTAATTCGACACCTTCATATCCTATGCCAGGCATTTATTCTCCAAGTCACATGTAATGTAAAACGTTACGTCGCAAGCCCTCTGGTCTTTTAAAATTAGTTATTTGTTACTTTTCAATCATCGTTCATAAAATGACCTATAAAAATTGAATAGTCTTTCTGTACTTTATCAGGCGAGTTGCAGATCGCGGTTATGGTCAAATTATTTACGTCATCGGATTTTTCACAGCTGAGCAACGAATTATAAGTTAACATACGTGCCAGTAAAAAAACAAATATTTTTATAAACTGGAAATTGGCCAGAAAATATGAAAAATAGTAATCAAAATAAAATCAATTGAAGCCTCTTTAAAATTTAATGGTAAATAATTGCAAAAATATTTGTTCTTATAATAAATTACATATCTATGAGATAGGGCAGTTTTTCTGCTGAGCTGGCCTGAGGGGTCATTTGTTTAGATAGCAAAGAAGGCAAAACTTGACAGGTTTGATTACCCACCGAAACCGTGCAATTATTCCTCGGCGGAGTGGACTTAAGAATCACTGACGCTACCTAATAATTTAATTCGACGTCTTCGGTAATGTGAGCGCATTATTATTATTAAGCGCAAATTATACGCTAACCAAATCTTTAAGACATCCATATCCTCTCCCTCCCACAAGAAATAATTGAAAATTCAGCTCCTCCGACGCATAAAAGTACTGAAATTGGTTCGATCAATATCGGACTCCCAAGAAGGAAACGAGTCCCATTTCTACTTCGGCAGCAATTTCCTCTTAAGGTCGAATGGGAAAGGAAATGAAACGTTCAATTGCTTTCTTAGTTGTTCCCGAGGAGGATAGGGGTTCAACGGAGAGCGATTTTCGCGTTTCACGGGCAGACAGCCGTCTTTTCCATTTCGTAGATCCAACTCGGTAAGTACGGGCCAGAATGCCGCGTCCCACGAACTGAAAATATTCGAGCGTTCCCTCTAGCACGAATGCGTTGATTAAATTATGAGTAAGTCACTTTTACTGAGCAGCCCTTGAGTCCCACATCCCTAACGTTAAAAATTCCCAAAGGCCGCGGAACCATGTCTTTTAATCCCTTTTATCAGGAAAGATGGTTAATAAGTTTAAATACTGTAGTATTGACGTGCTTTAGTGGGTTGAATTATGATTTTCAATCATAACAGAAAATTCCTAGCCAAACTTTTCTTAATTTTTGGTTGGGTTTAGTGAAATAAAATTGCAAATGTGGTTTCCAATTCGCAGGTGAAAAGATGAGAGAAATAATGTTACTTCATTTCATGATGTAACCCGTAAGAGAGAACAAAACTACATGCACAATTAACCTATTTATGCAAATTTACACACATATACATTCATGCGAAGACCTTTTTAACATACACGCATGCAGATACATATACTATCAACTAACAAAAGATTGCACCTTAGAATGTAGTAAAAAATTGACTTTTGAGAATTATTGTGAATTTTCTCCGTTTCATGTAGCAAAAGTAACTCATTGACGTGTAAATTACGGCGTGCAGGCCCTAGGGTCACGACCTCGTCCAAAAGATATTTAAAGCTGATTATTTTCTGAAGATTCAAGCTAATACTATATATTTTATCTATTTTCATGGGTGACTCTGGTTAAAAGAATCTAAATTGGTACTTGAAACGCATAATTGATACATATTTATTTACATCCCGTCCCAGGGGGTGAAGCTTTAGCGAAATAAATACAATTGCTAATTTCTCAGCCAACGCCAATGTAATTAAAGGGGCTTTACCTTTTAATCGATAATCACGCCTTTTACAATGGAACTTTTTCAATCGAGAAAAAAAACTAAAAACCTCAACGTTCTTTCAAGTTAAGTCTATAATTTACTTCAATTAATATTTGTAATTTTTTATTGAATTTACTAAATTTTCAATGTAATTTCTTTCCTTCTTGTTTTTTGTGCTCTAAAACTCGTTCCCAAACGTTTAGACTTCAGAGAATAATCTTACTTAAGCCTTTATCGTTGCTCTCCACTAAAATTGAATTTTTAGTAAAACATATAGGCAGATGTGAACAAAGGATCTTTTCATGGGGCCTGGCGCAAGTTGAGAAAAAAAAATTGGAAATGGGAGAACGGGGAGAGACGAGGTCTTAGAGGGATTGACAGAATAGCAATCTCTAAAGAGGGAGGTGGAAACGGGATAGGACGGCTTTAGGAAACAAAAGGGTCCTCGGGTGGCGTCAATCAATATCCATAGTTACTTTGCTGTTACTAGGTGACTGAATAGTGAGGGATACTCTGCACTCTTCTTTTGGCATATGCCACCTATGTCGTAATTTCAGAGATATAATTGTGCCCTACAAACACGGGTCCTCAGCCTTCATTCATAACGGTTTTCTTACAGAGGCTATGGAACCTCAAAGGGAATATGAAATTTAGCGCGGGGCATCAGGCTATAACTCATAATTAAAGGCAAGTGAAGCACAATCATGAAATCCTTTGTCACTGGACACGATCAAAGGATTTAAGAATCTCTTCGTTTTACAAATATCTATTTTAAAACTTGCTGTTAAAAAAAAATTAACGTTTAACCTAGTAATTAAATGGATATGAAATAGCTTTGAAATATACTTCGTGTTTATGGTAGAATTTCGCTAATTTATGATGAAATAACAAAAACTAGTTTGTTAAGCATACCATAAAATTAATACACACATACAATCGCTGCAGAAATGAGGGAGAAGGTCAATTTATTTAAAAATTCGCCGATTGAATGTCTGTGCTCAAGGACATTGTTTATTTAGTGAAAATCATAGCGCGTGTGGAGTGAATGTAAGTTTCTTAAAACCTGGAAAACATTCTGAAATATGATTTCATTAATATTCCAACATTTGTCTCGAACTAAATTTTCTACATCGGCACCATGTTGAATAACTAAGAACTGAGATCATCACGTAACGCTTTTGCTGAAGAATAACTTTGAGCAAATTATAACAAGTGTAAAAGTAGAGACAATTTTTTTGGTTTTATCTAGACGGAAATTAATCTTACATGACAAATTAATGGCGATGAGGGTAGAAAAATAAACTTTAACCTTCCACATAAAGATTTAATACTTCACACGACCACGGTTTCAATGCTGCGAATCATCATAAGGTGACATACATGAAAATATTTTCTTTCTAAGAGCGGTGAAGGTGTATTCTTCATTTGATGAACATAAACATCCAAGAATTGCAGTCAGAAACCATCGAATACATACCCTCCCGCTCCCCTAGCCCACTAATAGATTTTGCGCCAATAGTCAACTTACCCCTCTCCCTCACTCCCCCTACCATCCTCTCCTCTTGGAGCCAGGCTATATAAGTTGAAAAATGTTTCATGTATGTCACGTGATGATGATGGTGATGTCATGTGAGGTATTAAATCTTTATGTGGAGGAGCGAAGTTTATTTTTCTACTCCAATCAAGAAGGAATTCCACAAAGTTGAGCCTGAAACTGTTATGTTTAATTAATGGCAAGTAGTTTTCCATGAATTTTGTCCACCATGCAATGAATCAAATATGCTGAATGATGCTAATGTCTTTTTACAAATTTAAAACATTTGTCGTGGCGGATTAACCTCACCGAAAGAGCAAATGAACTTGTGAGCAGAAGATAATCAGGGCCCCTCATACGTGCTGGGTAACAACGGAGTCATAAAGACACGCTTGGGCGCACGTGAGACCGGGATTTACGACACGCACACACTCCCCCTTCAACCACTGAGGAGGAGTACACTTTATCGGCGAAGGCGGCCGCAGACTCTATAAGGACTCCCTCTGAGTTCGTCTCCACCAACCTCCGCAATCTCTGCACCCTCCTCTCTCCACCTTCTTCAAACCCTCTACTCCGAACGCCTTGGTCTTCGGATCTTCAATTAAGAACCTTGGAGCAGGTGAATCCGGTCACGTGTCTAATGTGTCGGTTGGGAACTCCGTCATGTGTAAACAAACGTACCTAACCAAACGGAAGACGGGTGTTGGGGCGGGCGGGCGGGACGAGGGCTAATGGCCAAACCCTCAACGGACCTAGCACCCCCTCTCTCTTGCCCCTCATCCTTCACCACCCTTCCTCGCCGTGCACCAACACATGTGGAGGCAGACGTGGTATCCTGGAGGCGTCGAGGGAGGTATCCCGGAAGACAGGGACGAGGGCGACGAAAGGGGAAGAGGATTTTGTCGGGGCGGCGGCGGGAGAACGGTTTAGGGACTTGGTGAACGGGAGATGGCTGGGGAGCGGATTAGTGATGGCTGATGAGCAAGAACGGCACGGAGAACGGGGACAGGGGGAGTCTTGTCTGATTAGAGAGACGCGGGAAGAGGGTGTTATTGTTTCCTGCACTCAAGAGGTTGACGGCTGGTTTGAGGGGGAAGGGTTTTGGCGGAGGGTTTCGAGAGGTGGCGGGGGGGACGGAGGAGGAGAAAAAGGGTGTTCCGTGTGGATGACGGGATAGGACGGTGGGGAAGGGATTTATACTCCCGGGTTGGAAGGACTTCGGTCGAAACTCCGGAATAATCAACCCTTTGAATGCGCTCGCTCCGTGCCGTTCAACTTGAGGAAGATACTTCAAAAAGACTTGACGTGCCATCGATGTATTTCCATTCGGATCGAGGATAAGTGACGTTCAAGTTAAAGACGGTAAAATGTCCACATTCCGACAACTATTCTAAAAAATATTTGCAAAATTAATTAGTAGTTGGAATCAAATAATGACCAAAATCATTCCGTTACCACAGTTACCATACAAAAATTAATCTTTGGCGTCTGTTTAAAGTAATAAATAGAAATAAACATAAGAAGTAAGGAACTTGTTTTCTTGAGGATGTTCGAAGATTGAGTACTTGTGGTTCCTCTACAAATGTTAACTGAAGGCTTGAATTTATTGGTTGCATAATAACCCTCTGTTGTGACTAGCAAGAGATGTTTAATAACATTTAAAGTGTTCCGTACAAATAATAAAGGGAACCTATTGATGAATATAAATGTTGTGCCCTGGCTTGCGTGTTGTTGGATGGCTTTCGTGCTGCACCCTGGCGTGCAGTTGTCTGTTGCCTTAAGGTAAATGTGTTTGCATGAGTGTTGGATGTAGGGTTTTTTGCATGAGTGTGTGCGCTGCTGTGGGTGTAGTTTTGCATGTTGTTGTTTTTGCATGTGGTATTGTTCCTTTTTACGGGTGGTGACCAAGCACCCCCCGCCACACGCCTTTGTGGTGGATTGCGGGGTATTATGTAGATGTAGATAAATCAATCAAGGGCACATATAAAGATGTAGCTGCAACAGTCCGTATTGTTTATGAATTCATTTTGAAATTACTTATTGAATTACGAAATTTTCCACATGTGTCGATTTACTTCAGGTAACTATGATATAAAATACATCCATTCCTCAGTCAATTGAAGGTCGCTAATAGAAGTCTTCTAGGGTAAAAAAGAAAGCAACGAGCGGGATTGCATGTCGTAACCTCACTATATACTTCAGAAATGTAATAAGACGGTTTAGGATTGTTATTTTACGTTAGGTCGGTTAGTTAACCTCGCGAATATGCTGGTGTACGTATGTCATCTTCACGAGGTAGGCTTGGTTTTAAAATTAGATCGAGTGCAACGTAGAGCAGCTAGGTTTGTTAAAAATTTTATGAACAAGGTAGCCGTTACACGACACTATTGTAAGAGTTAGGATGTTAGCCACTAGTTGACTGTAGGTTGAAATGGAGGTTAACTTTACCGTATAAATTTGAGGCAGACTACCTATCTGAGGAAGGCTATTTATCTGAGGACTTAAGACATATTACATACCCCTATTCAATAAATAAGATCACGTCACGTGCGTAAAATCAGGGAGATAGGTAGTAGTACGGATTGATTTAAATTTTCTTTTTTCCGCGAGCAATTTAAAATCGAAATAGATTTGACAGTAGGCACCAAGCAGATAATTAGCATCAGTAGCGTATATATTCTGTCAAAGTGATCGGAAAAGTGTGGTGCCTAACGTCTTGGCTTCCCACCCGCGGGTTCCACCCGAGGGTCCGGGTCCAAATCCTAGAGGCGGCGGATATTTTCCAGTCCCTTGAAATTCGATCCCTACTTGAGGTGTTCATGAAGTATTCTAGGGTCTTCCACCGGGTCAGGGGTTCCATGTTGGCCGACGTTTCGATGCCCGACTCGTGCATTGAAACGTTTGACCAGCGTGGAACCCCTGACCCGGTGGAAGACCCGAGAAAACTTCATGAAGCAAATAAGCCGGGAAAGCACGAGATCTTACTTGAGGTGCTTTGTGCAGAGAACTTTGAGTGAGTACGCCGTCTGTTGGATGGGCCGTTAAATAGCGGACCCTTAGGCCTTTCGTTAAGAGCAGGTTAATCCCGACGCCCTGTTTCTCTCCGCCCTTCCTCACTTTCCGTTCATCCCCTATGTTGCAAATGACCATAGCTGTTGGTCGCCTTTCCTAAAACTATTACTACTCTATAGTCAATGCCCTGTATGTTTTTTATATGCTCACCTTGGGTCGTGCACGCAAAGCTATTGGCCTGACACCCCCCGCCACCCGCGGCTCGCGGGGCATTATGTAGATGCATATGAATATCGATGAAGGCACTGGCGACATTATCCAACGCATCCTGCAACACCATCTGAATTGTGTAATTAACCCAGACGAGCAGCATTGAAGAGATATATACACGTATTTATATTGGTTACAGACATGCAAATCAATTTCAATAATAAATTGGACTAGAGAATAATATATAGTATTAATAGTTTAGATAAACAGATACTTATTTTGATAATGAATGTGTCTCTATATATTCATGACTTTTGATTCAAATATCGAAATATAAATCTCTTTTAAATTTGATTAAAAATACAATTGGCTCAAACGCTAGTTCAACATCATTCCAATTTGAGTGTGACCTCTATTGGGTGTTTCACCGAATATTATGCGTACCATACCCGTAATCTACCGATTACATGTACGTTGTGTAGGCAATCTATAATGACCCTTGCGTACAACGCATCGCCGAGGTACGTCTAGGCTTCCTATGGATTGATCTGCAACCATTTAACAGTAAAGTAACATTGATGGCTATCAATATAGAGGTGATTTAGGCCATTATAAAGCATTTCTCAAATATTTGTTTGATTTACTTTTATTTATTTAATCAGTATGTTACCATTATTTTTTTAGATTCTGATCCACGGAAGAAATATTCACAGAAAATTATTCCATCGTCAGTACTTCTATCTTAAGATTGATTTATTGCAGCTCATAATTGTTCTTTATTTAGTGTCGATTCCCTCATATCGAGTTGGCTTTTCTGTTTTACGTATTTCTTAATTTGTACTAAGTACGTCTTTTGCTCCTCTTCGCGGTATTTTCCCTCCAATTTTTCTTTTTATTATGTACCTCAGTAATCCGTTGTGCCTCAAGATATGTCCGAAGCATCTAGTTCTTCTTTGCCATTGAGTTCTTCAAATGGACCTCTTCTGCTTTTCTACATATGAGTACCTCCTCGTCACTTACTTTGTTTGTCCATTTGTTTGTAATATTCAAAAAAAATGCCTACAGGACCTGAAAATTCCGGAAAACGAGCAATTGGGCTAACATCTTACGCATTCATCAACTGTTCGGTAGTATTCCACACATGCAGGACGGGAGATCCATAAATGCATTAGCTTTAAACGTTTATATACACGACACCCCACCACCGGGCTCGAATAGTGGGCGGGAAAAACGAACACCTCAACCAATCCGTCGGGCAGCCTATCTCTATTATTTTGTGACAATTGCCTAAGCTGCATATGTATTTGCTACTTGAATCACGTCTATATTACATATAAACTACTTCGTAAGCCGTTTCAAGAATGTATGGCAGGAGCTGTTAGGTCACCAGCTATAGTACAGCATATCCACACTAATGTTTACTCAAACAAATGGCACCCTGTGATCTTCCGAAAGGATACATGAAAGGGGAGGTGAAAAAGCACCGCATTAAAACAATATTCGTTATAAACATTATACTGCTAGTAACTACTCTAATGACTGCTATGAAGAGGTATAGGAATATCAATTAAAAAGGGCGGGCTCACATCCAACGCAGTCACCAATACACCCATGAATTATACGCATGCAGGACAAACATTTCACAAATGTATCAGATCAAAAAATTTCGTACTTACACTTACCCAATGGCGCATGGTGGGGAGCTTTAGACCGCCAACCATGAACTGAGTTGAGGGGCAACGTAACTAATATGTGCCTAATTAATTCAGCCAGTGTCTACCTATTTTTACCTTTGTGTTTCCGCATTGAGTTTTGTCGCGGGAAAAATAAATACTTAAGTATATCCGTCCGCGAGTTCATCTATCTTACATTGTGATAATTTTTTGCCTTGCGCATGAGATTGGGGGCTGAATTGTACAGCTAAATAAGACCACGAAAGCCACCGAGCAGGTATTTGGCAGGGGGTGGATCCACACCAGGTATGTAAACCACACGAAGATTTGGCCTTCTATGTCGTTCGCCATTTTTATGCCATATGAATTATATAGTATGTTTGCCACAACATTATAGCGTCGTTGGCATAGTCTTATTTCGATTTTCATTTTTGAGGTAATATCATTAATGCAAATAAAAAAGAGCAAAGAGCTAATGACCTTACCCTACGGGACAACGGATATTACTTTTACATAATTGGAGATTGATACAGCTGTTGCTACTTTTTCTTTGCGGTTATTAAGGAAGTCGTGTATTCCATACACTCGTAAGTAGTCAATTTGGCATTCATTACTCATTCAGAGGCCTTTTTAAAATCCAAGAAGATTGCATGTACTTGTTTTTTCTTTCCGCGGTTGCGGGATATCGTGCATAAAAAAATCCCAATTGTTTTTACGAGATCGCTTCCTTCTTTATCCATGTTGCTCGCTGAATTCGTGCATAGAAGGATTTGTCTACCTAGAGAGACCATTACGTTGCTAACCCTGATATTTTCTGGTATTTTACGGAAAGAGGTTAAGGAAATTAGTTGGTAATAAATGGGATTTTGTTTATTTCCATGGTTAAAGATAAGAATTACGTGCATTATTCACAGTCTATTGGAATAATTCCTACCAAAATCAATTAGTTATTTGTGTATTCTATGTAGAGCACTTTTTAGGGCGCAAGTTCTTTAAGTTCTCCTGCATGGATGTCATCTGGTCAAAGGAAGATGTTTGTTTTTATGTGAAGGAGTTTCTTTGTTATCCCTTTGCATACAATAATGTCAATTTTACTATCGGCCTCCCTGGGCATTCGCTGGGTACGTATGTATAATATTAGACTATTCAACCATCAATTCCATCTTGTCGTAATCAAAAATACGTACGCAGTTCGAGGACATCCACTGTGGATGCGACTAGCCAATTAAAATAAATTCTTAAAAAAATAAACTGGGAGTATTATTTTTAAAATTGATTGGTATTTGACACGTTATAGTCTGAAAACACATACTAAATATCCCTCTGGCGTATTTATGCGTTTATTTCAAAACTTACCATATTTTAAACGTATTGTGTGAGTTTTTGGACAGTGACCCTAAAGCGTGGTCATGTCAGGGAAGTATATTGGGGTGAACAAACCGTGGTATGCTCAAGGGATTGTAACGATGTTATTCGCAGTAATACCGAGGGAAAAGCTTATACTCTTAGTAAATTCTTTCAAAGTGTTTTCACCATCGATGTTGCCACCAAGGATTTCCCGGATATTCTAAATTTCGAACTAATGGCTAGTATAACGGCGGACAAACAAGGATTTATCCCTTTGGTAAAAGATATTAAGCCCAAATAATCCCCGACACCCGAAAATACACACCAACTAGGGTGTTATAACAATCAGCTCCTAATATTGCGTCGTATCTCGAAGTACGAGGGTCATCCGGAAAGTAGTACCCGTTCGTGCCGCATGAA
The DNA here is from genome assembly GCF_022747635.1 of Hetaerina americana. Lineage (NCBI taxonomy): Eukaryota > Metazoa > Arthropoda > Insecta > Odonata > Calopterygidae > Hetaerina > Hetaerina americana. The sequence goes on from NW_027287316.1 coordinate 24,701,918, forward strand.
GTGCTGACGACGCGAGTAGCCGCTGGACGAGGTCAGATAGCTTCAGTGGCTTGTCTGCCTTCTCTGAGCCAAGTTGCGTGACGCTAGCATTGCCTGTGTTGTTTCTGTGATTGTTTACAATGTTTAAAAAAATTGAGAACGCCGCCAGTTGTGAAGTGAGGGCAGTGATTAAATTCCTCAATGCAAGAAACGTTCGCCCATGTGATATTCATCGCCAATTAAAGGAGGTGTATGGAGACAATGTAATGGACGAGTCGTCTGTTCGGCGGTGGTGTCGCAACTTCAACATGGGGAGGGGGAACACACACGACGATGAGCGTTCGGAGAGACCGTCTGTCATTACAGACCAACTGGTGAGCTCAGTTGACGAATTCGTGAGGAACGATCGGCGCGTCACAATTGATGACATCTGTGAGCATTTTCCCAATGTTTCTCGAACAATTGTTCATGAAATTGTTAAACACCATCTGCATTATGCAAAAATTTGTGCAAGATGGGTCCCTCGCGTATCTCAATGAGCTGGCGGCGAAGGACTATGCAGCAGGAATACAGAAACTTGTCACACGTTATGACAAATGCCTTAATTTGCTTGGAGATTATGTTGAGAAGTAGTTTAAAGTATCCTCTTTCAAATAAAATTTTTTATGTTTGTTAATATTTACTTTTGTGTCTTTATTTCACGAACGGGTACTACTTTCCGGATGACCCTCGTAATATGTAACAAAACCATCACAGCGTGCAAATTCCCTAAGGATTGGATAACCACACAGGTAACGCCTATTTTTTAAAATGTTGTGACAGGGAGGATCCCAGTAATTACCGACTCGTATCCCTCACTTAAATTTGTTGTAAAACTTTAGAAAACTCTGTTGTCAGTTCGATAATCGGATGTATTAACAGCATTAACAGCTTACGTAACGGCAAGCATGGATTCGAGAAAGCCCGCTAACGCGAGACACAATTAGGAATATTCACACGTGACCTCATTTTGTCGAATGATATTGGTAGGTAAGGCAGGTAGGTTTTTTTTGAATTTTCAATAGGCATTGGACGAGGTTCCTTGTGTAAAGGAGAAATTAAGCTTCTTACGGCCTTTTTAAAATTGACCGTATTAAATAATTTTTCCTTAAGCCGTTAAGGGTTGTTTACACCACTGTAAGGGGTAAAAAAGAGGAGAATGTTAAGGAAAATTATTTAATACAGTTCCCTATGATAAAATATTGTATAAATCTAAATCCGCTGGCATAAATAAGAGCGCGATAAATTGTGTGAAAGGCATTCAGTTCTAACGGGAACAGAGGGCTGTCCTTGGACGTCGCTAGTTCTGATAGCATACGACTGACCTTTGGTGAACCTTAGGGAAATTTAATCGAGCCCATGTTTTTCCTGATTTTTTAAAACGATTTGAACTTGGAAATAAGGAGGAGGATTTGGATGTACGATGATGATACGGGAGATTTCTGGGGAAGAGGATCGATTAATCCTAGAAAAGGATCTAAATTGCATTTCGATTTGGTGTAAAAAATGGTAATTGACAGCAAACCATAACAAATATTCGCTAGTAATTTTTTTTTGAAGTTCCATGGGAAGAGAAAGACGCCAGCACTAATAGATTCAAAAACTAATCCTTCCCACGGCAAATGCGGGTTTGTAATTGTAAGATTAGAGAGCTAAGATAAAAGCTAACAGGATTATTAATTGCAACCTCTCGGGAATAAATAGGTTTACTTATTTAGTTCAATAGTTTCAGCCTCAACTTTGTGGAAGTTCATTTTAATAAATGAAAAAGAAACACTTTGTTCCAATCCACCACTTTATTACAGGTACGACTAGTTTCGACGCTACGGCGTCATCCTCAGGTACCTAGGATGTACCTGAGGATGACGCCGTAGCGTCGAAACTAGTCGTACCTGTAATAAAGTGGTGGATTGGAACAAAGTGTTTCTTTTTCATTTATTTAGGTTTACTTATATCTACATCTACTTAATACCCTGCAAGCTACCGCAAGGGTGTGTTGTGGGGGGTGTTAGGACACCACCCGTAATTCCAAAAAAAACCGCATGCAAAAGCCTCAAATTTATACAATCCACAAATAAAACATGGTATACGTACATTCTTGCGAAAATCCTTGCAACCCACACACATACAAACACTCAAACTACCCACTAACATACACGGGAAGGCCCAGAAGTACTCGGCCTGACCTAGAGATGGCGGTAGCTGTTTGAAAAATGTCATTGCATTCGAAATTATGTAATCCTCAGAGCATATGCTTCAAGTTTGAAGACGCCACGCCGTTTAACTTTGTTTGGCAGCCATCAATAGTGAACGTTTCCAGTGAATTCGTGAAAATGGAGAAAATTGGTCATCGTTATGTGATACAATACTTTTATTTGAAAGGCTTCAGCCCTAGCAATACAAAAGCTGAATTCCATTCTACTCTGGGTGAGTCTGCTCCTGCAAAATTGGTGCCGCGTTTGCTCACACTCGAGCAAAACCAGTGTTGTGAAAATGTTTCAATTGATTGTTTAGCAAGGTTTCACAGCAACAAAGCAGAATTTTTGCGCCGTTTCATAACCATGGATGAAACATGGGTCTATTTCTTCACATCCGAGACAAAACAATCAAAACAATGGATTCAAACGGGAGAACCGCCTCCAAATAAGGCGAAGACCGTTTCATCTGCAGGCAAGGTTATAGCGTCAGTTTTTTTGGAATGCGTGTGGGACAATTTTCATGAACTATCTTGGAAAAGGAAAAACTATCAACGGCGAGTATTACGCGAACTTATTTCCTCTTTTGAGTGAAGAAATCAAGCAAAAGTGGCAGCATTTGGCTGAGAAGAAAGTGTTGTTTCATCAAGACAATGCACCAGCTCACAAATCCGTCATAGCAATGGCCAAAATTCATGAATTGAAGTTTGAATTGCTGCCTCATGCACCCTATCTGCTAGGTTTAGCCCCCTCGTATTATTTTTTGTTCGCCAACTTGAAAAAATGGCTCGGTGAACAAAGATTTTCTAAACGTGAAGAAGTGATGTCGGCTGTTAATGGCTATTTTGAGGAGCTGGACGGTTTTTACTACAAAAAGGGTATCACATTTTGAACATTGCTGGGAAATAAGTACAGAGCTGAAGGGAGATTATGTTGAAAAATAAGTACATTTTTTTTCCAAAATATTAGTGTTTTCTTTGTTGGGTCAGGAACTTCAGGGATTCATTATATTGGGACCACGCTAATAGAAAGCAAGGCACGAAAATTTGAATTTCCTCGTTGCCTTTGGTCTTCAATTATTCTAACGTAATTTTTGGTGACAAGGCACACCCTACCATATATTCTCGTATAGACTTGCTAGATAAGATGTAGATATAGCTGAATTTATTGAAAGTCAGCACATTAGGGAATGTATTGGTGGAGATAAATATTTCTTTGGAATGACTCTAATCTTTATTGGGAGCGTCCGCGGATACACATTAAAATCTCACGATTGTTTGCTATGCATCGTAAGTAACTGATATTTTCCGTACAGTTTCCAATTCTGAATTGGGATTCCTAATAGGATTGTCAGACGTGCCCCATTTACTAAACTAAATTTATGAAATATTTCCCTATTTTTCAAAATATTAAAATTTTCACCATAATTACCCGTTGTATGAGTTTCGGATATATAATTATCTTTGAAAATACAAAACAATAAAGACGTAAAATTCATGTTCATTAAGGAACTTAGTTTCAATATGCGCAAGTGAAGATACAAATTATTGTCGTTGGTTGAAGTAAAAACCAATTCATCTTATTATAATTAATCGTTCTTCATATTTGACAGGGTTATTATTCCAATTCCCAATAATGAATGCCTCCGAATGATATCCTCTATGTTACCAATTATTCAAATTTTTGATGGGGTATTTCTATCTAAAGAACTACTGAAGGCGGGACTCAAGTATGATACTTTCCATAAGAATCTAAGAGCTCTCTATTCTCATTCCATCAGAAGGGGAATGATCTTCAATATCTGTGCTATATCAGATAACGGACTCTTTGAGTATATAAGGAGCTAGTTTCAGGAGAAAGAGTAAGAAAGTATTCTTTCGAAAATACGTACTGCTTACGGTGACCCCCGTCGCCTAGTTCTCAGCAATAAAGCTTCTCGCTCTCTCTTTCTCAAGCAAGAAAACGCAAATAACAGAGTCTTTTCACATATCCCCAGAGACCATTTGATATCGTACTATTTAACTTGTTTTATTTTTTACATGCTCTGGTGTCGAGACAGATATCTAACGCGCATTGAGAAGCCATTTTATCTCCCTTGTGAAGCGGCACATAATCGGGTGTGCACCGGTGCTCTGATTTACCGGTCGCTGCGTAGAAGATTGTGGGAAGGGAAGTCCTAAGGTCCGCATCGACAAAGACTGGGTGAGCACCGTATAGCTCAGCTACTCATTTGGCGAAATCGCTGGTTGAAAAAAACACGTTTGTCGTGGGCGTGGTTGTTAAGTAAGCATCTAGTGTCGATTTATTTGAGCGTCAGGCACGAATAGTTTATTTTTCATTTTTTTTAAATAAGTCTCCCCATTTCAGTAAAACGTTTTTAGTCGCTTACACTTTTTGAGAAGCTTTAATGAAAACATTCCTTTGTGAGGAGTTCAAAGATTTCAGACGCCCCTATATTATTACCGCTACCGCAATGAATCTTGTTGCTTTGAAAATGTGACTTTCTTCATGAAAGAGTAGTTATTAGAACGTTTTCGTTTAAATCCTTCCTTCAAGCATTAAATAAATAGAAATTTCCATGGGTTAAGGCGTAGTGGCCATCGCTAAAGGGGATCAATGGATTTCCAGCACACGAAATGAGTTCGAGGATTTCCCTGGAAGTCATTGCAGTTCTCGGTGGGTTCGCGAACTAACCAGATGTGTTCTGTTTGGCAGCTCCTTTTCATGGGAAAATAAAAGAATTATTACTAAAAATTTTAAATATTGCTTTTAGTGATGAGTTTTAGAATAACTCGATGACTTGCCTAATGCGCCAAATAAATTGTGACGCCATAGTCTCTCAACGCAAAGGTAGCTTGCAGTTTCCGTCGAGTTTGCACGCCTAATGTAAATTTTTATTGCTACAAAGATAAATTTGTGATTTCAGTTAGTGACAAATATGACATTTACTTAAATGTTAGTTTTTTATATTTCTGACCCTATACGCTTTGTATATCTGGCAAAAACAGAAGATATAAACGTCGAGAAGTAATGTTTCTACTTCAAATTCACGGATATTTTGTTACATTGAAACCAAGGTAATGATTACCGTGCGTCGGCCGGCGCAGTCTTCATATTTTTCATGCTTGAAGGGATTACTAAAATACTTTTTCATCGTGCTTATAAATTACATAAAAGAACTGTTGACTCACATAAACATACATTTGAGGCAAGGGAGTAATAGCAGTATTTTCATTTATATATTTTAAAGTTTGAAATGTTTCTCAATTTTAATTAGCTAATATTTTCTATTAAATTAATAGCCATTAAACATTAATAAATAAAATAAAGTACACCATATCTTGAAAATATATTTGGATCTTTTATAATTATTTTTAAATTAACTTTAGCAATGGAGACATTTAAAAAAATAGATTATTCAATCAATGGATCATGCTATGGCCTTTTTCAAATAGGAGGAGAGCAGGTGTATCAAATATGAACTTCAGTTATAATACTGGGCGAGTTATACGAAGGGCAGGTGAGTTTTATTTATAATATAGTCGCCGATAACGTAAATGAATACAGTGAGAAATGCAAGGTTAAGGAGTGCTTTTTCACTGAGCAGGATATCACGGATAACCTTTATCTCACTCCGCGAACATAGCATCAAATCATCCGCGTGTGCGAAAGAAATGATTTGAGAATACCAAAGCTACAGATATCCCACTGCTTCAGTTTAACCCTATTGTGCAACAAATTTTAAAGTTTTCTGGTAAAATTGTGAGAAAAGAAACATTTCATGTGAACATGCACGGTATAAGGTGAAGTATTACCTTCTGCTACGCTATACTTCATACACAAGAATAAATCATTTTCCAATAAATGTCAATACCCTTAAAGTATTTATGTGCGACAATGTTATACTAAGTATAAATAAGTAAATGATGTCATTAAATACAATGATTATCCTGAAAATATGTTTTTCTCTGCATCATTCTTTTGATTTACCTCGGATCTGTACTTTTGGATATTATTTTAATATCATTGATGAAACGGCCTGGTATTTGACGTAGCATATGCTATGTTTATTTTGTTATACTTTTAATGAGAATATTATGGTGTAAAATTTTAATGAACCCAAATTTGGATTTGTTTTTTACTAAGGTTTCGATTTTATCTTAGAATTTAAATTGTACTAATTGTTTACCATTTATTCTCTTGAAATTAGAAAAAATCGAGTATTGCTTTTATAAGAAACATCGCTTTTTCTGGAAAGAACAGAGGTAAAATTAGGAAAGCTAAATCGAATGCTGAAATTTACTCATTTGATGTCAAGATTGAGTGCGTATTTTTATCCGATATTAAATAATCCGTCCGATAGATTTCTAAATAAAATATTTATTTTATGGTAATTAGAAATAAGAAAAACAATCTATAGTTATTGACCTAATACATCATGCTTTCACTCTTCTCCACGTGTTATTCTATGTTGATACCTCCTCAGTATGAAAGGACATTAGTCAACTGCAATCCTTCCATCGTCTCCTGCCTGCGCCTCATCTATTCCTTTTCTTTATTCATCTAATCTCTTCTTTGATCTCTCTATATCTTCCTTAGTCTCCCTCTTCAGATCTTCCTATTTCCTTTTCATGTTCCAAAAAATCCCTATTGAGTTGAATGTATTCTCATTCCATCGGGTTTTTCATCCCAGTGAAGTGCCTTCCCTTATGGATATTTTCTCATCTGCTTTCCAGTGTGCTTAAGAACTTCTTCTTTTATCTGTCAATTTGATCTCAAGCTACAGTATTCAGAATAAGGTTTTGATGTCTTCAATTCTTATGTCCTGATTTTGCTTTCACCAATATCTGTGATTCATATAGGGCCATAATGACGTAAACATATCTTCACAAGCTTATTCCTTGTTTAAAAGGTCTAATAGTTTATAATATTCGGGTTTAAATACCAACTCCTGCATCCCTTATGATGTATACTTTATTTTCTTCACAGTTAGTGAAATACTCCTCATTTTAATTTCTCTCCTTGTAGCACCATATATGCTTTCAATATCTCTTGTCAAGTAAAAGATGTGGAAAACTCCTGCATTGGATATCATCTACGATACATCGACGAACTACCGCGGAAGCCGCCGCAGGGCCGTGTGGCAGGGAGTGTTAGGTCAGGGGGTAGTATTACCCGTAAAATAGAATAAAACTATCTACATTTATATAATACCCTATTTTCTCTACCTGGGTCCTTGGTGGTGGAAGCCATTGTATGTTGCATGTGCATGTGGTAGTAGAATTCCGCCTTCTTAATTTTCAAATTCTAATTTACACGTTATTGGACAAATGCTTACTACACTCTAAGGTGCATGTGTTTGTTAGTTGATAGTTTATGTATTTGCATGCGTGTAAGTTGAAAAGGTTTTTGCATGAATGTAAACACCACTTCGGGTGTATTCCCCGGACAATCAAAAATCATAATGGTAAGAAACCGAAGTCACTTTAGAAGAATTAAGAACATTGAATTTACAAGTCGTAACAAAACTAAACATCGCAAAAATACTAGGTACAGGTATACTTGTTGTTGTATGTGTATGTCAGTTTGAGTGTTTGCATGTGTGTGGGTTGTAAGTGTTCTTGCATGAATGTATGCCATGTCTTTCGTGGATGTATAAATTTGCGGCTTTTGCATGCGGTTTTTTCTTTTCTTTCTAAATTACGGGTGGTGTCCTAACACCCCCCGCCACACGCCCTTGCGGAGGCTTGCGGGGTATTAAGTAGATGTAGATGTATGTTTGCATAAATATATTGATTTTTCATGTGGTTTTGTTCTCTTTTACGGGTGGCGACCTAACACCCCTCGACATATAGTACGCCCTTGCGTTGGCTTGCGGGGTATCTATGTACATATACATAATACCCCGCGATCCGTCGCGAGGGCATGTGATGGGGATATTAAGTCACCACCAGTAAAAGAGAAGAAAACCACATGAAAAATCAACACATCTATGCAAACCTACATCCAGAGTTGCGTATACATTCATGCAAAATCCCCGTCATCTTACACGCATAAAAATACATGTACAATCAATTAACAAAGTGTTATACCTTAGATTGTAGTAAAATATTATCCAATAACGTGTAGACTAGAATTTGAAAAGCAAGAAGGTGAAATTCGACTACCACATGGACATGCAACATACAACGGTCTCCTCCCTAAGGAAACATGCAGGGAATGTGATCCAACGCTGCAGATTGCGGGAGGGTGCACCCACAGAGAGAGACGAGGAATGAAAAGGGAATCTTAAAAACAAAGAAAGCAGAATTACCAAAGCTGTAAGGGCATTTTTTATGTAAAATTTTTGATGCCATTCCCATGCGGTCATGCCGGAAGGGTTTTGACAGAAAAACACACGAGGTTAGTGGAAGTGCATGCAATTGAGTAGAACTAATTATTCTCTAGACGCTGTGGGCGGCAACTGGAATGTTTGCTGTCTATTAACCTACAGTTACTATTCCATATTGTCCGTGGCATAACTTCATACACGAGGTTCGGCAAGTATTCTAATTTTTACTAATCTTATCTAAAAAACCTTTTATTTAGTTTGTGACAACCTTTTAAGGATAATTGCTTGAATATCAATCCAGTCCCTTTTAAATAAGCGCGCCTATTTTGCTTTATTCCACCAACGAAAGTTGACCTCCCCTAGTGTTCTGGCTGAGAAGCACCACTAGCGCGTTAGCAGAAGTATCTGAATTGCGTTTCAGTTTTTAGCGCTCAGTCGCAGCAGCGCCTGCACTCACAGAGGGAGAGGAGAGATCTTGTCTTTCACTCAAGTGCACTTAACCGCATCGGGATGTTCATTTGCACCGAGCGAAGTCTACCCGCGAGATCTTTCCGCGCGTTGAAGCGCTCTCTTACTCATTGAACGAGGTCTTTTCTCGTCTCGTAAAACAGAACGGAGAGTTTATTCCAGGCACGCCAAAGTTTTGAATTCCCTCTTCCCCATTTGGCATTACCAGCAATAGAGAAGAGAGTTCCGGGCCCTTGGCTCCTGCAGCAAGAGGTATATTCAAACAACAAATGTGGGTGCACATGATCAAATTCCCCTCCCTATCGCTTGTAGTTTTCGATTTGAGATCATCTTGAAACTTAAATTCCTTATGGTAGAGGCTTTGAAATTTTTGCAAATGAATATTTTATGAAACAGTCGAAACTAATATTGCAAATTTTGTTTTAGTCTGCAGTTAAAAATTACGAAACCTTTTTAAATTAATTCTTATTTTTTGTTTGTATATAGTATATTATATATGCAAAAATAACATATATAATATATATATATACAAAAATAACATATATTAATTATATATATATGTATGTATATATATATATATATATATATATATATATAGAAACAGAAATAAGGAAAAGGGATAGGAACACACATAAAGGACGAACACAATAGAGGTGGGGAGGGCGGAATCGAACGGATCACAAGAGTAAAAATATTTCCTTGACCGGGATTCGAACACCGGATCTTTCCACTTGCCGGGCGGATGCTCTTAACCGCCTTCGATTCCGCCTTCCCCACCTCTATTGTGTTCGTCCTTTATGTGTTCCTATCCATTTTCCTTATTTCTGTTTCTATATAAAATGAGTATTTATTCGCCGTTTGGCGGGATTTCGTGTTTGAATACTACCTTGATCAAAAAGTTCCCGGAATAACCACCGTGTGCCGCTCCCATCGTTCCGATTTGAGTTCTGTTTTTTTTGTTAAATTGGTACATCTGTTGTTGATATTCCCTTTAAATCTTAGTGTCATAACTTGACATTTGCAAAAGTTACGTAGCCAAGAGTACATCTATCTCTGTGTGTGTTGGCGATTTTTTACAATTTCAGAAATGGATTTAAATTTGCAACAACGAACTTGTATTAAATTTTGCGTAAAAAACGGATTTAGTGGCGCACGGACGTTGGAAATGTTGGAAAAGTGTTTCGGCAACGATTCTCTAAAAAAAACGGTCGTTTACCAGTGGCACGAGCGGTTCAGAAGTGGTCGTGAGTCAATCGAAGATGATGAACGCAGTGGCAGACCATCGACATCGAAAGTCGGTGAAAAAATTGATAAAGTAAAAGAAATGTTGGTCAATAACCGCAAATTAACCATCAGAGAAATAGCGGACTTGAACATTGCCTATGGATCCGCCCAAGACATTGTGGTTAATGATTTGGGTTTCCGTCGTGTAGCAGCAAAAGACCTCAATTTCATGCAAAAAAGAGACCGTGTTGACGTCGCAAAAGACATGATTTGCGAGGCTGAATCCGATCCCACATTCATCAAAAGGATCATTACTGGAGACGAGACGTGGGTTTATGAGTACGACACGCAATCCAGACATCAGGCAAGTGAATGGCGTTCACCAAATGAGCCGAGACCAAAAAAACCACGTCGTTTTCAGTCAAAAAAGAAGGCAATGCTGACGGTTTTCATGGATTACAACGGTGTAGTGCATCATGAATTTTTGCCAGAAGGCCAGACAGTAAACAAAGAGTATTATTTGGGCGTTATGAGACGTTTGCGTGAAGCAATTCGCCGAAAGAGACCAGAAATGTGGACAGAAAACTCGTGGATTTTGCACCATGATAACGCACCGTCGCACAGTGCTATCATTATTCGTAATTTTTTGACGAAAAATGCAACAAATACCATCCAACAGCCACCGAATTCACCTGATTTGGCTCCCTGTGACTTCTTTCTGTTCAATCGAGTTAAAAAACCATTACGGGGAACGCGTTTTAGCAGCCGAGAGGAAGTAATGGAAAAATCGCAGGAAGCACTGATGGACATACCGAAAACCGAATATAAAAAATGTTTCGAGGATTGGATCAAGCGCTGGCATAAGTGTGTTGCAGTCGATGGGGATTACTTTGAAGGGGACAATATAGATTTAGATGAATAAACTTGTATTTTTAATTTTCTGAATAAATTCCGGGAAATTTTTGATCAAGGTAGTATATTGGTTTGGTGGGATTTCGTATTTAACTCTTAATGAACATTTAAACTCCAATGTTAATGATATTAAATTGGCTACATTTAATGACTATCATAAGAAAAAAATGCTGACTTCAACAAACGAGAGAATATTTGTGACATGTATATTTTATGAATAAGTGACTTCACTGTTTTTCTTAATAAAGAGTGCGTAATTTGATGGAATAGGTTGTTTCAGCTTTTCTCTGGAGATATTTTTGAAACGTTATGGAACGACTGCTAAGTTTTCAATACATTTCACTCTCATCTCTCCCCGAATTAAATAAAAGCAAATGTAATGGCGAATGGCGTAACTTGGTGGAATTAGAAGAGAGACGATTAAATGCTAATTTGAACTTATTAAATGTATTCAGAGCCGCATGTGTCGGCGCCGTGGGTTCACAAATGATTCGCATTCCTGCATACATTGGTCGCTTGGTTCATGAATATAAAATTCGGGAAATATATGCCAGAACTAGCAGACTCAAGGACTCCTTCCCACGGACAATACAGGATAGCAACTGTAGGGTTATTATTATTATTAGGTAATCTACCGGTTAAGGTAGGTTTTTGGATGGACAAAACCACTAATTCAACAATTTATGACTCCCAGCAAAACACAACATCCCCCCCTACATCAAATCCCTCTTCAGCTCTGAGTAATTTCTTCCTCCCTTCATCCCGTCCAACATCCCTATCCTGTTCCTTCCCTTTCCTCGTTTTCCTAACATTCTCCCCTCAATTACAGTCTTCACATCCCGCTGCCGGTCAATACCCCCTTCATCCACTTTTCCTGCCTCCATAGGATTGCTCCCAACAAGCCACTCTCTTCGCCCACCATACCAAGTACTTCCTCGTTTGTTTTCTTCTCTGTCCATTTCACCTCCATTCTTCTCCACACCCACATTTCAAAAGCCTCCAGTCTACGTCTATCCTCCTGCTTCAATGACCACGTTTCCACGCCGTACATAGCTACGCTCCATATCAAAGTTTTTACGAGTCTTTTCTTAACATCCTTACTCAACGTCCCCGTCATCAACTCCCTCCTCCTTGTGAAAGCCTCTTTGCCTTGCGTAATTCTTCTCCTTGCGTCCATACTACTTTGACCGTGTTGGTCCAAAACACTACCGAGATACGTAAACTGTTCTACCTGCTCTAGTTTTTGCCCTCCTATTTTAATGTTAAATTTGGCCTTTTTCTTTCTAGAAAATCGCATAACCTTTGTTTTATTAATGTTGATTTTCATCCCGTACCTGTCGCACTGAATTTCCAATTCACTCAGCAATGCTTACAACCCCTTGGCTGACTGACAAACTAAAGCTTGGTCATCAGGAAACCTAACTGATTTTACGAATTCCCCGCCCACTTTCATTCCTACCTCGAGTCCTTCCCATTCCTCTTTGATCATTTCCTCTGCATAAAGGCTGAACAGTAACGGTGTTAATGGGCAACCCTGCCTTACACCTCTTCCAAACACTGCCCATCCGGACTCCCCGTTTCCAACCCGCACCTGAGCAGTCTGAGACATGTACAGGTTGCGGATTAGCCTCCTTTCCCTCCAATCTATTCCTATTTTCTGCAATACAGGCATTTCTGCAATTCTCCTGTATACTCATCAGTTTTTCCCAATTCACTCTATCAAACGCTTTTTCGAAATCTACGAAACAGGCAAATACCTCCTGGTTGGATTCCATATTCCTCTCGATTAATAATCTCATTGCTACAATGGCCTCACGCGTACCTCTCCCCTTCCTAAACCCAAACTGATCATGCCCTAAGCAACCATTTTCCCTACTCTCTATCCTTTTGTTTATGATTTTGAGAACAACTTTAGCTGCGTGGGATATCAAACTTATCGTCCTGTAGTCCTCGCATGATGTAGCCTTTACCTTTTTCGGAATGGGAACTAAAACTGATCTCACACAGTCTTCCGGCCAGTTACCTTCCTCATAAATACCACGGATCAGCCCATATAGCCTCTTTCTCCCACAATTCCCTAAACATTTCAATAGTTCCGCGGGAATGTTACCACCCCCACGGCCTTATTTATTCTCATCTCCCTTAATACCCTTTCTATGTCATTGTGTAGTATGCCTGGACCTAAGCTATCTTCCTCTACGTCATATTCTTTTTCAATGTCCAACCTTGTTGGTCTAAGTTCTTTACCATACAGTTTTTCTATATCCTCCTTCCATCTCTCTTGGATCTTTCCAGTGTCAACTATTACCGAACCCGCCTTATCTCTAACTGTTAGCATAGATCTCCCTTTCTTACTTCCCGTTAACGATTTAACTTTGCTATACAGCGCACCGATTTCATCCTTCCTCTACAGACTTTCCATATCCCCGCACTTCGTCTTCCACCATGCTTCTTTTGCTTTATTTGTTGCCCGCCTCAATTTATTGTTTAACTCTTTTTACTTAATTTTGCGTAATTCTGTATTTACATTCTTCCATTTTCCCCGCTCATCCATCTTTGTAATAATCTCATCCGTGATTCATGGTTTCCCAGGCCTTTTAGCGTTAACGGTTCCAAAAGTGTCTTTTGCGGCTTTAGGCAACCCTTTCTTGATACTTTGCCATTTTTATTTGATATTACTTCGCTCTTTACCATCTCCCATGATTTAATCTACTGCCTCTTTGTATTCCTTCCTTTTCAAACCATTTAATGCTTCTACATTCCATTTTTTAACTCGCCGCCCCTGCCTTATCTTTTTGAAACGGACGCTACATTTCATAACAACTAAATTGTGGTCAGAGTCCGCATCCGCTCCCGGGAAGCTGTGCGAATGTATCACACTGTTCCTAAAGCTGTGTCTAACAAGATATCATCTAGCTGATACCTTCCTGAGTCACCTGGCATTTTCCATGTATACCTGCGTCTTTTGTGGTGTCTAAACCAAGTGTTGGTGATGACTAACCCCTGTCTCCTGCAGAAATCAACTGCTTTCTCCCCGCGGTCATTCCTCGTGCCTAAACCGTAGTCCCCCACCTCATCACCATCTCTTCGTTCGCCTACCGTCGCATTCCAATCCCCCATGACTATCAAATGTTTCCCTGCAGGGACACACGCGATTATGTCCTCTAACTGATCGTATATCCTATCGACCTCTTCTTCCTTATGGTTGCTCGGTGGCATGTAAACCTGAATAATAACCAAGTTCGTCGGTTCTACTTTTATCTCTACTAGTATTATTCTATCCATTACCTGCTCTATGTTGACTACGCTTCTTCCTACCTCTTCATTTAATAACATGGCAACCCCTCGTTGGCTCCCGTCCCCGCCGCTGTATATTATTCTATAATGATCACTCCTGTAGTTCCCGCTATCCTTCCAACTCAGTTCGCATAGACCTAAAATATCTATATTTCCCCTTTCCATCTCTCACTTAACATTCTCCAATTTCCCTGTCGTCATCATTGTCCTAACATTCCACGTTCCTTTTTTAACTAATTTGGTCTTCTTCTCCTGCGGCTTCTGTCCTGCTGCTGCTGGTTTTCCCTTGCAAGGGTTTCGTGGGATGACGACGGCGGAAGCCTTGCATCCCCCGCGGCCGAGCACGACACACGGCCGATTGGGCCGAGCCCCGTAGTTGCCAGGACTCAAATTATCTGTATAGTCCACTGTATGTGCTGTATGTGCACAATTTTTACTAAATAAATAAATAAATAAATATATGTTAATCTTGGGAATAATAATTGAGGTTGTTTCCCGTTGTCTTCCTCAATAGTGTTTTTAACTTGACACCATCACTTACTGGCCGCTCCACTGGGGTCAGACGCCATTGCAGCCGCCTCACTGAGGAACAGACGCTGCGTGGACTACCTTTCTTCTGGCTCCTAACCTTCGACCTATCTGGCATGGGTAACCCTACCAGGAGCCATTATTATTACTCCCGCCAGCACAGCTCTAGGGGTCATCGGAACGCACAAACCCTTCCACCACGTCAAGGTTGTAGTCCGGGGAGGGTGTAGGGTTATAGTTAGCAAATTTATTGCAACCACTCACGGCGTCTAGCGTTTAGGGAATAATTTTTTTTTCTCAAACGCTCAATGCTTTCACTACTTTCGTGTGTTTAACTGTCAAATCCCGTCGCGCATGACTGCATGGGACTTACATTAAATGGAAGTAGTGCTCTTTACAGTATTGCTTGTCCTGCTTTGCTGTTTTAAAGCTCCTCCTTCCATCAATCGTCTCTCTCTTTCTCTGTGGCTGGGACGTCTCCACTGCCAGCCGGTCTGGATGTGTGACATTCCCTACCTGTGTCCTTGGTGGCGAAGACCACGAGTTGTACGACCATGTGATAGTGGAATTTTCCCTTCTTACTTGTCTATTCTGTGTGGCCTGTCTTATTTTGGTAGAGGCCTGTCGTATAAGTGGCTTTGCTTAAATTTTATTCACTTTTTTGCATCACATATAAAGAATTTATCAGGTGAATTAACCCTTGTTCTGAATGAAATCTTACTCTAGCATGAATACAAAATTGCACGTTATTTTATTAGTTTTTGAAAGAATTTATTTCCCTTTTCCCTTCTCCTTTATCCTCCCTCATCACTCACCCTTCCCACCTGGTGCTTGCACCCCCTGCCGCAATCCTTCTTGGTGGATCGCGGGTTTTTTATGTCGATGTCGGACTACTTCATGATGCGTAGGAAAGGATCGCCAGATGATTGGCGGTATTGAAACCGGTTGCAGTAATGTTATATTGGGTGGAATAGCAGGGCGCTCCTTTCCTACGAATCATGAAGTAGTTCGAAATCGATATAAATACCTTACGATCCACGAAAAAGGTGCATGGCATGAGGTGCAAGTACCAAGTGGGAAGGGTGAGTGATAAGGGAGGATAAGGGAAAAGGAGGGAAAAGGGAACCACGATCACGATGACCACGCTCATATAATGCGTACATGATATTATGTCTAAATATAATGTTTAAAACCGCGTATCATCATCTGGCCATTATGATACACGGTACCGAAACCGGTGTCAGTAAAATTGTATCTTGTGGGAAAGCAGGGTTTCTTCTTTCCAACGCAAAAATAAATTCAAAATACATCCATAAGATTTCAACTTGAAGATTTAATACTATCAACCTGATAGTGATGAAATAAATCAAAATAACTTGAAAGTAAAATATTGACAATAGACCTTATCTAGTATCACTATCTTGGATGACTTGGATGACGTGTTGCAGCCAGATGTGGGCAATAGCCCCATGACAACTGATTTAAGCTATCTCGTTCGTCGTTTTTGGTTATTGAGCATTTATTATATACCGTAAATTAAGCATTAAATCAACGAACCCATCAGGGCTATCAACTCTCACATTAATTTGGTAGATGAAGGCAGAGCTCAACTATCGTAGTATTAAGCCCGGCGGTGAGTGAAACTCACACCGGGGTAAGTTCCAATGCAGGCCTAGTTCCTTTCTCTGTTTCCACGTGTGGCTTCCGAGAAAGATCTGGTATAGGAAGAAAAAACTTAAGTGAAACCTAGAATTGTCTCTGGGAATCAAACCCGAACCCTCCGCTCTGTAGTTCAATTCTCTCTCTACTGGATTACCATCTCCCCAATAATAACTGACTGACTAAAATAAACTAAACTAGGACTAAATAAAAATAAAGTATTAAAACCAAAGATTAATTCTTAGCGACCATATAATATTGTGCGTCTGATAATCTCAAATTAGATAGAATGACATTCTGGAAATTCACTGCTTGTTCTCCGAACTAGACTTTGGTGGGTTTTGTATATTTATTTCGGCAATTGCCGTGAAACCAAGGCTCAACCTTGTTTGCGTCATCTCACCGTTCAACGTCACTTTTAGAGCTTCCGTCCCATGCTCAACTCTCTCCCCATCACGAACTTTCCCGCAAACCGTTAAAACTCTTTGAGGTGCCGTCCCGGAGTCTGTTCGGGTGGGGTTTCCACCGCCCAATTGGGTTAAATGCTCGTTAATCAATATTCCAGCGTCCGCCTTGGGTCTCGCCGCACTCCCACCACCGCGCCATGCTTTTCGCCTCTGGACCAACCCTCTCCCTCCCCCGTCCTCCTCTCTCGCACCCTCCACCATCCTCCCACCCCCTATGTCCATCTACCACCCTCACCCCCCGCTCCCTCTCTGCCGCTCTCGCGCTCAATCTCTCATCTAATGAGAGAGGAAGGGTGGAGAGAAGCCAGGCCTCGGCATTAGCCTACTCTTAACGAAAGGCGCCAAGGGATCCACAGCTTAACGTCCCTTCCGCCGGACGGCGTACTAACTCAAAGTGCCCTGCAAAAAGTAAAGTAGGAATCAGTATATCACTGAAAAATATCTGTCACCTCCAGGATTCGAACCCGGGTCCTCAGGGCGTGAAGCTAGTACGCTAGCCTCCGCACCGATCCGGGGGTGTTGTTACGGAGACGGAGGCCATTTTCCTCCTTTGCACGGATACAAAATTTTATCCTCCTTCATTTCGTTTTTCAACTCCTTCTTCTCGGTATCTTTCACTTCGTCTATGTCTGATTCGAATATTAATTTCCTAGACATCGACATTCACCTACAGAACAATAAATTGAGTACCTCAGTCCACAATAAACCGACCAACAACCGTCAATACATTCATTTCAAGAGCTGCCACTCATCACATACAAAAATCTCCACCCCTTTCTCACTCTCAGTTCGCAACCTCCATCTCTGCGACAACACCCTCTCCCCATGGTATGATTTTTATAGATTTTCAATAATATCAATAATTCAGGGACCCGCGCAAAATGCTGCAACAGATTAACGGAGTAATCCACTGATGCATCCAATGACGCGGGTAATTAGCATTGCGGAAACATACCGGTCAAGTGGAATGATTTTTCCATTAAGAATTTCTTACGTATAGGTAGTTATAATAATATTCCCCGGTGAATGCGATATCACCAACGCAATGAGTTCCTCTATGGTCCAATTGACGATTTACTCCGTGTATTTTTGGATGCTCTAAGACAAACTTTGTTACAACTACCTCAACCGTGAGCTCAAATTTAATGTTTTGTAGATTAATGTATGTATACCCGTAGAAATTATTGGATATTTGAAGTTGATCACTAGTTTCATTTGATAAAAATGGGATTTAGTCGAATGCGTCAAAAAGATATTCCAATAGAACTTAATTGACAGAAGTTTCATTTGTAATTGATTTCACGGCAATTCAAACAAACGTAATTAAAGTGGACATTTTAGCGTAAAATGATGCTGTTCTCATTGCGAGTACACACGGATAATGGAAGAAAAATATTTCAAGATAAAATAATGTATTTCATTCAGTTCATTGATAATTAAAGAAAATTTGATGTGAACGTCTTTTTTTTTTAATGGAGGACTCGTAAAACGTTTACTGTTACGCATTATTCCGGTTGAATGGGAAAACAGTAGCTTGAAATTTAAAATAATATTTTCTCTTTCTCTACTGTGATGATTTTGCAATGATAGATATGAAATGGCCTGGATGAGGTTTATTTTCAATTCATTCATGCGCCACGTGAATATCATCTTTCAACGGTGTATTTTCGCGAGCGGAGTAATCAAAAAGGCATGATTGTTTCATGCATGGAAGTATATAACATGCTGTAAACTTTTATGACCTGCATCTACATATGCATCTTTTAATCGCCTTAAAGTTTCGCATTGAATAACATGTGACCAAATTGTGTATTCTTTAGGTCAGAGTGAAATAATTAAAAACCAAAAAATAATTAGGAACCACAAAAGAATGCTATTTACATGTATTTAAAATTCGCGGCATTTACATTTGGGTAGTAATATCGCCGATATAATTACCGAATATCGATATTTGATTATCACCTCATTTTTTTAGGGGCTCTTTTGTTCAATCCAGCCAATCGAAAGTCATAGTAGTATATAGGCAAACGATAAAAATTACTGTAAAAAATATGTTATACGTACGTATTCGTATCATGACGCAAATGTTAAAAAGGTGCGAAATACTTTCAGAACAAAGAGATGCGATAAAATTAATTTATTAAACCTCATAAATATTTAATGCATGTAAATAAGCATAAATTTGGATTGTGATTTGTCAATATAGAAATACCTATTCTTTATGGTTTCACTTTGTGAATCCAAATCGGAATGGTTTGTGTTAGATGCACACCTCATCCCGCTATCTGGCGAAAATAACGGCTATGAGAAAATACTAGAGTATAAGAACTTATATAGACTCTGCTGTTAGACAAGGATATGAAACTAAGCTGTGGAAATATTAGAATAGGTGTAAGCAAGAATATGTTTAAGAATGAATAAATATGATGAGAAAGCTATCTATCTTTTCTTGCGATATATTGAATTCAAAATCCTTCAAGACCTCTGACCGAAGCCTCTTTGCTGGATTAAATCCACCCAGTCTTTTGGAAGTCAAATGGTTGACTGTCTCGGACCTCTAATGGGCCCTATGTCGTTTCACGGGTCCACCCCTTTTCATCCCTTCTTATCACTCCCCGGGCGTAAAAGGATTCCCGCCCCCATTCCCTTATTCCTATTTATTTTTTCCCTCCTTTCATTCCGGAAAGAGAGGGATCGGGGGTCCCTTCCAGGTCGCAGGATGCACCCGTGCCCCCCCACCCCCCACACCCTGCGTACCCACCCCACGTTTTCCACCCCCGAATTGGAAAAAAAGGAGTGAAAGAAATCTTCCTTGCTTTGAATACGTGGGCGACCTCCATGCGGGAAGGAAATCGATGATGTTGGGGCGGAGTGGAGAGTGATGGCGAGGGGAGGGGGGGAGTTGAAAGTGGGTAGGACGACGGGTGGGAGCTAGGGGTGGTCCAAAGTCCAAACCCCCTCTGGAGATTCTGGAGTGCATGGAAAGGGAAAAAGGGAATTTCGACGGAAGGGAGTGCGTGTGTGTGGGTGGGAGGGGGGAAGTATGGAGGCTACAGATGTGAGGGTGCGAATTGATATTGGACCGAGGAGAGTGTGAGTGAGAGGGTGGTTAAATGTGGAAGAGGGTTACCTATCTACGTGCCTAGGGAAGGAGGAGGAGCCAGAGTGTGAAGGGCGGGATCCAAAGGAGTGGAAGGACGTGGGAGCTGGCCAATAGCGGGGATGGATCCGAGCCATCCTCGGTGACAGTGAACCCATCCCCCTCTATAGACCTGAATAAAGGATAAGGCGTATACAACGCCCCGTCTCGCTCTTTCGGAAAAGGATTTCAACTTATTTACTTAAGCCTTTACTCCAACTTCTAACCTTGGCCGAGGGGTATGCCACAGAAAACGGCGTGGATTGGTGAGCCGCGTCTCTTCCAAGTTTTTCTGTTTCAGCGTTAAGTAACGTTGTGGTGGATATAAACGAAGCCATATGTCTTATTTAAGTCAATATACTATTTTAAATATTGCATGCATTGAGTGACGTAATTTAGAAAAAATACTTGTGAATTTTGTCCTATATATATATTAACGAAACTACTAAATGATTTCTTATTCGATACATTACCATTTTCTTAGCTAGTATTTAGACCTTTTAAAACGTCTTTTCGTTTGAGAAAAAGAACTAAAATTATAAGAATGCTTCATAATGATTGCTATTTAAACCTCTTATCACAATATTTTAATGAATATTGACTATTTTATAAAAGAAAATTATTAAATTTTTGCTTAATGACCTGTTTACAAGTTTTTGAAAAAGTTATAAATTTTCTAACGCAATTGGCACTGTTATTTAAAATATTATCCCATTTTGTATTAATTAGTTCGTAATTCACAGAATTGCAGTGTTATCCACTAGAATACTTAACCTGTGTTTAAGTAATTGAATTCAGGAATGTCATCAGGATTTGAACCCAGAATTTAATCGGCCGGCGGTGAAGTGGTCTACCAATTAGTTTACTACACCTCTGAACAAGGTGACGTTCTTCTTCCGCCAATATTTTTGGTTACGATCCTTTTCATATATATGGGGAAAATTTTATTGCACCGAAAACGATTGAATACATTTTTCATCCCGAGAGAATAGAAATGGAAGATTTACGCAAGCACGGTTATCGGCCATTAAATGGGATCGGTTTCCAATAAATTTTTCGAAATACGTAATTCCTACATATTTGGAATTTCATCCGTGACAACGACCTTGAGATATTTCATACTGTGCGTGCCACTATTAAATTGTCGCTATTGTGTAGTCGAGGGTGACAGTTTTGAGTTTTTATGATTAGAACGTCTTTTAAGTTTTGCAGATATATATGACATTCTGATTTCCTGCACTGGTTTATTACTGGTATAAGAGCAACACAGCAATTAATTAAGGACTTTGTCTTCTTTTTTTTAAATATCTGTTTGTATTGAACGATACATTTCTCTGTAATAAACCAGGAAAAATATCAACCAATATTTTTATTAAATTTTCGGATTATTTCAGTCGAAAAATATGAGATTTAAAATTAAATGTCTTTATTGAAATTACGGGATTCAATAGCTGAATGTCATTTTGTGTGTACTAGTATTTGTGTGTTTAGTATTTCATCCTCAGAGTTCGCCACATTCCAAAATTAATTTAAAATCTAACATCTCTCCATTCCACTCTTGAGGGACGCTTGATAAAGGTGGATCATTTCAGATTCTTGAAGGAATATATATACATCTGCAAAATACCCCGAAAGCCGCCGCAAGGGCGTGTGGCGGGGAGTGTCAGGTCACCACCCGTAATTAAGAATAAAACCCCTTGCAAAACCTACAAATTCATGCCAGTCTATACTCACACAGACGAATGCAATATCATGAGAAAACCTATTTAATTGACAAGCATTTAAATACACACACAATCAACTAACATACTATATACACATCCACCTTCCATTAAACCTTATGCCTACGCAAAGTTCAATCTCGTCCTGATTTGTAAATCGAATGTCTTTATAATTTCAATGGTGACTTCGGTTTCTTACCATTATGAATCCTGATGTCCGGGGAAAATGTATTAGTCTATTGTATAAGTATTACTTATTGACAAAATAAAATTATTAAAATTTGAGGAAGAACATGTAAGTTCTCTAAATGTATAAAACTAAAATGAATAACTATCAAACTCCCGTAGTTGTAATGTCATTTTAAAATAAGATAGAGTAAAATCAAAACATCCAAATTAATAGTGGTATGGTGCTCTGATTGTTGTAGTTATAATTAATGCTACGAATATTTTTAAAAAATGTAATATAATGAACCAACGCATTCGTATTGGAGGCAGTATTTGGATTTGTTAACTTAATTAGAACCGGCTAATTGACGCTTACTAAATAGTATTGCCATCATCCTGGTAACCGTCCTTCGCTGTATATATTCACGGTAAGGAAAATATGAACCATGGCTTAGGGAATTAATTAAACGTCATAATCGCAGGTTATCAATACGAGGATTGGTCTCGGAGCACAGTGACCCGATATTTTCCATTGCATATTTCTCATAGTACTTCCTTGGCCTTCCTCAGTAATTATTCTACTCTAGGTGTCCATCAGTTTTGATCATTAGTAAGCTATTGTGAATCAGGATATGTTCAATAAATTTCCCTCTTCTTCTTCAGTAAATAAGTGCCCTCTATAAGCTTCTGTCTTCACCCTCTCTTTTGAGTAGCTCTTCATTTTTCACAATATACATTTTATTTTCATCGTTTCAGAATAAACAAATGTTCATTACCTCTTCCATGTTTGTCCTGCTCCTGTTATCTAGGTCTCACATCTATAAAAAGAATATTTCATTCATAAATTTTAATGCATCGCTTCCTTATGGCCGTGCTTGCACTAATTACTATTATCAGTTGATGATATGAGATGGGAAAATACCTAGTAAAATGTATTTGGCAAAGCGCCTCAAAATTGTATACGAGCATTCTGTTGCCTAAAAATGTTCTGTAGGATCGATAAATTGAGCGTTTTACACTCTACGGATAGGTGTCTTTTATTCAAAGTGAAATGTAGTGGTACCTCTGTTCAGTTACAGTGTATACTGCTGGAGATACAAATGGACAGTATTGTTTCTAATTCCTATAGCTGCACCTATTAATACATGAATTCATTTATGTTAGGGGATTTAGGCTGGGAACCACTTGAGGTGCGGAGAGAGAAAGCGAGGCTTAGACTTTTAGAGAGGTTCAGAACAAACGAGTTTAACTATAACACTGAAGGAATTATAATGGCCCCACACTACTTAGGTAGATCAGGCCACAAAGATAAACTAAGGGAGATAGATTCCAGTACAGATAGATACAAATACTCATTCTTTCCCCGAACAATCAGAAATCATAATAGTAAGAAACCGAAGCCACTTTAGAAATATTGAAAACATTGAATTTACAAGTCGGAGCAAAGTTAAACACTGCAAAGCTGTTAGGTATAATTTCAGGTGCATGTGTATGTAAGATGTAGTTTGAGTGTTTGCATGTGTGTGGGGTGTAAGTGTTCATGCATGAATGTGTGCCACGTTTTTTTTTGTGGATGTATGATTTTGTGGTTATTGCATGCGCTTTTTTTTTCTTTTCTAATTTACGGGTGGTGTCCTAACACCCCCCGCCACACGCCCTTGCGGTGGCTTGCGGGGTATTAAGCAGATGTAGATGTATGTATGTATGTATATACTATATATGCATAAATGGATGTATATGTTTATTTAATTTTATGTTTTGGGGACTAGAAAACAATGGTTAGATTGTGGGCAGAGGATAGGGTAACGGGAAAGGTTACTTATACGACGTCCTCCGGGAGAAAGAAGGGGTCTTGAGGAGTGTAACCGAGTTAGGGAGACAGTAGGGATAAAGGGTGCGTAAAATTGGCACTCGAAAAAAAATAGCGGAAAGAAGGGATAGGGGTTCAGACTTGGTAAAGAAGACGATTGAGTGGCACTGAGGTTGGACGGTAAGAAATGGAAAAGACCTCTCTCTGCAGATGAAGGCAACGTACGTAAATGCAAATATATTTTGAACCAGGTATATCTTTTTAGAGGTATAAGAATAAAACCAAAGAATGAGCCCCAAAGTCCTCACGTATTGATAGAATTGTTTTGCGAGGTGTGAAGAATTCATGGAATGCTTCTTTTCTTCGAATATTGTATAGCATCTATCTTATCAAATTCCTCGATCCGAAAAGGTGATGTGTACACGCTTTCAAGTGTTCAGTGACATATCTACCCCAAACTCTGGAAAAAATTATTTACTTAGAATAGATTTTTATTTCCTGTTGTTAATATTTCCTTTAAGTAGTGCTTACAGCGCAGGTAAATAAAAAATGCCTGTCATTCAGTCAAAGATCTCTTGGCGAGTAAGAATTTTTAAAAAGCTCTTGTGTTTCATGATTGTTAGTAAGTTTTCTTATTTACAGATTGGGAATAAAATTACTTCCATTAGTAAATCATTCGATCTTGAAAGCATGTGCGTTAGATGGTGACGATTGATGTACTTATTTAATTGTAAATCATGTTTCCTTTCGTGACTGAAATCATGAAAAAGCGAAAATTTTAGACTGAGCGCACAATAGCACTTTTGGGAAAAAAATGTGATTTGTTTGCCCAAATTTCGCTCTCCGTTTCTAATTACAGCTCTTAAAAAGAACATAACTTAGGAATGCTCTGTTTAAATTCTTCTTTTCTTGCATTTTGGTATCCATATTTTTGCTACCGTGGTTGTACGGGGGTAATCCCAGAAGTACCAAAGAAACAACAAAGAAAACACAAATATTTTGGAAAAAAAATTATCTATTTTTCAACCTAATCTCCTTTCAGCTCTATGCATTTTCCCCAGCGATGTTCAATGGGTTCGATACCCTTTTTATTATAAAAACTGTCTTGCTCCTCAAAATAGCCATTGACTGCCGACATCATTTCTTCACGGTTGGAAAAACTTTGTCCACCGAGCCATTTTTTCAAGTTTGCGAACAGAAAATAATCCATGCATTCATGTATTCAGGGTCAATTGCCCAAAATTGATGAAAATAAAAAGAGTTATACGTTCGAGACACTCAATAAAAGAAATCATGCCCTTAACGTTTATATCACAAGAAAAGGTTGCCATTTGTTAAAAATTCACACTAGTGTAATGAGCAACCGTTGGTATGGCAAAATAACGTTCCGTCGATTCTCGAAGATTTTCCGGAAATTTGAAGTTTGTGAAAGCTAGGAAGGCCAAAAAAATATTTAGAAAGGCTCAAACTCTTGGAAACTAACTCGAGTTTTATCACACGAAGCTAAAGAATTTAGGTTAAATTCTTGGAGTGCTGAGTACATCGGAAGGACCCTTAAATGAATACATCCCTCTGATATCCCATCCATCGAGTACAAACTGACACACTAGGTCCTTATTTCGTAAGTGGGACTGCTGACCAAGATAGGATTTCACATTGATAATTATTTGCCTTGCTTTCTGCCATTGCACTGGTCAGAATAACATGGATTTTAGCAAAGTGCGTTTTCTTGATGAATTAAATTATTTCCACATGTTCCATTGTAGGTCAGACAAAGAAACTAAGTATCATTAGACAGGTGTTAGGGAAATATAATGCTAAATTATTACATTTTTCTAATGGTGAAACCACGGTAAAGGTTTCATTTCAATGCAGCACCCAAGTATTTGACATTCTGGAATTTGATACGCTCATAAAAATCACCGTCCCTCTCAAACCCATGGCGAGCGAAGATCATGCATAAAAAGTGTCATATGTCACAGATGTCAAATAGCTTATTGCTTTATAATGGTTTATAAAATCCCCCGGTGACATGTTGATATTCGACTAAAAATGAAGTGGAAGTTTGACATTGCAACAGCGACAATTCAAATAATTCATCATCGATTCGTTCTCGCTGAAAATTTTGCCGATTTGTGGTTTCCAAATCAACATGTGGTGATCGCGATCCATGTCGGGTTACAAAAGATTCATAAGGGGAAGAAAGAGGTGGAAGAGCATTTTATTAGGGGTTTTGTGTTGCGCGACAAATCTAGAAATATACCTGCGTTTGAGTCTTGATGAAAGACCACATACCAGCCTATTACATGTTGTATATAATGAATTAAACATCTGAGGGAAATTGTGTCCCTTTTTTTTAGGAGCAAATAAGGAAAACATGAATCCTTCTGTTTACGCATGGCTATACACTATTACCGAACTATTTTTGTTTTCCGAATAATTTGTCTTTGTATGAGTTGATAAATGGGAAAGTCATCGTGTAAAATTTGAATAAACAGCATTCTAAATAACGACTTTCAAAACAACTACAAGATAATATTGAGTCAGAAACTTCAACTGAATTCCCGAATGGTTCCGAGATATAGGACTGTGTGCAATATAACGATTCTCGGCTATGCCTTCTATAGCCAACTTTCAAAAGATCTTTGAAGTCTCTCTCTGTTGAGGAAGGGGGAGAGTGAGATAGAAGCCGTTAATGAATAACCCTCGTTTATGAGATGCAAATGTAATCCGCATCGATGTAATGCTCCACCCCTTTCGAACGGACCTCTCCTCATTGCTTTCATCTCGTGCCCCTTTGGTTCTGCTTCCTTTTGCGCTCCGTCTATCTCATTCCGTCAGAACATGAATGCTGAGCGGGCGAGATTTCACGCATTCCGTGAACTTTTGGACGCGCGAATAGCTGGAGAGAATCCGAAGAATTCCCGGTGTAGAATTAGGTAGAGTCTGCAAACGGCCACGCCACGTGTGGAGTAACCCGCTTGCCTCCTCTGGCCTCCATATTTGCCTGCGCTAATTCTTATCATGCATTGCATTCCAAGAGTTCTTTCGAAATTTGAATAATGGGAGGGAATGGAGTTTTTTTTGGCCTGAAATAAAAAGAAAAGATCGGTTGAGATAAGGGAAGCATGTGCAGGAAAACAAGAAAGGGAAGAATAAATAAAAAGGCACGTTGCTGTTGAGAGAGTTAAGGATTTGGGCGGCCTTATCAATTTTAGGATAGGTAGCTCGTAATGGAAATATTAAATGTAGAACCATTGGCATAGCAAAATTACAAATATGCGTCTGATCTCAGTCCTCTCTTGTTAAGAGGAACCTCAGGAATGGATATAAAATGGCTTTATGCGATTCTAGAATCTGAATACTCTTCCAGTCATTTATTAATTAGAACGGAGTAATGACCTTGAGGCTTGGAATTGGTGAAGACTGTCTCACACGATGTAAATAGGCTTTGAAGCAATGATTTCTATTTTCGATTCGAAAAATTTACGTGATTCGAATGTATTCAGCGTTTTCCCGGTGAATTATTCCGCTATCTGTTCTACGGTGGTATCAAAACATTTAGTATTGTTGGTAGGGATCCATGGAGAGGAGCCAGATAAAGAACGACAGCGTGGGGAAGAAAACAACAGAAAGTTTGGATATCAAGAAGATTAAACCCTGCCCTAATGACAGCTGAGACTGGTTCGAGATGGAGAGGAGCGCTGCGTAATTAAACTTCCACCTGTGATCGTCCTATTTCCTTGGTATAAAGTACCTGGAATATACGCTCGACTCCACAACAGGACATAAATTCACCCAACATGACTTCATTAAGCATGATGCAAGGCGATAGTCCGTTAAAATTTCCGATAAAGTCGAAGCCTGCTACACAAATATTTTAATGTCAGTATTATTTCGACTTAAACTCGACTATGTAAAATGCGGAGCACGACGAAGGTGTCATTTTTTAAATTCATTCCAATATCATCACGATAGACCGATTTACAAATAAAATTGATTATCCCCTAAAGTACAGGAGATAGTTTTATCTGTGATGGCGACAGTTATTGAGGGACCATGAGAGGTTTGGTAAAACATGGCATAAATATGATAAAATGTACTCTCATTTTTATATTTACCATTTACCGATGAGAACTCATACAATCTCATATAGTCTCTTAATTTATTTTATCGAAGAATATTCAGCAGGAGGTGGCGCACTTAAATACTGGTTTAAAATGTAAATGGTGTTAATTGTAAAGTAAAAACCTCGATTATGGCTTGTTAGGGGTAAAACCATCCCTTAGCAACCCGGAAGTCACTTTAGACACGGTCACAGCCGATTCCCAATTGACAGATTAGCACGGGGCTGTACAGCTCCACCGAGATCCATCCGCACCTATTAATAAAGCCAATTACTCTGAAGATATCAACATTTGAATAACTGTTTGCATATTTAATGAACGGAATGAAATTGTTTTCAAGACGACGGAATGAAAGTGTTTACGACGGTTAGGTTTGTTTTTAAAAGTAAAGGAGAAAAAAAATTTTCTTGTCGGAAAGTAAACGATGATATTGATAATAGTTTGTGTATTTTATTTGAGAAAAACTAAATTTTAACACGCAAATATCTCTAGTAGCATGATTAATCTTTAAAAATCAAGTATTGATAGATTTGAATATCACTGGTACGTTTAAATTAATATGCAAAATCATTCATTGAACCATAGTTAAGCATCAAATTTCGAATCATTACCTGATTGATGAATTAGTTACTTTAAATATGCTGTTTTGAGATTATTATTTTTTAATTGGACGCAATGTTAACGTACATGGTATTCTTTTATTTTTTCGTGAATACTAGTATTAATGTTATTTTCTGAAGTTAAGTTATGAATACAATACAATTTTATTCCTTAAAAACACGTTGGGAAGGGGTACTAGCTGAGTAAATTTGTTACATTCTATTTATTTAGGCATACTTCAGCAACTTATTTTTAAATAACTTAATTGACATAAGGTAGAAATTTGTTAAAATCCGTCACATTTTGAGTTTATGAGATTTTTTTGAGCCATAGACTATTTAAATCAAAATGATAAAGCTATTTAATGATGTAGAATTAAATGAAATAGTCATCTATTTCCAGTTTTATGACCGCATTTTTTCAATGATGCAGCAGAAAGAGCGAAATTGTTCGAAGGTAGCGGTGGCTTGAATGCGATGAAATCTGCATATTTATTCATATGGTTTGCACCGCGCCCGTTGGCTTGACTAGACTTTGCCAGCATTCCAGCTGGCGTCTCCAGGTGACCTGGATGAGCCGAAAACTGCTGTTGGAATGCTGGCTAAACTGTTGCCCATTCATACCAACGGACGCGGCGAAAATCAGAGAAATACTGAGCTCAAAGAGCGAAATCATTCGTTCGACTTCTGTGGGAGGAGGTTTACTCGCTGCGAGAGAAAAATACTAGTTTTTAATAGACCTAAAATGAGACTAGGTTAAGCCTTCATGCCAACTTCTTTACATTACTCGTGCATAGAGATATTCCTTTATTTCCAGCAGTGGGCCGCATGAATGAAATCGCTGTTGATAAAGTTTAACGTAACTTTTCATTGCATTTAAAAGTATGAAATCGTAAGCTAAACCTATTTCAATGTATTTATTTCAAGAATAGTTATTTATAATCACTCTTAAATTAATTATTTCGAAGTTCACTCAAATTTTATATCTGATTTACATCTTTTAGCATATAGTAAGATTTTAGAGAACCAATCTCGTTGATTTAACTTAAAAAATAAATAGACAGCAGGTCATCGACATCGACATGGCAACATGCATACTACCGGTGGAGTTTGTGGTAGTGCTGATTCCACAACATGCAAGCAACATCAAAGTTTTTTTCTTGAATAGGTACAAGATGCCAACATGATTCAAATTTAAGGTATTTCCTTTTACAGAAGAGCGAAATTAAAAAGAACATTTAAAGGCGCAGATTATAATTAAGTACCTATATTATTTGGCAAAATATTAGCAACCATTTCCTCGATTGACAAAAATTAAAGATTTGATTCTTTTTAAACATTTTAGAAATAACGTGGTGGAGCTTCAGGTTCACTGAGAGGTGCTAGCTCCGGGAATCGAAACCGGTCAGTAGTCCAACGCTCTACCCCTGGACTACCGCGACCCACATGTATAATGAAATATTGATATCAAAGGCTTTCCAAAGATAACCTTTAAAACTCCCTAATTAACCTTTGAATCTTCCTGGGAGGCTAAATGTGCTTTCGAAAATAATGTATTGTGAGTATTGAATTATGCTTAAAATCTCACTCTTAAAAGAGTTAACTAATTTATTTATATTCCTTTGGGTAAAAGTCAGTTTTATTCTTTAATAAATAACCCTTAATCAGATTTGATTGCATGAAGTTATGGATTCATGCAAACGCCATTTAAATATTTAAGACAGGAAATTAAATGTCCCTGTAAACTTCCTTTGGCCCGAAGTTCCGTGTGATTTTCATTGAGTTCCAATTTCGTCAATTAGTTGCCTGGCTTGATAGAAGTCATCCATTGTGATGAGATAAACTTTTCAAAGAGAGTGAGTGTTATTAATGAAATGGTGATTTAAAATCGAACAGGGTTAAATGCAGATTGAATATAAACAAAAATTTAATGAATTTTACATTATTTTATTGCTTAAATGTGCCCACGGATTAATATTCACATGCATAAAACAGGAATGGAGGCGACTTATTCGATACGGTACCTCATCATTGGACTTAATTGTTGTATATTTATTATTGTAGTGGACTTAATTGGGCAATTGTGTATCAAAGAAGATTTTTCTTCCCGTGGCTGAGCTGTGACACGAACTGCTTTATTATTGCCCGGGGCAGGGATACAATCTTCCATTAACGTTGGATGGACATTATCTGGATGGGATGAATAGTGGGAATCACGAGTGCATCCTAGAGAAATAGCCATTTGTTGTGACCGCACGTCACCTTCAAACCCGGGGCCTTTGTTCAATGCCATCGTCCGCCG
Source organism: Hetaerina americana (assembly GCF_022747635.1). Lineage (NCBI taxonomy): Eukaryota > Metazoa > Arthropoda > Insecta > Odonata > Calopterygidae > Hetaerina > Hetaerina americana. Next base: position 24,732,883 of record NW_027287316.1, read on the forward strand.
TTGCCACCTCACACAGTGAGGAGGGGGAGGAGAGAGATTGGGAGGGTGTTTTGTGTGCTCGAGGGTGGTCCGTCCTCTTTAATGGAGATCCCATTGCGAGGGCCGTTGTTTGTGCGTACACAGTTCATTGAGTCTGGCGACTGTTGGTACGGTGCCACACAATGATGCGATCGGGTGCACTTTGAGGCAGAAGTGACGTGTCTTTGGTAACGACCTAGGATGTCTGTTGCCCAAGACTCGAGGCGGAATCTGCCTGCCTTTCTTAACTAGGGAACTTTTTGTAACGCAAGCTGAACTTAACTCTAGGCATCAAAGATCCAAATATCAACATATATCTACAAGCCGATAATAATATAAATGACAGTGAAGGTAAAATGAATTCGTTGTACTTCACGTTCTTTGAAATATTTTCCGAAATGAAGATATATTCCGCATATAAAGGTATACATATTTGAGTAAGATTCAATATAGTTTGGAGGTTACGAAACAACACCAGCAATATATTTTTATGCTTTAGGTAATGGAAATATGTTCAATAAAAACATAACTAATATAGGTATCTCCTGAGAAGCCAGACAGTTGCTCAAGACTCTTTGGGTACATCAACATTTTGTGTCAAATGATATTTTCTTATCATACATTAGAAAACATGTTTTTTCATGTAAATTTTGCAAACATAACGCAAAAATACACTTTTTATGCATCAAGTATTCATTTAAAGCAATACATTTGTTTTTAATATAATTATTATAAAAGGATCTGTCGGTTGCGCCCTGTCTGAAACGGAGTTGCCAATAATTTCATGGAATATTAAAACCTGAACCTGAGGTATAAGTCGAATATCATTAACATTTATGAAAATATTTGATGGATTAGATCTGACTCTACCGTGAGAGAACATCGAAAATGAGTAATTCACAGAGAATATGTTACGTATAATAAGAACTAAGTAACCAATTAAAATGAATTTTAAATATATTTCTTTTCAGTGACGTTAAAATTGTGTCACAAATCATTTCGGTAGGCTGGATATGAGAAATTAGAATTATGAGTATACACTTTCAGAATGACAGCAATATAACTGATCAAGTTACGATCAGTTTTACCTTCGATGTCCCGCATGGGCTAAATTGCACACCCACTTATCGAAACTCCATTTTCTCCTTATATAGAGGTACATCGGTCATTAGCAATTTGTGACTATATTTTTTATTGCCTGATAACCACCAATGGAAGTCAACCACGCATGTTAAGAGCATTAGTTGAAACTTGAATAACTGAATTCTTGGAAAAATGATTGCAACCCCAATTGCTTCTTTGCTATCGTTGCATAAATTTACCATTTATTTTTAATATCTAAGCAAATTTTAAAAAGGATATTACGATAGAATAAAATAATATAAAATACAATGAACTCAATGTTGCTCTCTACATAGTGCACACTATCAGGTATAAGATATATAGCGTAAGACGAAAGACAACTTAGTCTTTTTTACGAGTGGTAAGTAATTTAGTTATCTTGACTCATTTATTCATTTCATAACGGGCGTCTACCCACATTCTTTTCTCATGTTTACTTTGCGGTTTTTAGATAAATATACGATAGGTTTCTTCCAACCCGATATCGAGACTACAGTCTTTTTACCTCTGGAACCATTTTCATCATATGGCGAGAATACTTGGTGGTATTATACATAAAAGAAGCATTTATGTATTGAATTTTTGATATTTTAAATGTTTTGGTTTTCACTTAAAGATGCATATTATATTATGTATATATAATATGTTATGCAATATTCATACTTGCAGCTAATTTTAGTCGATTGTCAAAGGTATAATTTCAACACAACATTACTTTCACAGATGAATAGGGCTGTAAGATAGCAATTAAAATTTGGGGAAAAATACTTACAATGGCATTAACTATAATTGTAATAAAGAAGAAGGGCGTGCAAAAGTCACGGAACCTCCTCAAAGAAAAATGTAGGGTTGAATTATTATATTCCTGATAGGCTTATTGAAAAATGTAAGGTTTTATAAAAAAATATTGCTGGATTTACGTATTGCACCAATGTTGTTACGAAATTGTGAAAGTTTAGATATTACTTTGATCGAAAGGGGTTTGAATTCGTGGTTTAGTTCAAGTCAAAGGGTTTGGTTAGACTGACTGCTTGAAGAGAAATCGTCAAATTTCCCTCAGATATTTGCGTTATATGGTGAGAGAGAAAGTTATATGCCACGTGTTTACAATAAAAGTAAAATACAATTAAGAACACACATAGAAGCCAACTGACTGTGATTCTAGGGACTTGGGTACGACCACAAGTGACGCATTCATCATTTGCGAGTAACCTCAGGCTACAATATACGAAAAAAAGAAGTAATAACAGATAATGAGATGTTTTCTTATATTTTCAGTGAGAATAAGTATTTATTGAATACTCTTAAACTACCCTACTTCGGTTTAACTTGTAATTAGAAAGCATATCCTTCGTTAGAGAGCTTCGTCATGTAAAATTACAGGGATATCTTAGTTAATAATAGTGTATGATGGAAAAGAGAAAGGGAGTTTGGTGGAACAATGGAAGTGAGCCAGATAAAAATTTCATGGCCCTGGAGTTAATAAGAAAGAAATTGTAGCTTTGAGACGGAAAGGAGAACGAAAAACTTTATGACGTAAAATCTAAATGAAATCTTGGAATGTATAGGGATATTGATGAGAAAGGGAAGGACAGCACGAGCAAGTGGGATTGTTTCTTTGAAACACCGAGGAATAAATTGTGTGAGAAGAAAGTGAACTGCAGCATGATATCAAGTCATGGAAATGGAAACATTGAGTTGGACGATGAGATTAAAGCGAATGTTGTAACAGATTAAAAGAGGATGTCATTCAAGATAAAGAGAGATTATATAGTTATGTAAACCTGAGAATTCTCCGTAGTAACATTGAATACGGAGAGAAAAACTTTAGGTAGGGATTCGCAGTACCATCATTTTAACCCTGTTTAACATGCTAGGATAAACGAGCTACTTTTGTTAAAAAATCATTAAAAGAAAGGATTTCTGGTAATTTTAAATAATATTTTTCAAGAGAAATAGATATCCAAAATCACCGTTAGATGATTTGGTGAATTATTGGTCACATAGCTTTGAATTGAGTGCCTGGAAATAATTTTTCAAAGGAAAATACACGCTTTGTACGTTTAGTTATAATTCCCTAAAATACATTTGAAAATTTTAATTTAAGAAGTGATGCAATATAGGAATTTTTAGATTTTTTCCTTCACTTTCGCAACTTAAAATGCATTATAGTTTTTCATCATAACACAACTACCCTAACATAATTTCTTCTCTTTTAAGGATTCATAACATTACTCCTTCCAAATATCCCTTCCAACTTCTCTATCTGCTCTATTTTATTACATCCTAATTGAATGATGAACATAGCTTTCCTACTTATCGAGAATCTCATGACTTTAGTTGCAATCCATTGGTTGTCTAAGTCACTCGTTCATTCAAAATGCAATCGTTAATACTGTTCAATATGACTAAATTAACTCACCCCTGTTTTTTATTCGGTCTATTAATAATTATTATTATTACAGTAATCATAATAATATGGATAAAAGCATCGTGTGTACCCTCGACCCCTTGTATAAGTGCCAGGATGTCCCGAGCGAATATCAACCAAGAACTCTCTGGGTTTATTGAGACATATATACCCGAGGTTCCTTAGACGTGCTAGAAATAAAAATAGAAGAGATCCACTTAATTTATAAACGATCTCACAAAGAGTGGTAAAAATCTGAGCCAAAATAACTCAAACCGTTCCAAAAAAAGTTTTTTTATATTGTCAGATACAAAAAAATCGAAACACTGGAGCAATGGAAGTGTAATTCCCGAAATTTGAAATCATGTGGATTGGCCGCAAGGCACTAATGAAATCAGAGACTGGCAGTGGAGAGTATATTTCATAATATTTTGTTGTTTCACACAGTTGATTGAGCTTTAATCCTAGGAACTATAACGTATCGATAAGAAAAAGGAGGATAAATTACGAGGGTCATCCGGAAAGTAGTACCCGTTCGTGCCGCATGAAGTGCTGACGACGCGAGTAGCCGCTGGACGAGGTCAGATAGCTTCAGTGGCTTGTCTGCCTTCTCTGAGCCAAGTTGCGTGACGCTAGCATTGCCTGTGTTGTTTCTGTGATTGTTTACAATGTTTAAAAAAATTGAGAACGCCGCCAGTTGTGAAGTGAGGGCAGTGATTAAATTCCTCAATGCAAGAAACGTTCGCCCATGTGATATTCATCGCCAATTAAAGGAGGTGTATGGAGACAATGTAATGGACGAGTCGTCTGTTCGGCGGTGGTGTCGCAACTTCAACATGGGGAGGGGGAACACACACGACGATGAGCGTTCGGGGAGACCGTCTGTCATTACAGACCAACTGGTGAGCTCAGTTGACGAATTCGTGAGGAACGATCGGCGCGTCACAATTGATGACATCTGTGAGCATTTTCCCAATGTTTCTCGAACAATTGTTCATGAAATTGTTAAACACCATCTGCATTATGCAAAAATTTGTGCAAGATGGGTCCCTCGCGTATCTCAATGAGCTGGCGGCGAAGGACTATGCAGCAGGAATACAGAAACTTGTCACACGTTATGACAAATGCCTTAATTTGCTTGGATATTATGTTGAGAAGTAGTTTAAAGTATCCTCTTTCAAATAAAATTTTTTATGTTTGTTAATATTTACTTTTGTGTCTTTATTTCACGAACGGGTACTACTTTCCGGATGACCCTCGTATATTCTTCTTAATTTCAGCGGGTTATGAGTTTTTATGATTGAAAAACCGCTCATCAATTATATTTTTATGGTTTCAAATAAAGCGATTAACAACAGTCACTATAGTCATTATGGATAATAGGTTTAGGCATTCGGCTGGCAGGATTTTACGGAGCGGATGAAGGGTGGGGAGAAATCTGGAGTTAGATATAAGCCTATTAAATTAACAAATGTTGCTGGGGCCCGACAGTTTAACGGATCATTCAAAATATAAAATACTCTACACGTTTAGTCGGGAGAATTTAAGTATGCACCACACAAAATCCGTAACCTTTCGGAATTCAACACATGCACTCAGCGTGGGAAAGCGGATTACTAACTCGCACATCACTAAACTTTTCTTCTGGTCCAGATTTACCATCCATTCTCGGTAAATTCAAATTTGGCTCTTCAATTGTGTTTCAGAACTCCAGACCGTCCAACATTGAATTGAAAATTTCAACTCACTGATAAAGTTCTTTTGATATTATATTTCCGCGTTAATATAATATAATTGACGAATGAATAATGTACAGGTATATCATGCCTATTCCGTTAATCGTAGTATTTAATATATGATTAACGAGATATTGGGAAATCAGTCACCAAACGATCAGAAATGGGTTAGCACAACCAGAAATAGAGACAACGGAAAAACGACGCGTATATGAATGTTCAAATATGATGAAAGAAAAGTAACACAATATAGACTTTGCGTTCCACAGCATATACCGTATACGTTTATATATAGGTCAACATTTAAATTCAAAATTTCAATGGAAAATATCAAGGGTCGACATTTGCATGAGAGAAATCTTTTTGGTTAATTAAAACATACGTTATTTGAGACGTGAGTTTCACTTTTACACGGTTGCATTCTAAAAAATTCACTGACAAATTGCCATACAATAATAAAACCACAGTAATGATTTTGCTAGCTACAAAAAATCACTGCCCCCAACTTCTTGTTGCAGTTGAGAGATAAAAATAATTAATTGAAGGAGTACCAAATGGGACTGACTCGCGTCACTGGGAGTGAATTTCGGAACGGATTCAAAAACACACTATTGTTGATAATGGTCGATAAATTGAAATACTCGATATTAATATATATTATTTCCAACTTGACCACTACTAGTAAAAGTGTTAAATTAAGCTTCTTTTAGCTCTTATTACTCGAGAATATGCATTAAACAATAATACCCTGGCATTAACTTATCAGAATTTCTAATTACGAAAGGAACTACTACAGACTTACTATACACAAGATCGATCTATATAAGAATATATACGGTAGTTATTATTCAAATATGTTAACTCTATTGAAGCATATTCAAGTCCTTATATTTTACGAGTATATCCCTGAAGACGCTACAGTGTGGTTAATAAATATATTATTTGGAACGCAAAATCAATGTTTCACTATTATCCTGTCGTCATAATAGAATCCACCAACTTATGGCTTTAATTATCTCTCAAAGATTAGAAAACTTATTTTTAAAATGTTCTTTCAGGAGAGGGGATTCACGACTTCTTATCGGAAGAAATAGCAAGGAAAATCTTCAAACTACTCTGATCAGTGGGATGGCGGACTTCCAAGTTCAACTGCTTGAGTTTTTGACGCAGTGATGGGAGTCCTGCGGTGCCCATCCAGCGTCCACATTAGCTCCGTTCGTGGGGAAGGGAAAATGCGAGGATGGGGAATGTAGAAAAGACCGCTGCACGGATGGGAAATCTGCAAATAAGCCAGGGGTATAGTAGGATGGGGTGTGTCGGGGACTAATTAACGAAAAAACCGCAATGGATACATTAATTAGCCAATCTTTTAGTTTTAGCCCTAATTACTTTGTTACCGCAGGGTCCTTGAAGGTCATTTCACGCTAAGGTGGACAGAGACGTAATTGTAGCTAAATTTCTATTTAAATAAAAAAAATATTCAATGCTACTAAGGAAATGCTAAAACCTCACCTTACCTAGGGTATTTCAATTAATTGCGCGTAAACACCATATCCAAGATAGTTATGGGAACTAAGAGATAAACCTTTGAACTTCTGCGTTCATTAAAACTTGCTTTGAATCCGTTGCATACAAGCAAATTTGGAGGAAAAATCGAAACTGGTGTCAAAAAAATCTGTAATAATTAATAAAAAATTTGTTCTTTTTCGATTTGGGGAATCTTATAGAAAATTCATTTGAGAAAATATAAATGCAAAAAGTGAAATCTGCAAAATCTCGTATTCACGATAGATTTATGTAATTACGTTATTTAATTAGGTGATAAAACTTGAATAACCAAAAATAGTAGTCCTGGAGTACTTAATTTCGTCATTCCTCATACATTAAAGGTATTTAGGAACATAATCATTAAGTTTCATTGAAGTCTATATACATTCCAAAATCGATCAACCCAAAGGGTTACCATTTCAGGTGATGACGAAATGCAGGGAAAGGTCAAGTGATGCGTAAACTGAAAGGTGCATCTTCATGGGTGGTCTTTTCAATGGAGGGTGCTTTTTGAGAATTATTTGAGATAATGAGTGAGACTGAAAAATTCAGTTTATTTCCACTCTTAAAATCCTCACGTTGGAATATATATATATATATATATATATATATATATATATATATATATATATATATATATATATGTATATGTATATGTATATGTATATGTATATGTATATGTATATGTATATGTATATAATTAACATATTCAATTATTTAACGGTTTTGTGTGTTACATTCGCTCATCTGCTTCCTGAGGAATCTACCATGGGGGTTTCCATAATTTTTGTCATCACAAATCAGGAAAATGTACTTCCTTGTCATAAGCAACATGACTAACGAATTTGAGTTTTATGTGTAGCCAAAACACGCAGTGATGCAAAGAATTAGACAAGTACCAATATTTTATTATAAATATATTATAAAATGACCACAAAGACGATGAAATTCAGGGTCATATCAGTGACTACCCTTATATTGAAGGGATACTTTTTAGTTCCATTTTTTCACGAGTGAATGTTTTAAATCTGATGCTGAAAAATAAAAATAGTAAATAAGTTCCCTTTACCTTGCCTATAAAATTATGATTTGTATTGATTTAACATCAAATTTACGCATTTATCTATTGGGGTTTAGTTGGAGTTTTATGTTCTTTAAAATTTGAGTTTTCTAGTCCCCTACAGTAGCTTTATGCATTTAAACCATAAATTTGACAATTCTCGGGGTAAACGCTTAATATATGTGGACTTAGGAAGTGAAGCGTGGCAGATTGAACGGAGGCTGGCATTGAGGCCGGGGAAATATTATGATGAGGTGGTATTGTGAAAATGATGACAGGGAGCTTAAACAATTCCCAATTTCCTTCGCATCCCATATCTCCATAAGTCGGATTCCAATGATGCGGTTAGTTCATCCATTTCCTCATCACTCAAACTCTATCCTGCTCATTGGTCAATTTTGATAGCTGGACTTTATTGGATATAGTTGAGGTATAACTTATTGTGGTGAGAGGACCCTTAGCTGGTCGTCCTTGGAGCTATGGTTTGAAAGGTACCATGGGGGTCCGGGTTGCACCTCTGGACACCCCCAGCATCTGAACAAAAACTGCGAGATTTTCTGGCTACCTGATTTCCTTAGCCACCTCTGTCACGCATATGTGAATCTCGCGCTACAGAAGCATTTATTTCCAGAAACTACGCGATCGCACCTATAAAACCACCCATATGAGTTCTGAGTTGAGGAACTATGGTTTGAATTTTTATATCAAAAATATTTTAATAAAAATATGGTTAGAATAGTAATGAAAGATGAGTAACTCAAATGAGGAAAAATCCATCGGACGTAAGAGAATAATTAAACCTTGGTAAGAAGCCCTGTTTCAGCATTAGTCTCGTACAGCAAACGGTAGTTATTGGGAGATAAGTAAATGTTCTGTCTTCCAGAATTCCAGTTATCCATCACACTAATCCTATCTCTCTTTCACTATTTACCAAAGTCAATCAAAGGGAAAATTAATCGAAGGCCTGTATAAAACAGAACAGAATCCGATTCGCATCTAATGGGTTCAAATTATACTTGCGCAAATGATGTAAGTATTTTATATTATCTTTGTTTATTTGAGTTTAATCTTTTATATTTTTCTTTTCCATTTAATTTTGAATAACTTATAGTACCAAAAATATCTGATATGTAATATTTTGTTTGAAATAGAACTTTTTAAATTACAGATTTTGGAATTGCTTGTGAATAACAGTGATTTATATCCTGAAATACTTATGATTATTAAGAAATGAATGAAATATTTAGCCTGTGACATATACTTGTTATCTAACAGGATACTCTGACACTGATCGGTCCTATGAGTTTCCTCTCAAGTCTGAATAGTTTGATGACTAGTTTAGTAATGGATTTCTAGAGAGAAAAAGTAGTTAGTAAAAAATAAAAGTTAACTTTAGTTTTTGAGTACTATAATTAAAGTCCTCCTTGTTGACGTCACATTATTTCATTATATAAAGGAAAGGGTCTGGCTCCTTTAACTTGAAGAACCAAAGAGTACATGTAATTCATTATTAGCGGTAGTCTACCGGGTTAGGATTGGATTTCAATGGACCCTTGCATAACACATTCTTTCACTATGAAGCTCTAGTTAACAAGGCAAAATATCCCCTGCTACATATTATAATTATTCGTCCTTTATCTCTGAAAAATTAATGTCTATCTTAATGCCATCCAAAATGGCTTATCTATTCCTCTATCTACCTCGCTCTACATTCTCCTCTAAATGACTGCTTTCAGCATCCCATTGCCTCTCAGTACCTACTCCATCCATTAAGCCTGCCTTCTTCGAATTTCTCCCAGCAATCCTTCTCTTCTCCTATCATGCATAGGAATTCATCGCTTTTTTTCTGTTCCAACCATTTTATTTTTTCCATTCTTCTCCTCATTAGCATCTAAAAAGCCTTAAGTCGGCAATTATTCAAAATCCACAACTCCCAAGTTTCCGATCCATACGAAATTACACCCCGTATTAATGTTTGCCTCATTATTTTCTTTTCATCTTTGCTTAAGGTGTCCATCATCATAAACTGTCACCTCTTTTAAAGCGCATCTTTAGTTGAAGTTACTTTATTTAAACGTCCTTTCTACTTTTCCACCGCTCGTAAATTATGCAAGGGCGTTAAATCAAAATGGGTACGGAGAAATATTTTGATAAAATAGCCAAAGCGGGTGGGCCACATTACCCGGCAGCCAGGGTATAGGGCAACGAATCCCCAGTATCACGGTCATTCAAGCTTAGACGACTCCTAGACATGCCAATCTCGCCAAATTATTAGCGTACGATATTTTAGCATTTCTTTTCATTTTCACGCCTTTTCTACCGCAGTTTATTTCCAATTTTCCGATCCATTAGGCTCTTTCAGTATTTTTTAATTCAAATGCTTAACTGAAATGACGATATCATTTAAATAGTTGGACCATAGTTTGATAGTTTTTGTTCATAAATATATTAATTAAAAAGGTAATAATTTTTTATGTCATCAATGGAGGCTGAAGTAAAGTTTTCATCCACATATTGGATATTGTTTCCAAATTTTCATCAACTCTGACGTAAATGGTCCCAACTTTCACGCGAATTATTCCCATCAAATTTTTGCTCTCTCTTCCAGTTCCACGGCTTTCCGCCACATAACTGAAACGCGTAATGGACGGACGCGCATTGAAATTGATTGTGTAGACCTCGACAGAGCTCTTTATAAGGATGGGGAAGGGCAAAAAAAACCCCGAAATTAAGGTAATTTAAAGTGCGCAGAACGTCGGCAAAAAAGCAGGGAAATAATCTTTCCTTCCTCTCCGCCATTTTTCTACGGGTCTGTTAATGGGCATTCTGCATAGGTTAAAAAAATGGCGTAAAACAAAAGACAGTAATAAGAAGGAAGATGAGAGGTCGTCGGGTGTAGGGGAAGGGAGGAGGACCTGATTCGGTTCACTTGGGCCGCTTTGAATGAAGGGGATGGAGCGAAACGAATTTTTTGCGATTCGTTAAAAAAATTTCGGGAGGGTGAATTCGAGTTCGCTCAATTTTCCTCCGGGAAGAGATTTTCCACAAGGGTCGTGTTCACGTCACCCTACTTCACTGCATTTAGAATCACTCTTGCCACTCGAAGTCGGCTTGGATCGCTGGGAACAAAAAAAATAAATAGTGAGCCGCAAATAGTTCCCGTCACTAAGAGTAAAAAAATCAAAATTAAAGATACGAATTCAATATTAAAATGCGTGAAATGCGAAATTTAACTTCCATTTTCTTTTAACCATAGTAATATGGTAATTTTCATTTCTTATTACGTTTCATATTTCGTTTCGTATTGGTTTCATAAGCGATTTCACTCAGTTTATTTAGTTTCCATGTCATAAACATATCAAAATAGGTAAATATTCTAACAAGATACCCATTTTAATGAATGAGTTCTCCTTTTTTCTTTCGTGGTTTAATATGATTATTCCCATGTTTACTCAAATATGGGTTTGATATCGAACCGGCGATGGAACTTTAAATTTCTCCATCACTTTCCCATTTCCTCCGATCCTTTTTCTTTACATCTTTTGTCCTTCAAACTCCAACTCTCTCTACTATTATCTCACGTTACACCACACACCTATCCCAAAGACCACCCGTTACCTTGTGTCGCAAAAATACAATTGAAACTGCCTCCAGCCCCTATCTGCTCCTGCTCACCGTCGACGGATTCTTCAGCGTGCGATTGAGCCCAATCCCCCCTATTTGAACTCTCCCTTATCTCACTTCTCGTATTTCCACATTTTGCAGCTAGTGACTAAAGACAGACTCACAAATTGAGAATTATTATTAGTCTGCTAGGCATACAAGAACTATATGTGCATATGCATAATGCAGAGCTAACAAGGAACATTTTAAAGAAAAACCAAACTAAAACTGAACTTTTTTTCAAAACCTGAATTATTGAAGGTAAATCTATCTAGGAAATTATATCTAGGTTTTTAATAATCTAAATCCTCTAATGTAAAAATACTGTTAGAGATTGGGTTTTCCCTCATCTCTTTTGAAAACCCCGAAAATGGTAAGCTTCCTTGTGTTTAAAAGTCACTTCTTATAACCAGACCATTATAGTATTACCCCATCGTTAAACACCTGTTCCTTCTTTCGTTAAAATACTGGAACAGAAGTATTTTGATCATGTATTGTTGATAATTTATATCACATTTAGACATTTCGACCGGATTCCAGGGATAAAAATTGCCTAGATATTATTTCAGAAATTAATTTGAATAATCTATTATTGTATCGTGTGAATGGATTTGTTCGTGGTTAAGAATATTCCCTTGTAAGCATGATGAAATGAGTTGCGTATTCAATGATTTTGATTTTTTTTGGTAGAATTGATTCGTCAATAAATAATAATAGTGATTAGTTTGATAAATTATTACCATCCAAAATATTTTGCGGGAAGAAACGGTATATTCATGGAGCGATACTTTAATTTAGAGCAAGGTAACTATTCTGTACAGGTTTTTACTATATTTTTTCATAATTTATTTAATTTAGACGGTATGACCTATGTAAAAATGAATCGTGCAGCGGCCAGTTTTATAACTATGTTTAGAAACAAATCGGGTTTAATATTTTTGTGCGTATACTGCAATGCAAATGAAATTATTTTTAAACTGAACCGCAAGCACATTTCTGCAGGGAGTGATTTTAAATGTCGGTTTACATGACTGTATTAAGACATAAATGTACGCGAATAGAAATACGTGTGCAAACTACTTATTCATGGTAAAAATTGATCCCCATTTACTAAGCGATTTTCAGAAAATTCGAATCCACATATTTCTCGACAGAGTTTTTATTTATTTCTATTAAGCATTACGTCAAAGTATGGAAATTTAATCCTACGAACAGCGGTGCTTTACAGACAGAAATCCAACGCATTCGGAGAGAGATTTTCACCGTGCCAACATCTTCTTTAAGGGGTTTTGAATTCAGATTTACAGTTTTCTATCCTTTGGATCTGGCCGAATATATTATTCAACGTAATTTCCGCCGGAATTTATACAACTACGATGAAATATAAAAACCTTCTTTCAAAATATAGGGCCTGCAAATAACAATCAGTCACGGGGTGTGAGGTATAGCTGGGATCCAAAACACCCAAGAAATTTCTATATGCGCATAAGAAATTATTTGGTTATCTCTTCATCTTACAGTCGTGGGCCACTCGGAGATAAATCGGCTCATGCATAAAAATATGCTCCTACCCTGCCGAGGAGGAACAAATTTATTCTGGAAGCCAAGTAATCTCGCACTGTCAAGCTCTTTCAATAATTCTCATTTGGTGCAGTTTTCCTGCTGTCGACTCTCAAAAAATGCCTTGCTAAAAATTTTACGGAGATCTGAACGTAGTTTATCATTCACCTCCAAGATCTGTATTATTTGGTGAACCTTATGGACTAAGGTGATGCCTGTTAGAGTGCTAGGGAAAATGTTTAAACTTACACCACACTTATTTTAGGATAACCTTACTGTTTTAAGTAACGATTCATTGTTAATGCCTAGGTAAGAAAAAGCCAACTAGGGGAAATCTGTTTCATGGAGTGGTACCACGTTATTATATATACACTTTTCCTATGGAGAAATTGCTAAATGTCTGAAGTTTTCCTCTTCTTTATGTTCTCGGCCCTTCATCCACTCGATCCTATTTCACATGGAGGAGATAAGTTTGCCTTTGGCAGTCAAGCATGTACGTATGTGCCTTCTGCATTCAGTTAGTTGAGAGCATTATTTTCAAGTTTTATGTATCGTTACCTAGGTTCATATTCCATGAGATGACTTTCCCAGTTTTATTATACCATTATTCAGGTACTCTTAATATATCTTATTTAGAGCATGGTATATTGTAAGTATTTTATATATTATTTAGTGATTACTGTACGTAAATATTTAACTAAAATTTAAAAAATATATTTTATCTCTTCATCCTTTCTAAAATTAAGACGTGATACCGTATATATGTAGTTCTTATGATTATTTTTTAGATTTAATAAAGTTTGATGGTTTATCGTTTCAGTAAGGTAGTTTATCCTCGATATATCGAGACATTTTTTCGTAATGCTCTGCAGTTAAAATTTTCCGATTTTGTGTTTTTTAAAATTATCATTTTGTAAATTCTTTTTCACCAGCAAACAGGATGGGGGAGTGTCAGGGTTTTATATTATAACTATTTTTTCTTAATTCGGTATAAACGTAATAAAATGGCTCGTGAATTTAATTAAATCAAAACTGCATCATAAAGTTTGAGGAGATTAATTCGGAGCCATAATCGAATTGTAGAGTTACAATTCGATAGATATCTTTTCAATGAGTTCTCATGAATATTCACTCTTATTCATTTCTCGACTATGAGAAAATATTTCTCGTATATGAAGGAAAATGGTAAATTGACGAAATTCATTGGAAAATGTTCGATGGATATTAAATATGATGTAGATGGGGCATTTATTCCTAGATCTAAGTCTTGAAGTTAAAAACGTTTTGCTCAAGTAATTGAGCACGTCCATTTTGACCACAAAGAATTTAATTTTCTATATCTGGTGCATCTAGAGGTATCTAAATCATGCATTTATATTCTCTTCTTTACTCGGACAGTTTTGGAAGCCCCTACTTGAGTGACACCGAACGTGTGATACCTAAGAGGAGAAACACTTCACGTGATTCTAACGCTTAGGTTTGAATTCCAAAAGGCATTGATAAAGCGCTATGAAAAATTTGGAGTCAAAATGACGGTATGAAGGGAACGTTTTTCATGAACATGGCATGAAAATTGTGAAAAAAAGTGTGAATGAGATGAAAAGTGTGGTTTCGGAACTAAAAATTTTATCTTGGATAATATAATTAAAGTTTTATTGAAGAGAAGGTATAATAATATTAAATACCCGGCAGATATATCATCATAGCTGTAGTTGCACGACAAAAAAACAGGATGATATCTGATCTATCTATCTATTGGTTTAGGGCCAGCGTATTAGTTTACCACAGTTCTTAGAACGGAAGTTAGTCTTTGATATTACTCGATTAGCTCATGGCAAAACTTTAATGGGACTTAACGCTACATGAAACTGCACTCGTATGCCCTAAATAACACAGGACAAAATATTCTAAAACCCCATGTTACAATAACCGAATAATTACTTCCGCATGCTTTCTACCTCCCTTAATTCTATTCAAAATGCCTATTTCTTTCCTCCTTCCAATCCATTTTTACAACATTCTACCATCTGCTACCGTCTTCAGCAACCCATTTCTTCTCAATTTCTTTTACAACCACTTCTCCTACCTTAAAACTTCTCGTAACAGCCGTCTCTCCTCCTCATCCACACCAAAAACTTCAGTTTGTTTCTCTTACCATCATTTTATCACTTTCCCTTATTCTTTACATCAAAATTCTCAAATCCACGCGTATTCTGTTGTCTTGATAACCGAGATTCTTAATCACACATAACCACCATCCACCTCAAAGTATTAAATATTATTTTCATTACGTCTTTACTTGCCGTGTCTGTCATCATCTTTCGCCTTTTTGTGAAAGCGTCTCTACCTAATGGAATTATGCTTTTAAGATCCCCATCAATCTACCCAAACTCGTCACAAACACTTATGAAATACTATTTAACCCATTTATGTTTGTCCCTCCCCAAACTTTTATGGTTATTCAAGCCTTTCTTTTAAATAAAAACCTCATGGACTGTGTTTTATTATGATTAATTCATTCAAATTCTATCGCAGTGATCCTTGTATTCACCCAGAAATGATTATAACCCTTGGTCTGACTAGATGGCTACAGCATTTTTATCCTCAAGTCCAAAATTCCTTCTTTCAAAGTGTATTTACCAATATCTAACCGAATACCTCCCATAGCTTACCCGAAGAAGCCGGTGAACCGATTCCCAAAATTGAAATATCGTATCATGAAATAGAACTTTTGCAAAAAATATTAAGCCTGATAAATCCTCCGGGCCCGATGAAATAACCGCTCGTATATTTAAGGATCTAGCATTGGAAATTGCACCGTATCTAGATATAATATTTAAGAAGTCGCTGGTAGATCACAAGGCTCCCAGAGATCGGAAAACGGCTAACATAACACCAATATTTAAAAACGGAGACAAGTAGGGACCGAGTAATTACATACCTATTTCCCTCATCCATTTCGTGCAAGGATATGGAACATATCGTAACTAGTTGAATCGTGAGAAACCTCGATAATTATAAGTTATTAATGAAAAATCAGTACGGTTTTCGAAAAGATAGATCCTTGCGAGACACAACTTGGGCTTTTTGCTCATGATATTCTTATTTTGGGAGAGAGCAAGGTTTCAGTGGACGCAATTTTTCTTGGTATTAAGGAAGCCTTTGACAAATTACCTAATAGTTAAGTACTTGCAAAATAAAAATATCCGGGGTCGGATTAAAGACCTTTTGAATGGTCGGGAACAACGAGCAGTGATAAATGGAGTTAGCTCTAATGCAGTAGAAGTTGTTTCAGGTGTTCCTCAGGAAAGTGTTATCGGACCTCTCTTATTACTACTTTACGTTACACTGACTACGTAGTCACCGGTAAGATGTTTATTTGCCGACGACGCAGTGGTTTACCTTGATATCTGCGACCCTGAGGATACAGCAGATTTATCAGATGACCTGAATGCTATGCAACGCTGGTGTGACACTTGGCAATTAGAACTAAACTTAAAAAAGTGCGTAGTGATTTTTGGAAAAAGAGCAATTCCCTTCCGAACGCCTCTTGTATTGGGATCACCGATATGGAAGATGTAGACTTAATTCAATACCTAGGCATTACCTTCACTCACGATCTCTCCTGGGTGAAACACATACAGTGAATACGTGGACAAGTTAACAAAAAATTAGGATTTATCACAAAAATACTGGGTGAATGTGATGAAAAAGTCAGAGAGAAATGTTCTATGCCGTTAGTTAGAATATCCCGTAAGTATATGGGATTCTCACGAAGTTGGGCTAATTTCGGAATTGGATTGCGAGCAGAGTAGAGGAGCTAGATTTGTAAAGCGTGTTATGATTAACTCAGTAGCGTATCCAAAATATTAGAGCAGTTAGGCTTGGAATCACTGACGGAGTGAAGGTTAAATTGCAGATTGAAGGTATTGCATAAATTGGGAGGTGGTCTCTTTAGCAGTGATGTTGAAAATGTATTATGGCCCCCATCGTACGACGGTAGGAGAGGTCATGTTAAGAAAATTAGAGAGTTTAAGTGTAGCACAGAGATTTTAGACGTCATTTTTCCCACAACGATAAGGGATCTTAATAACATTGTTCGACCGCGGTAGGGTTATTTTTGGGTAAAACATATTCTGGTAGTTATTCACCCCCTGCCACACACCCAAACGGTGGCTTCCAGGTAATATAAATAATGTAATGTAGAAAGTCACTGCACTGGCAATACCGACTCTCTATTTACTATCAACACCTGTGAAATCTGAGATACGTACAGGTTCCAGATAAGTTTTCTGTTCCTCCAGTATGCTTCAATCTTTTACAAAATGTTAATTAATTGTTTCCAGCTTACCCCGTTTATCACTTTTGTAAATTCCCGAAATATGGATATGCATTGTAGTTATTCTCTATTTTTTCTACTAATTGCCTCTTTGTTGCTTGGGCATCTCACGTGTCCAATTAATTTAATAACCCAAACTGATATACTCCTATGAATTTATTTGCTCTCCTCTCCATCATTTTTTATGATTTCAATTACTGCCTATACTTGTTGAGAAATCAAACTTCGGGTCCTATACTCCTCACATACTGCTGATTTTCCTTTTATTTGTGTGGTATCAATGCTCATCTTACAAGGCCTTACAAACTTCTCATATTCCTCCCTCATGAATGCTATGAATGAGTGCATAAAATGTCTTCCCCATTTTTTTAAACTCGTGAGTAGACTCGTAGGGTTGTTGTCAATTCCCACAGTCTTCTTCGATTTTATATCTTTTGGTGGTTTCTCTGTTTTTGAGTCAAACATTCCAGATCCTAGGCTATCATTATCGATATTTTATTCCCATATAATTTCAAACTATTTGGATAATTGTCTTTATCATAAGATTGCTTGAGGTGTCCATCTTGCCATAAGCTCCTTCCATTGATATTTTACCCGTTGCACCTCTAATAGGGTAAACGCGATTCCCTTTCTTGAGTCTAGACAGTTCCCTCATCTTTGTCTATAGCACGCCCATTTCGCCCTATCTCTGTAGTTTTTCCACACATTTGCACTGATCTTTCCACCCCAAGGCTTTACTCTTATTTTTTAACCCTTAAGTTTATTGTTCAGCTCTTTGCACCTTCTTTTTTCTGACCTTGTTTTACACGTTCTTCTATTTAATTCTTTTCATCTATCATCCTAACCTTTCGGAAACTGTAGCTCCCTAAGCATTTTTCTATACACAGTTCTTACTATTTCATTTGCCACTTGCTTCATCCCTTGTTTAAGGTGTTGTCAAGTATTTAGAGTAGAGTTAGTTTGGGATTATAATCTTGTGGTTATGGAATATAAAAACATCTAGTATTACTGAGTGAAGAGAGTTGCGAAAGTGGACAAAATAATACGTTACTGTGATAAATGTGATCTGGGAGCAGAATCAGGGCTCCGGTGATAAAATTTTAAATGGGAATCGGAATCTTTGAAGATATCCGAAAATAACTTAAAAGAAGGTTTAACGAGAGTTTCGGAAGTTAAAATGGTATAAATGAACATAAAAGGAACTGAGTACAACTGGCTAAATGGGAGCATTATGACATTGTGGAAAAGACAAGAAATTGAAATAATTATCCAGAACGTGGAAGTCGGGACAAGAGTGTAGCGTTAATTCAAATAATAATAAAAAATGATTCATGTATTTTTCAGTAGTAGTAATTAAGAGTAATTACAGCAGAATAATGAATACCTGAAGGAATAAGCATCGTATTCGATACTTTACTTGATTTATCCTGCGAAATAACGGTAACGGAGAGAGTATGATGATTGATTTTTGATAGACAGGAGTGAAGTCTGAAGTATCACTTGTCGCCTTCGATGATGCATCATGAAATGTGAAGAGGAAGGGAAAGAACAGTTGCCAACAATAGAATCGTGGTGCTTTAGTAAGTTTCATGGACCGAAAGAGTTACAAGTTAAGAGGATTTGAGATTTCTAGTGTAGTAAGCTGACCTATGGTAGCATATAAAAAAAGGGCAGAATATTAGGGGAATATTAAGGCAATTTAATGAAAGTAATAAGTAAGTTACATTTCCAAGGAAGGCGTACACATGAAAAATAATAAGTCTAGCTCTAATACCTACTGCGAACTGGAATAGTTGGGCAGACTTTACCAGTAATGATGAAGAAACATTAGTTCTGAACATTTGTTTCATAGTGTTACAGAAGATAAAATACATGATAGCGTCTTAAAGGTCGAAAAACGGAGCAAATACGTCTAAAATACAATCAAAATGAAGTTACTTAAGATTCCTTTAAGTAATGAGAAAGTAAAATAACACACCGCTGTGCATATTTATATATAAATTAACATGATATTTGATTGAAATTTGTTGAAAAATTTCTCGGTAACATGAATCGTAAATTCCCAAGTTCCATTTTTCTATATGGGTACACCATACTGTTGAATGCAATAGGCACTCTCTGTATATTGCGCCTCTTCAAATATGAATGGAAATTTTCCTCAGCTCGCATAAGCCTACCTTTTACTACTGTATCATGGGATGTCGGAGGAGGTATGGGAACTATTCCTCCAGGTCTGTTCTCCTCCTCTTCCAAAACGTTTTAATGCATAAATTTTAATATTTAGGTTCCCTACTCTCATTGTTTCCTTTTGTAGATGCTCTAGAAGTAGGCGTAATACTTGCCCGCTTTCGTGAATAATGCACATATTTTAGGAACCAATAAATAAAAAAAGGCTCCAAACGTACACAATACTCAGCGTCGGAGAATCCATTTTCTCAAATGCATTTTTAACCGATTTTTTATAGAACTCGTCTGAAGGTTTATTTCACTGACTTTCTCAACATTCTCCCGAATAGAGGTCTCGAAGTTGGGACTTTCCAATTTCCATAGTGTGTGTGTTGACTAAAAGCTCAAAAGACAACTCTCGCGTGGCTTTTACTGTAACAATATCCGGCGTCGTGAAAGCTTCATTTGGTACGGGGTAGCTATTAACATTACTACTGAAAGAGTATTTCAATTACGTACATTTTTGAATTCATCATGCAGAGAAATTTTTTTCATCGGTTCATGTCAAATTGCCTCAATATAATGGACATCGGTAGACTTAGAAGGAACTTTGCATCTGTTCTTTTTTGTGTAGTTGTTTTTGAGTTTGCTGCTTCTATTAAGGTGCATCTCAGGTCACTTCGGATGATATTTTGACGTTCATTGCAAAAATTCGTTAACAAATCAAAAAGGAGCTAGTGAGATATGACATGGATGTTTCATTGAATTAATAAACGAATATAACCCGGAGTCTAAGTCTAATCCAAAATATGAATGTGAGGCGATGCTTCTGCGCTGAATTTCAAAAATATATTTATCTATTTATCAGACTTTGAACTACATAATTTCAGTATTTCATTCTCGAGCGCAAATATTTTCTTATGCCTTCAGCCTCTGAAATGTTTTTAAAAACAAGTCTGTTGACGCATAAAAATATAATGGGAGAATTCTTAATTGCTGCACGCTAATAGGCAATTGCAAATATTAAAGTTATTATTTTCCACTTACCCCTTTTACTTTGGATCTGAGAAGTTGAATAAATTAAAATTACTTAAACCTATTAAATCAGCTACTAAGCCAAAAGAGGAATTTACAATACTTGTAGCCCCTTGATTGTTTAAGGCTACCTTACTGGAATAATTTAATGTACTACTAGTCTCATTTCGAACGTACAACTACAAAATCATCACACAGAGCGTTAAAAGACAACTTAGATGGCTCTCGTGACTACATACCACTACACTTAAGAGCCCTAACTCACACGGAACAAACATTTTCAGACCTCATATCATAAGTTATCTGACTAAATGATAAAAGACGTGTATAAATAAGCCATACTGAACTGACGCATAGTTTGCTTTGAATACATTCTATCTCTATGAATTCCTTCAAATATCAATAAATTGTCTACGTTTAGCTCACATTCACACCAATCTCCCCTGTGTTACGTCTTCAACGTCCCATTTCCTCTCTGTATTTCGTAAAAATAATAGACCTGGCTTCAATCTGCGCTTAATCTGATGCTTTAACGAATAGTTTCCGAACAATACGAGAGTATTCCCATTTTAAGTTTTCACTCGATCTTTCTTTAAAACTCTAGATAAACTCTTAAACTCGTAAATCATGTTTGTCTGTAAAAGATATTAATGCTTTTTTTCCTTGACAATTTTTGTAAGAAGGTTTACAAGGGTAAATGGACCCATGATAATATGAGCACAAAATACCAAAGGCGAATGATATTTACACTCTGAAACTGTTGAACCAATATATGTATTTATAAATACATACATTTTCACATATAAGGGCCATGTTTAGGCTGAATAGATGATGAATTGGTCTCTGTTGCACCAGATGTTTCTGTTAAACTGGCATATGACACAAAGATATTCTGTACACCAATCTGTTGTGTTATTTTTCCAGGCCTCTCGGTTTCATTTAGGCTTATCTCTGACCAATCAAGTCAAATCAATCTTCAAAATCATTAGTTTGGTCTTAAATTTTTCGGTTTTAGGATTTAATTGGTTAAATTAACCCATATTTTACAACTTTGCACAATTTTATTATTTGCTATAACACAAATTGTTAATCTAGTATGTGAGATATTATATGAATGAAACAACACGACAATATTTGAAAGGAAAACGGTTAATCATAATTCGGCTGTTCTGATGTAATTGAAAATATTGAGAGAGTAAAATAAAATTGAGAATGTTTCATATACTACGTAAATGAAAAAGCATACTTAAAAGGAAAAAATAAAATAATGGTATTTGATATTAAATGTATATGCAAGAAAAATGTATGGTGAAAGCTTTTTTCCTCACAACTTCACATGTTCCCGTTATCCTTTCTCTTTTTTGCGACGTCCTCTCCTGTGCTGAGGCGTCCCTGTCGTCTTCCCAGACGGTTTGCCTCTTCTATGACGCATAGTTGTCGTCTTTTTTTCTCATGACGGCTCTGTGGGTCGGCGGTATCAGGTCCCCTCAACTTCTTCATTGGCGGAAGGTCCGATAGGAGATTAAGACTGGCAATGGGTCGCTTATGGCAATACCGAGGCCAGACTTGCACCTCTAAGATTCTTCAAATAGCAGAATAGTCGAACTCTGCTAATTTTCCGAAGAAATCCTGCGCTGTCCTCGGGGAGGGTTTCGTCGAGCGTCTCCAAGTTCCCGTCGCGGTGCATGAGTGACACGAGGTCGTAGCGGTCTCGTCCCAATATGCACCCCGAGCGCAGTATTCTTCGCTACCTGAATTCGAGCAAGACTCGTCTTTGGCACTCTACACCATACCGGCGATGCGTATGTCTTTACTGGCAGCACGCACGCCCATGCTATAATCTTCTATTTGTGTCCATGCTAAGGACCGGCGGACGAAGAATTGGCTTAACCCATTTCAACTCCGCGAATCCTTTTGCAGGGACACGTTTTAACTGACATTTCCGGTGGAGCTTGCGGTCCATCAGCATACAAAGGTAGGACTTAAGACTCCAACGGAAGGACGACTCCATTCACCGACGAGTGTGATCAGGCGGCGCTCCGCTGCCAGAAAGAAGACAATTGCTTTTATATTCCTGGCGTTGACTGCAATCCGCCATCAACGGTACTAGATGAGGAGATCATCTACGGCGGTCTTCAGTCGCTTGACGGCAAGGATCTTATTCCTTGAGCTGAAGAGAAAGCCGCATCGTCAGCATAGGACAAGATTCCTTGCCACCCATGATTTCTAGGGATATCATGGCTGAAGATGTTAAAGAGAACTGACCCGAGCACAGAGCCCTGAGGAACTCCGGCTCCGATGAAACCCGGAGTCTATACCGTATCTGCTCACGGTGAATGTCCTTTATATCTAAGAAGACACGGCCACCATCCACTTGTTAAAGGTGTCCGAGATAAAGTCTGTTGTCATCGCCAACCGATGAACCGTAGAGTCCCGTTCGCGGATGCCGAACTGCTCTTCGGGAAGGAATTTTCCCATCCACATGAAGTCACAGATCGGCCCCTTCATAATTCTCTCAAATTTCTTTCCGAAGCCGTCGAAGAGAGTTGAGCTATTGGTTTCCATTCAGACAAAGAATTAAAATGCGGTGAATTCGCTCTTTTATTAAAGGTGTCTCTATCCCTTCGAAGGTTTTTCAGCCATCAAGGTGCTCTCCGCCGGCTGAAAATCGTAAGGTGTTTCTTTGTGATTCCAATTTGTTTAGACACATTTAAAGATATATTTTCAATATTTTGACTTAAATGATCAAAATTAGTCTGGTGTGTATTTACCCACTGCCACTCTCCCTAGCGGTGGCTTGCAGAGTACTAAAAATAAGAAAATGAACTAGATCACTCGCAATCAATACAAATACCAAAGAAATTCAAGGTTTATGGTGCATATACATTTTAATAGACTTTTATGTACTATGTATTTCGAATATATACTCTCATTCCATTGAAATATTATACCTATAACATGAGAACGATGGCTATTAGAGCATGATTCCATAATTGGCTTCCATTGTGCAAATATATTATATTTACCCCCCATACCATCAACTATCTGTTGAATTTATTCAGATCCTCTCATTTGAAATATTAACTCATTTTCTCGTTAAATTTCGCAAATACCACAGGTACAAATTCTATTGAACTACTTTATTGAAAGATTCGAAGTACTTAACGTACAATGACTTAAAAAATACTTAGAAAAACAAACTATCATTTTATAAATATAGTTGTCTATTGAAAACTCACTGCTCATAAAATATGATCAAAGAGCTTGATGATATATCAACACCATGTAAATTAGTAATATTACTGGAGTAAATTAATATTCTCAATGAAGAATTGAAATAGAAACAAAATGAGTGATCGAGTAAGTACTGTTTTCTCTGGAGTGAAATCTTCGAATTAAAATGTTCATTCCTGAATATTTCATATTTTAGGGAAATTATTTTTGCATGCTGGTTATTATTATTATTATTAGGTAATCTAGCGGTTAAGGTAGGTTTTTGGATGGACACAGCTCGTAAATAAATATTTTGTGACTTACAAAACACAACATCCTACTCTACATCTGGTCCCTCTTCGTCTCTGAGTACCTTCTTCCTCCCTTCATCCCGTCCAACATCCCTATCCTGTTCCTTCGCTTTCCTCGTTTGCCTAACAATCTCCCCTAAATTACAGTCTTCAACATCCCACTGCCGGTCAATACACCCCTTATCCATTTTTCCTGCCTCCATGGGATTTCTCCCAAAAAACCCCTCTCTTCGCCCACCATACCAAGTACTTCCTCATTTGTTTTCTTCTCTGTCCATTTCACCACCTCCATTCTTCTCCACACCCACATTTCAAAAGCCTCCAGTCTATCCTCCTGCTTCAATGACCACGTTTCCGCACCGTACATAGCTACGCTCCACATCAAAGTTTTTACTAGTCTTTTCTTAATATCCTTACTCAAAGTCCCTCTCATCAACTCCCTCCTCCTTGTGAAAGCCTCTTTACCTAGCGCAATTCTTCTCCTTACGTCCCTACTACTTTGACCCTGTTGGTCCAAAACACTACCGAGATACGTAAACTGTTCTACCTGCTCTAATTTTTCGCTCCTATTCTAATGTTAAGCTTACCCTTTCTCTTTCTAGAGAATCGCATAATCTTTGTTTTATTAATATCTATTCTCATCCCATACCTGTTGCACTGAATTTCCAATTCACTAAGCAATGCTTGCAGCCCCTTGGCTGACTGACGAACTAAAGCTTGGTCATCAGCAAACCTAACTGATTTTACGAATTACCCGCCCACTTTCATTCCTACCTCCAGGTCTTCCCATGCCTCTTTGATCAATTCCTCCGCATACATGTTGAACAGCAACGGTGATAATGGGCAACCCTGCCTTACACCTCTTCCTAACACTGCCCAACCGGACTCCCCGTTCCCCACTCGCACCTGAGCAGTCTGAGACATGTACAGCTTGCGGATTAGCCTCCTTTCCCTCCAATCTATTCCTATTTTCTGCAATACTACCTTGATCAAAAGGTTCCCGGAATAACCACCGTGTGGCGCTCCCATCGTTCCGATTTGAGTTCTGTTTTTTTTGTTAAATTGGTACATCTGTTGTTGATATTCCCTTTAAATCTTAGTGTCATAACTTGACATTTGCAAAAGTTACGTAGCCAAGAGTACATCTATCTCTGTGTGTGTTGGCGATTTTTTACAATTGCAGAAATGGATTTAAATTTGCAACAACGAACTTGTATTAAATTTTGCGTAAAAAACGGATTTAGTGGCGCACGGACGTTGGAAATGTTGGAAAAGTGTTTCGGCAACGATTCTCAAAAAAAACGGTCGTTTACCAGTGGCACGAGCGGTTCAGAAGTGGTCGTGAGTCAATCGAAGATGATGAACGCAGTGGCAGACCATCGACATCGAAAGTCGGTGAAAAAATTGATAAAGTAAAAGAAATGTTGGTCAATAACCGCAAATTAACCATCAGAGAAATAGCGGAGGACTTGAACATTGCCTATGGATCCGCCCAAGACATTGTGGTTAATGATTTGGGTTTCCGTCGTGTAGCAGCAAAGTACCTCAATTTCATGCAAAAAAGAGACCGTGTTGACGTCGCAAAAGACATGATTTGCGAGGCTGAATCCGATCCCACATTCATCAAAAGGATCATTACTGGAGACGAGACGTGGGTTTATGAGTACGACACGCAATCCAGACATCAGGCAAGTGAATGGCGTTCACCAAATGAGCCGAGACCAAAAAAACCACGTCGTTTTCAGTCAAAAAAGAAGGCAATGCTGACGGTTTTCATGGATTACAACGGTGTAGTGCATCATGAATTTTTGCCAGAAGGCCAGACAGTAAACAAAGAGTATTATTTGGGCGTTATGAGACGTTTGCGTGAAGCAATTCGCCGAAAGAGACCAGAAATGTGGGCAGAAAACTCGTGGATTTTGCACCATGATAACGCACCGTCGCACAGTGCTATCATTATTTGTAATTTTTTGACGAAAAATGCAACAAATACCATCCAACAGCCACCGAATTCACCTGATTTGGCTCCCTGTGACTTCTTTCTGTTCAATCGAGTTAAAAAACCATTACGGGGAACGCGTTTTAGCAGCCGAGAGGAAGTAATGGAAAAATCGCAGGAAGCACTGATGGACATACCGAAAACCTAATATAAAAAATGTTTCGAGGATTGGATCAAGCGCTGGCATAAGTGTGTTGCAGTCGATGGGGATTACTTTGAAGGGGACAATATAGATTTAGATGAATAAACTTGTATTTTTAATTTTCTGAATAAATTCCGGGAAATTTTTGATCAAGGTAGTATACTCATTAGTTTTTCCCAATTCACTCAATCAAACGCTTTTTCGAAATCTACGAAACAGGCAAATACCTCCTGATTGTGTTGTATATTCCTCTCGATTAATAATCTCATTACTGCAATGGCATCAAGCGTACCTCTCCCCTTCCTAAACCCAAACTGATCATCCCCTAAGTAATCATTTGCCCTCCTCTCTATCCTTTTGTTTACGATCCTGGGAACAACTTAAGCTGCGTGGGATATCAAGCTAATTGTCCTGTAGTCCTCACATGACGTGGCCTTAACCTTTTTCGGAATAGGAACTAAAACTGATCTCACAAAGTCTTCCGGCCAGATTCCTTCCTCATACCTGTAGATACTACGAATCAGCCCATATAGTCTCTTCCTCCCGCATTTTCTAAACATTTCAAGAGTTCCGCGGGAATGTTATTCACCCTCACGGCTTTATTTAGTTTTATCTCCCTTAATGCCTTTTCTATCTCATCGTCGAGTATACCTGGACCTAAGCTCCTCTACGTCATGCTCCTTTTCTTTCTCTAACTTTGTAGGTGTAAATTCTTTACTATACAGTTCTTCAATATATTCCTTCCATCTCTCTTTGATCTTTCCTGCGTCAACTATTATCTTACCCGCCTCCTCCCTAACTCTTAGCATAGATCTCTCTTTATTACTTCCCGATAAAGATTTAACTTTGCTGTACAGCGCACCGTTTTCACCCTTCAACTGCAAACTTTCCATATCCTCACACTGCGTCTTCCACCATGCTTCTTTTGCTTTATTTGTTGCCCACCTCAATTTATTGTTTAATTCTTTGTACTTAGTTTGTCAAACTCTGTATTTACATTCTTTGCATGCTAGTATTTCACTAAAAACAACCATTAATCAGAAATACCAGGAAACTGAGGGAGATGGCGCAGCAGTGACTTATAACAATGTCATATGCTAATATGCATTTCAATGCAACGATTCCAGAGTGTAAAAATCATTTGTCATTGCAGTAAAAGGTTTAAATGAATTAAAACGTCTCTTTCCTTTCCTCGCTCCCGTTTCTCATAGACATCTTGAAAATAAAGGAGATATGAAATATTTTCGTCACCCATACATATTTTTATTATAGATATTTATATTTCAGCTCTTTTTTCATTGATGTATAAATAGTAGTTTTCATACAAAAGTCGTAACATAATACAGATTATTTCCCATGTGAGGCATTTACTATCCACATTAAGTATTCGTTGTATATACTTTCATTTGCGACCAAAACTTATTACCCTCGGGAATAGGTTCCCAGATTAGTGTGTTTTAATTTAATATTTGGAAATAAATTTTACCTTGCAATAATAAATGAGAGTTTTGATGGAACTTAAGGGCATTTTCGGGTGCGAATATGCGCTTTAGATATGTTGGGTCTTATATAAACAATGTTTTTTACGTGAATTCCTTTTCCGCCCAAACGGGGGTTTCCTCATTTTCCCTTCAAGGGCTGTGAGTTCCCAAGAATTCATTAATTTAAACACAAAATTCCTATCAGCGGATTCTAGAACCCTTGACTAACAACTTTTTTCATGTTTTTCACAAATTTTGAATTCTAGATGACAAAATATTTTTTAAGAGTTTTTTAACTTCTAGATTAGATCTTAGAGAAAGTTTTATCTTCTAATTCTCTTATTAAATTACGTGTGTGAGATGCACGAAAAAAATTCATATTTCATTTCATTCTGACAACTATTAAGGTTTTTATTTTGCCTTCATGAAACTTGAATTTTAAGTAGAGCTCAGCTCATGACAGAAAATATTTTTTTAATCAAGAATTGTAATTAAAACGTAAGAATTAATATCGTCGGTTCCAAATATTTTCGGGTAGTGACGTAACACCCCTGCCACACGCCCTTGCTGCAGATTTTGGGGTATTATGATGATGAAATGTTTCTGAAGAGTTTTCGTAATGCATTCAAAGAGTTATCTTAGAAAATAGTGGAAAATTGAGCTCAAATCATCGGTAGGTCGATTCCGGGTATAGAGGTCCTAATTTTGCTAATTAGTTATGATAATCTCCTGTTTGGGTAGATACTTAAATATTTCAACGTTAGATTATAATTTACCTCAGGTTTTTGGTCTCCCTTTGGGTAATAACGCTGTTACGCCCCTTGTCTGTGAAATACCATACTGCCAGTCGTCCTAAAGATAGGCTGCTGAAGCAATAAATTATGGTAACATTCGTGGTTACACTTCCAGTTAAACCAATGAATGCACATATTTTATAAGCGACCGCTTTAAATTCATAATGCGCGGAGGAGATTGTAGCATCCAAATAAACGTCTTCATATCTCGAGAAAAGGCAAGGAAATATGAAAATAATTACTTTATGAAAGTTTTAGCCTGAGGTAATTACGTGATTTTTATGTTGACGATAAGAATATGGGTGAAATTTGATGATTGTTTATCCAACTAAAGTTGGGGATATAATATTTATGCATGGAAAAAATGATTTGGTGTCTTTTTTGTACTCTATGTGGAATTGAGAATGGATTTTAATTTAATTAAGTCTTTTTTTTAATTTATCCTTTTTATGTCTTGAGCATATTTTGACCGACTGCCATTTAATAAAGTATAATATCTATTGTAATATCCACGATAATGGCTTCCTTGTGATAGATTTTCTGAGGAAATCAGCATTGAAGGATATTTCAAGGATTGTGGTAAGATAAACTTGAACTTAATTAGTGTATTCTTCAGTGTATAAATGTTCATTTAGCTTCTTGGTAAATGTCACACCTAGAACGATACTTTGGTGAACTTAGCGACGTAAATAAATCATTAGGAGGACCATATTTGGAATAAATCAAAGGCCAAACGTACAAAAAAGCTAAAACTCTTAAATAAACATAAAATATTCTTGTTCAGTGTAAAAATGTATCCTTAACCGCATTTTACCGTAGACTGTAGGAAAAATAATGAAATAGGATTAGAGAACTGATATGCAGAGCTGATAAATTTTGAAACTTTATTTTTCTCACGAAAGATTAGAGATCAGAATAGTTGTTAAAGAATTCGATTTTGTTGATTCAGGAAAAAAATAAGCCCTGAGTTTTAGCCATTATTCCATTTCGTTCACTCTAATTATCGGAAACCACTTTTAGTGGCCGGTCTCGCATGGGGTAGAAGAGTATTGTAAATTTAGATTCTGTGGTGCATATAAGCTTTGCAAGCTATGTAAAAAATATATTTCTACCGATTGAATTTTATAACTTCTCTTTCAGTGTAATCAGTAATAACTGCTATTGAAGGAGCATAGCATTTCTATCACGAGTGTGATAAACTTTTAATAGTTTTCGATGCAGGCAACCACTAGAAGTTTGATTCTCAGCTAAAAACCTTTTTGCCGTCCTTTAAAGATGAACTTCACAGGGAGATATTAGCGCCCGAACGTGAGAATAAAAAAAGCTTTAGAATGAGGGTGTGGTGTTACGTCGGTGATGAAAACGGAGCCACCTTTAAATGGAAATTTTCCCATTACGCAGTCTGTGGCAATACGACGGCGTGGCTACGAATGAGACCTTAATTTAAATAAAGGGAAAACACCTTCATTTTAGAAGCTCCTATTCAATACCGGGGATTAAGCCCAGGCGGGATGTCCTTATCTGCGGATAAGAGACCTCCACGAAAGAATTGCCCGCTGAAGGAGAGGGGGAGCTAATAATGGAGTTCTCAAACTCAAGCTGCTCGCCCGATTCCAAAAATTAAAAATGCTATAAGAATGAAGATGCCCCTCCATCTTCTGGATAAACTTCAGGCTGCGGTTTTCTTTGGGTGATAACGAATCATTTATTCGTAATCATTAGTTTTTATCAATACCCTGGGTTTAACCTTTTCCGGCGTCTTCTCAATCCGGGTTCGCTGGACTCCCAACAGTCGAGTATCTGGAACTTCTAATTATAGTGCAAAGTTATATTCCCTCAATACAATGTGAAATTCACAAATCAGGATAATGGGAGCCAGTTCCTTTCCCTGTGGTGTCTATGGTTTCCCAGGATATTCCGTCACTCGGAAAGTCAAACAGCTCGGGTAAAACTGAGGGTTTAAATAAAGGCGAGCATGGAGGATCCGGGAATCGAAACCGGGTGGTGAGGTGGCTAGCGCACTGGCTCCCCACCCAGAGAGCCCTGGTTCGATTACTGGAGACGGCAGACTTTTATCAGTGGTATCCCGATCCATCCTTGAGGTAAAAGGGAGAACTTTCGTCCGTCCGATGGGACGTCAAACTGCAGACCCCTTGGTACCTTTTCTTTACGAGTACGCTAATGCTTCTCTCTAACCTTTCTCCTTTCCCATCCATCCCTACTGACTCAAATGTCCTCAGCTGTCGGCCACCTCCCCAAAATTAACTACTACTACAAAATTTTTGTTTTCATCTAAAATTTTATGATGGAAATAATCGTAGCATACTCCAATTTGAAATATATTTAAGTTGTTTCTAAGCTTAGAGTAAATACCCTTCATTTCAATCTTATTGTGTTCTTCTTGATATGGATGTTAGAAAACAATTTGGGAAATAATACTTACGTTCTTTGTATTTTCAAGATATGTCTCGTAATTAGATACACTTATGGTTAACCATTCCAGGGTTGAATTTAATTACTTCGCTCATATGATGCTTTGATAGGAAGAAAAATAATATTATATATATATATATATATATATATATATATATATAACACTTTTTGAAAGACTCACGGACGTGAATAATAATGTATAACACTTAGCACTAGTGGACACAGACAAAAACACAGAAACACACAAAAAAAGAGACACTATTTTTCGAATTTTCGGTGGTCGTTGCCACCTTTATCAAGGAGGAGAGGGACAGAACTGAAGGGAATACGAGGGCTGGAGCGATGGATGGAAGGGGAAGGTGGGGAGGGAATTCCGAAGGGACGGGTTTGGAGGGGCAGCGTTAGAAGGGTGGGGAAAATGTAGAAGGTGATGGGGGTGGAAGGGGGATGAAAATATAATTAGAACAGGGTAATTAGTGCCTAATATTGGTTCCTGGCCAGTTCCAGGACTCCAAAAGCCAGATGAAGGATTGCTCTAGTGTTTTCAGTTTCAGAGGAGGATCAGAGGCTACAATAGTTGCCACCCATATCACACAAAACGCTCCATTCCTTACTCCCTATCCACAAGGGGACACAGAATTTGTAGTGACCCTGATTCCCTTGATTATTTCCTTTCAAGTCTACACTGTTCCCTCCTAAAAAGAGGTTATCCCGAATCCCTCCTGAACAAAAGAATCCGAAAACATGCGTACACTCCCAAACCTTCCTCCACCGCAGAACCCCACCCTCTCTCAATTTGCACTACATACTTCCCGGGCTTAGAATCTATACGATCAATCCTGAAAGACCTCTACCCTATCCTAAAAAATCATAATGCCACCGCCAACCTTTTTCCCAAATGCCCCTCAGTTACTTTCAAACGCCCCGCCAACCTATCCGATCTCCTCAAATCAACAAATCCACTCCTTAAATCCCCAACCCGTCCTAAAACCACTCCAACGCCTTGCAATAAACCCAGATGTAAAACATGCCCTATTTTCAAAACCAAAATCCCATCCGTCTCCCACCCGCTTTTTAACTCTCTCCCACCAATTCCCTCCTCTACTTGCACTTCTAGCAATGTAGTGTACCTTCTGAAGTGCCAACTGTGCCCTGCCTATTATATTGGGCAAACCACCACACCCCTCAATATCAGAATCAACAACCACCGAGCCTCATGCAAAAACTCTTCCTTCATTGACATGCTCCCTATCCCCAAACACGCCTCCGAACACAACACTCCCTTTGATAAATGCTATAGTGTATCAATCATAGCATCCCTCCCACCCTCTGATCCTCCTCTGAAACTGAAAACACTAGAGCAATCCTTCATCTGGCTTTTGGAGTCCTGGAACTGGCCAGGAACCAATATTAGGCACTAATTACCCTGTTCTAATTATATTTTCATCCCCCTTCCACCCCCATCACCTTCTACATTTTCCCCACCCTTCTAACGCTGCCCCTCCAAACCCGTCCCTTCGGAATTCCCTCCCCACCTTCCCCTTCCATCCATCGCTCCAGCCCTCGTATTCCCTTCAGTTCTGTCCCTCTCATCCTTGATAAAGGTGGCAACGACCACCGAAAATTCGAAAAATAGTGTCTCTTTTTTTGTGTGTTTCTGTGTTTTTGTCTGTGTCCACTAGTGCTAAGTGTTATACATTATTATTCACGTCCGTGAGTCTTTCAAAAAGTGTTATATATATATATATATAATATATATATATATAATATATATATATATATATATATATATATATATATATATATATATATATATATAATATAAATATATATATATATATATATATATATATATAATATAAATATATATATATATATATATATATATAATATAAATATATATATATATATATATATATCTTTGAAAAAGTCACAGCTTTTTAATTAATGTAATACATTTTCGAAACTTTTATGTTAAGTGTAGGACAATATCTCGTCAATTCTTATAAGGTAAAATACTGCATCCATGTATCTGTATGGGTATATATAGAGCGGGTTCATGGTTATAAATATAGATTGTATTAAAGGGTAAAGGGTTATGGTACATATACTATTAGTATGCTTGCATAACCGAACTTTTCGTTGTTTTTGATAATTTCCTATGACTATGTGAAGCCTCATAATCATAATTGTCGCGAATAGTGCGCGGGAAAAACAAAAACATGAGCTCATCCGTCCGGCAGTATATTCCTCTTATTTTTTGATTGTTTGTCTCGCCGGTTTAATCAAGAACCTTAAATATATCCTCTATGTTGAGTGCAAAACCACATAATACATGCATGTAAAATAAATTTTTGAAAAATGTTTCAGACAAAAAAGAAGCTACTATATAGTTGCGGAAACTGATCATTAAATTCATACTCGTAAGCTATTTACGGCCAAAATACGTATTTTACCGGAAAAATTAATGATAGATCTTTTTAACTGAAAATTTATGAAACAGCATTTTCTAAAACTCTAACAGACTTTCATCATTGAGTGCATTAAATATGTTGGCTTTATTTTTACGTCACGTGGGACCACCCAAAAGTCATTAAAACCTATTTACAATATAATACTTCCCCATTTGATAACTGAAGATGAATTCCTTAATAATGCGTTTCTCCCTTGCTAAATTAATATGAGAGCACCAAATACTGACGAAAACAAGATTATTTTGCCTTATTTAATAGGTCTAAGCCTCTGTGCGTTTGATTACTCCCAATTAGATCCTTATTAAATATCTGCTTACCAGAAATTGAAATTTCAATTAAACATTAATTTTGAAAGGATGAGATAAAGTAGATTACAGACGTGTTTAAAATCAAGCGGATTTAAAGGCGTTTACGTCTAAGTTCGCAATAAAGATCAAAAGCATACTCTCCTGAGATTATATAACCTTTAATTAATGCTTGGTTAATTAATTACATTTAAACCGACCCAAAAGTTCTCTCTTTCCCAAGAAGCTTAACCGAATGTATTGTATCAATTAGGTGTGTCAAGAGTGACTCATAGCGCAATCAACTGGTATAAAATTTCATAAATAATTGGGAAATACAGGGTTCGTCCGGAAAATAAGTGTACTGAGCTCAGGAAAAAAAATTTATTACACTTTTACATATCTTAAGCTAATATTCCTCAAAATAGGACCCTTGTGAGTCGATGCACTTGTTCCAGCGGCGTTCCCATTCCTGGAACGCTCCCGCGAAGGCATCATCGGGAACCTCTCGAAGACACGTCGTCACGGCCTCTTTGACGGCGTCCAAAGTCCCGTATCGCGTTCCTTTCAAACTCCTCTTTATCTTCGGGAACAGAAAGAAGTCCGGTGGTGCCAAGTCCGGGCTGTAGGGCGGGTGCGGCAGCGTTGCCACGCCGTGCTTGGCCAAGAAGTCCGACACGACAAGCGCGGTGTGAGACGGCGCATTGTCGTGATGCAGCCGCCAGATGTTTTTGATCGCTGGCCGGACACGGGCGACTCGTGCACTATTGTTTTTGGCACATTACACTGCTCTGCTATCATCTGAACACTAAGACGACGATCAGAGTTCAGTACATCGCGAAATTTTCGCACATTTTCGTCGGTGAGTGTCGTTGATGGGTGTCCAGGCCGTGGTTCGTCGTCGACCTCTTCTCTGCCCTCCACGAACATCTTGTGCCACCGAAAGATCATATTTCTGGACATGGCTGACTCCCCGTAAGCCTGGTTAATCATAGCGACAGTTTCGGTAGAGGATTTCCCAAGCTTTACCGCAAATTTGATGGAATAACGCTGCTCCAAAAACTTCGGCATCGCGTTCCGTGACGTGGGTCGAGCGTGGAGGTTCGCGTTAACAGAGCTCCTCACTACACCACAGCTCAGAGCCGACTGCCTTTTTCAGCGTCGCTTGCCAACATACCCCCCTCCAATCGCAGCCCGTCAGAGCGGTGCTGGGCGCGCCTGGAGCGGCGGGAAAAAATCAGTACACTTATTTTCCGGACGAACCCTGTATAAATAATCTTACTAGGAGGCGAGGTCAGTAATGGAAAGGAATTTGGGGTGGGAATGGGACGGTTTGGAAATGGCAGAGCGGTGAGGGAGTAAAAAGCAGGATAAAACAACTATAATGCGAATCTAGTGACACTTGTCATCATAAATAAAAATTACATGGACTGCTTACTGCAAAAATTATCAGGAGACTTTTAAGCAGAGCTTAAATATTATTTAAGCAGTAGAAGACACAAAGCGTGGTATATATCAACTCTTAGAAAATAAATTAATGTCAAAGTCTAATTATCACCATTAACTATAATGAATGTGCCCCTGTCATGTGCCTTCGGGGTAGTTCACTCGGACTTTGTGCCCGTGCTCTCAGATTACAATACATTAAGGTTCTTTGAATATTGTTCTAATGGTTAAACAATGAGCCAAATACCAGTGAGTGTTTTAAAAAATCTAAAATGGCAAATTGGCGTTAAAATGCGTCTACTCTGACTTAATTTGAGCGGTCAATAAAAGCATTTCCAATGAAAGATTTATTAAAGAATTCTGAACTAGTGGAATGAGTTTCAAACTTCCCTCATTACATTTTGGAAACAAGACTCCTACCCTTATTGTAAGTATTGTAAGACAGAGATTAATGATTTCTTTACGTTTTTTAATACGCTAGTTGTTATACGGAAAAAGTATGATTTAAATGTGGATTCAGTCCAGATAAATAAGTCTTCTGCAAAAGAATATGGCCAATAGCAAATAGAAGATATTTCCACCTTGTAGCATATACGAAGTTGTGAGAGCAGACTGAAAAAAGGTCTTAAGATTTCACTCCCATTTTGCACATGGGTAACTCAACTTGCATAATTTTTGTGTTGTGAGAAGGGGGAACTGATTGATTGTCCACGCCTCCTTCATGTTACGCCGACCTCTATAATGACCCATGGCCAAGAGAATGACCAGAATCTAGAGCATAGTCGAATTGCTCCAGGTGTTCCATCGTTCCTTTCGGCGGGAAATCGTATCACGCGTCCCTCTGGCATTAGACGGTCGAGGGTTGATGGGAGACCGCGGAGGGGGATGAGGTCATTACCTCCCCCCTCCGCGGCCCTTTCCCGAACAACACCCTCTCTCCCCTCGTACAAGATAGTGTGGGCTGTTGTATGACCCTCCGAGGTCAGAGACGGCCGAGAGGCACTGTCAGCGATACTCCGTCTTCCCCGCCCACCGACTGAGCCTCTGCCGTCTCACTACGTGTTTCGACGAGCCTGGGGGAGACGAAGGGTGCTGCTGAGTTGGTGAAAGTGGGTTGTTGGCAAACTATGTGGTCAAGACAGTCTGGATCGGGGACGAAATTTGGGATCGACTGACTCGGTTGACGCGCGGAATACAGGGAGCTCGAAAGGGAATTTAAATTTGGATGAGGTTTGCTCACATATTAATTTGCCCGAGGGAATGACTTATTTACGTGTGTACTTGGATGGATCTGGAGTAAACATGCGTGCGTAAGGGGACAGTGTTTTGATTTCGATAAGAATGCAAAATCACGAAGAATATGGCGGACATGATGCCCTCTATGACTACGACTCCGCATTCGCATCCCTGCTAATACATGGGCCATGCGGAAAGAAACATAGGAAATAGGGGATCACGCGATCTTCCCAGAATATGCAGTTTTTCTATTTGGATATGTTGATGCTAGGGACATGGATGCCCTTGCAAATATTGTATGCATAAAATCCATCTACTA
The DNA here is from genome assembly GCF_022747635.1 of Hetaerina americana. NCBI lineage: Eukaryota > Metazoa > Arthropoda > Insecta > Odonata > Calopterygidae > Hetaerina > Hetaerina americana. The sequence continues at coordinate 24,769,672 of NW_027287316.1, forward strand.
TTTTTTTAAGTAAGTAATTTGCAATAAAACTAAACTATCCAGAGAGGGCGGCCTTTTAAAAAAGAAAATTACTTTTGAAAAGAACGATTCGATCGCATTTGCTGTTGAAAATTTATTCAACTCCAAGATCGGTAATGTCGAGTCGAAAAATATTTGTCTGAATTTTTTTATTTCCGCTTCCATCAGATTCAAATTCACCCGATTCGTACACTCTACGCTACTAAAAATTATTTGACGACGAATGATTTTCTTCGGTATGTCACGTAAGTATTTCGTCTTTCTGAGAGTCTTACTTGGGAAAAAATGTCCATTATACATTCCGACTACGAAATGTAAACTTCAGCTATGAAACTTTTAGGTTTTAGCGGATATACATCATGTTCATAACCCGCCTTACACAGATTTCCGTTTTAAGATTTGAAATTTTCTTGTTGCTGGATTTTCTTGGGAAATGGAATGGTAAGACACGAAAAGGAAATGCAAAAACATGTGAACTTCCTCAAATCATGTGAATTTCACGCATCTAAACGCTTGATTCTGGGTGGGATTTAATAGCAGCCATCGAATTCAACCCTCCTGAATATGCTAATTAGTGTGGGATGAATACTAAAAAATTTTAGCCTCTCCATTCACCCCGTCATTTTACTCTCCTATTAACTGTTGAACGGTGTTTTTTTCAACTAGAATGCGTGGTTACCTTTTCCATGGAATGGAATAGCTACTAAAATCAAAAACACAGTTATCAACCCACAGATCGGTTTAATAGATTATGACAGAGTTCACCCAGTACTTATTCCGACGGCGCATGACAATTACACATCAGGGTTGGGGGGGGGGGTCAAATCCTTTCCATGTGCCGTTTATGGAAGTTTCCCAGGAAGTTCAGGTATCCGAAAAACCACGGGACTTGCGTAAAGCTAAGCTTGCCCAGAGGCACGCCGGGAAATCGAACCATGGAATAATTCTAACGTGAACAGTCACTCGAATCAAACAGATAAATTGTTTATCAATAAAAGATCAGTTGAGTAAGCAAACATTTTTACCTATATTTAACATGATAATTAATTGAACCATTTGTGCTAGTCAAAAGTAATAGTGTAATTTTGATGTAATATTGTGAATAGTTAGATGATAATTAGATTTCTGATTGATAAAATATGCATGGTAATGGGCCATTAAAACGATAGTTGTTTAAATTTATTTTAAAATTTATATTTTGGTATCATATTATTAATTAAAAAAACAAATCTGGTGAATCCTACCGGCAAAATTCAAAGCATTGTTAACCGAGAGATAGGTAAAACGGATATACAGCCCGGTGTTTTTTTAACCAGACCCTGAGTCAGAGGAGAGAATTTGGATGGGAAGGATTTGGAGGTTATGTGAATCACCACGGGAGTGGGGTTGACGGTGAGGGCCGGGAAGAAAGGACTTTGGAATCCGGATGGCCGATAGCGACCAAGGGGAAACCCTTGCTTGTGCTTGCGTAGGCAGGTAGCAAGGGGTCTTCTCACGGGCGCTGACGGAGCTTTTCTCACATTCCCCCAGGCGGAGCGTTTGGGATGGGACGGTGATGCGGGGAGGGGCGAAGGAAAGGAATAGAGAGGAGGGAAAGCCTCCTCGAAATCTAACCAGGACAATGGGTATATCTTCCTGGAAATTGAAAAGAATTATTAAACATTTTAAACTGAAATTTTAACCACATAAACACAAATTCGACGTTTGTAAGTAATTTTTTTGTCCGAAAAGTCCATGAAAAACGTATTTGAGTACTTTTTTTGTTGTCTCAGGCGTAACTTTGTGGAATTTGCATAACATATTGAAATGTAATGAAATAATTGACTTTGTAATTCCACACACTTTATAATTCCACACACAAAAGTGTGTGGAATTACAAAGTCAATTATTTCATTACATTTCAGTATTTAAGTACCATGATAACTTTTTCTGTTTCGTTAAATTTCTTCAAAAATCGACTGAGACCATTAAGTAACTCTTATTCCTTTAAAAATATTTCTGTAAACCGGTAACAATAAACAAAGGAAAATATTAATTAGCCACTTAGCACATTCTTGCATCCTTATTTGTTAAAGGTTCTCAAATTTGTTATTATACTACAACAGTTCTTGTACATAGCTTCTAATGAATAAATTTTGTCTTTATCATGCATGCATCTTAAATATACCCATCTAAAATATATTTTTCCACCGCAATTTGAATATCGTCCTGTAACTATTTTTTTTTTGCATTCTTGCCTGGTGGTTTACTGCTTTCGATAGAATTTTCGGACTAATATCTGTGCAGATGTAAAAGTAATGATTGCACGTGCATGGTTGGTATCCTAACACCCCTCGCCACACATCCTTGCGGGGAATTATGTAGATATAGATTATAGACGAAGTATATTTCTGAAAAACTAACGATGAGCGTATGAATTCATTTCCGATCAATTATTCAGGAGAAAAAGCATATGATCCGAAACTGAGCAAAAATGTTTCAGTTCATTGAAGGGCAAAATTGACAAGGGGACGTTGTCTTTTTGTGAATACGTCACAATAAGCCATCTTTTGCAAGCTTCGATAATTAGTACTCAATTTATCTAAAATATAATTTAAGTATTTTGATATTGGAGGGCTGAACCACATCAGTCATTGGGCAGATTTTTGGAGTACTAACCAGAGGGTTCAATTTCCGGGCACGCCTCTCTGGGCACCCTCAGTTCCACACAAGATGTGTGCTTTTTTGTGTACCAGATCTTCCTGGGAACCGACCTTCGAGTTAGTTACATTGTTTATAGTTTTATATTGGAGAAGTGATTTTCAATTAATATATAGAATTTAGATTTCTTTGATATAGGTAATGTACCACCAAATACCGACGTTTTAAGTTTAAAGGTAATTTATAAACTTTTAGACAAATCTGGAGGTCATATTTTCTGCATGCAGGGCTTCCCTCTTTAATTTCGTAGACATATCATCCTGGGTTCTTTCTCCTCCCCACTCAAATTTAAATCAATTGGTTTTAAACTAAGCTCTCTCTGTTTGCGGTCTTCCAAAATCTAGTAGTCTTCTACTTATTTCCATTAATCGAAATGTAATAAGCTAGGTCATATGCTGAACGTTCGCTAGATGTGTACTGTTATTGAAAGTTATTTTAAACTTTCAACTAACACCACTACGCCACTAACCGGTTGGGTAGAGGAAATTGCCTCATTTCATTTTAAAGTCCCACATTTTAAACCAACGCATTTTTTTTCCACTACAGCGATCTTCATTTCGGTTTTCACTATCCTACATTTTTGGGGGCTCATGCACAGGGTTCATTGTCTGTCATCTTTATCCTGACTGGTTTGCAATAGGACTTAAAAGTGAGGTCACTGCTCGTCACTCTTGGTCCGTGATGTGAATATACGTATTTCTCGAGCAGAATGTGAAATTATTTGCGCAGAGCGAACCTCTTGGATTCCAATGAATCAAATCCGATTTCTTCGACATATTTCTTTCTTTCAGTATAATGGGGGCCACATCCACCATCGGAATCACTCTGGTTCATAAATCTAGAAAGGATTATTAAAATAGCTCCTCGAAAATTTCACTGACCTTTCGTTCTATTACTTTTGTTTTCATCCTGGGACTGCAATTCAGAAATTTCCCAGAAATCCGGAATAAATGCAATTATTTTATCCTGAATACCACTATCCTAGTTGTATATTTATACATTTGCTGGCTGACATTTTTTAAATCAGCCGTGAGGATCATTTGGACTAGAACCGACATAGATTTCGAAAACACTTATTTTAACTTAAGTTTGAATTAAACATTTGATTACAAATTCTATGCATGGTGAATTGGGTAATAAATTTCAGTCTCATCCAATGCATGTAAATATATTTAAGTCGCGTTCAGTTTTAATAGAGTTTTGTCATTCAATTATAGACAAATATTGATAATAAAAGGGATATCTTAAAATAAAATTACGGCAAAGTATTACACTGTAGCTTATAAAAAGACACTCCGTGTTCAGATAGAGGCGTATCATTGCTAATTAAGCATAAACATAGGTATGCTGAGTTTCTTGGTTAATTTAAAACATCTTATATCATTGCATACACAGGATGTCTTTCCAGTCAAACTCAGCTGACGAGAAAAGTTATTACGCAAGAGAACACGTTTTCACGGTAATTTAATTGGTGGGTCTGGCATCGTTTTCTGTATTTCTGCCTTTATCTGCATTGGCTTTTATCACAATTTTATGGCATCATCCTAAAAATTTGGCTTTATCAGTTACTGATTTACTCAATCCCGGCGCTGTAATTTTTCAACCGCCAGTTCATCCTCTAGTGGACATTATTATTTTTTCGTCTGCTGCTTTTCCTACGCACTGAAGGATAAAACTGGAGTTTAGAGAGAATAACTATGGGTGGCTAATGTACTCTAATCAATTTACTCTCTTTTACAATACAGGTACTAAGCGTCAAGGAAAACCTAAAAGCTAGAGTGGGAAACCGTTGTGAATTTTAAAGCTTTATTTTCAATTAAAATAATCCATCAACAGATTTAATATTTTCACAGGTATAATATCAAATATCCAGTAATAATAATTGGCGAAAATGTTTATGAAAACTGATATTTTTACTGTTTGAAAGCCATAAAATATTTTCCCGGGAGTAATATTTATTATATTAGGAGGATCATTTTTATTCAATTTTTGTGACTATGATTTCCATAAAACAAATTGACATCATCCTTCCCCCGGAAAGTATTAAAAGAGAATAAAAAGTTCTTTTTAATCGTTTTCGGAATGCTTTTGATCTAAATAAAGTCTTTCATTCCATAGGATGGCTTTTTCTCTCATAGCTACAAGTGAATTATGAAAACAAATCTTTTTATTTCTTTATAACGGAATGTCTTCATTAATTTAAAGAGTAGATTAAATGATAAAGGATCTCTCACATGCTGAGCACAATGCGATTTTTTTCATGACATGAAAATAATGTCGCTCGTTAGTGAAAAGTACACAAAAGATGTTTTACACGAAAGAAATCTTTTTTTTAGTAAAATATACTTTGGCCATACAGAGATCTCTTAATGAGTGACAGATAAATTTACTTAAAGCTCCTGGGCCGCAAATCACGAAAACACGGAGTATATTCTTTGTAACGACCGTTACATATACTGTAATTATGCTGTAAAAAAGATAGAATCGTAAAGAACAGACGCAAGATTTATGCAAAGTTATATGGTTTTTCACCCTAATTGATATTCTTACCTCGATTGGAAAAATTTGATATGGAGCGTGGTTTATTATGGTGTGGAAAAACTTGTAGTTTAGGTAAAATGATAGGCGTAGACGGGAGGATTTTGGAATGTTGGTGGAAGGATGGAAGTGGTGAAATGGACGGAAAGTAAAACCATCGATATATTTGGTATGATTGGGAAGGAGAGAGAGTAGTAGAGAGGGTAGATCCAAAGGATGCAGGGAAGGTGGGAACAGTTTTTGATTGGCGGTAGTTTGCGCAAGGGTATGTTAGAGGGGTGAACGTTGGGCAAGCAGAGTAAGGGGAGAAAAACGATAGGCTTGTTTAAATGGATGTAGGGATGCAGAAATTATTCAGAATTGAAGAACAGTTTAATGTGGTGTGGTCTGTGAGGTTGTCTTTGTGGACGAAGGTGGGAAGTGGGTGGGTGTAATTTTCCACGTTGTTGTTTTGTATGAGGTATTGTTCCTTTTTACGGTTGGTGACCTAACACCCCCCGCCACACGCCCTTGCGGCGGCTTGCGGGGTATTATGTGGATGTATATGTAGATGAAGTGTAAAAATGTCTCCAAAACCGAGCTTAAACGGTAGAATAACCAATAATAATAATAATAAATAAAAGGAGGTCATTTGGGACATAATCCATCAAAAAAGAATCATCTTTTTTTATCACTGTTTCTTAAAAATTGAAAGAAAAATTGGACCCCAAGTACATGAATGATTTGATAGCATGAATTAATCAATAAATAACGGAGAACAGTCTTGAAAAAAAATAATTCAGGCCGGATCTTATATTTTTAAACTCTGAAATTCGTTTCCAATCGGAATTTCAATCAATCAGAAAATCAATTATTTTATGTGGAAACTGCAAAGTTATTTTTTGAAACTCCTGTTTATAATCATAAACCCAAAGTGATCATGCAAATTTAGCAGTTGACAGATTTTGGTACCTTTTATACGATAGGTCACTATTTTTTCATTTCGGATAACTTTATTTGCAAATTCAATCCCAATAATTGTCCTGTTTTTATTTCAAGTAAAACAAAATATTAAAATACAAAGTTACAAACAATATTATATTCTCCTCATTCGCTGTAAAGTGTATAACTTATAGGATAGGGATATCATGATACCACTGATTAGATGGGAGTTTTTGGAGACATTAGTCAAGTAAATGGGGAAGGAACAGCCAAACCCTGCTTGGATTTGCTCCGGCAAGCGAAGGTGGGAATACATGCTTGACACCTGTTATACATTAAGCAAAGTTGTCAGACTGTCCCAAAGTAGATTAGCGGTTTTCCTTTTGATTCGGTGTGAAATTTAAGGTAGAAGGTGATGGTTCAAGATAAGCGAGGCAGATGGAATTGGATATAAGACGCAATCAGTGAAGAGGAAAGGAGATTGGAAAATCTGATGTGGATGTGCGGAGTGGCAATGGAGAACACGGAATGCGCGATTGAGGTCAATGGGTTCGAGGACAAGCGAGAAAACGAACGCGCACTATTTCCCTAAAAGGTGGGATATCTTGATGTTCTGAGACTTTTCCTTTTTGACCTCACGCCATTTGATTTCCCAAGGGAGCGAAAGACGTAAATGGTGCATTAACATAAGTCATTGACTGACCGATTTAGTTTTGCGGAAAGGATGTGATTTTTTTCAGTTCTCAAAGTATCTTTCTTCACTGGATGTTTTAAAATGCAGAATTCCTCTCTGCTTACTCCTAACTTGCCCGATTGTATAAAAAAGAGCACTCAATTCATTTAACGTGTGATAAATGTACTTGAAATCTTCTTGCATCCTAAGTACAGGAATTGAGTGATATTTCTGTCCAACTAGCATCCATTTTGTTATATTTATCCCATCAATTGCATGTACCTACTCTACCGATGGGACCTTATCACTGCTGCGGAGGGAAATCTATCCTAGCATAAGCTATCTTCTTGATGTAAACCGCTAGATTATTTAATTGCAAAACTGTAATTCTTAGTATATTATTTCAGTGTCAATGAGTTGAGAGGCTTCTAAGAAAATATTCCTCATTTTTAATAATATTAATACAATTTAGGAGAGTAATTTTAGCTGAGTTTAATTCAATCGTTTCATTTTAAAAATTAGTTGAGAAAATCAATACCAAATTAATATATTTTCACTTAAAATATTACCGGACTCAGAATTCCTATGTTGATATGTGCCTGATGATCACGTCAAGAATCGTGAATGAACAGATTGAATAAATAAATGTTTAAATAAAAAAGCTATGATTTTTACATTTGCACTTGATAGTAAAATTGCAGTATAAATTGAGAAGGGATGAACTATCGTGTTGGCATACATGATATATAATACCTAATAATCGAATATAATACATTTTTATCTCTAATTCAATTTGTAAGTGGGAAATATGCGAACCAAATACCAAAAGAAAATAACTGCTAAACATACTATGATAGAATTTTGTTTTCCTTTTTTAGAAGAAAGAGAAATTGAATTTCATTGTATCGTTTTTTGGACTTGTAATATATATATATTTACTTTATTATTGAGTCTTTTATTCTATATATTTATTGTATATTTCATCAGGTTAATTTTCCGAAAATGGATAAAAATAGGGTTATGATTCATTCATCGTCTTCTAGGAATTTCATAAGAATTATCATCGCTATGAAACTTTAATCTACAAGTTAAAGTTTAGTTTTAAGAGGCCCATAACCACTCTTATATTTCGGTTTCGTAGGACTTTCTAATGTTTACCATTTATTGTTTTCATACTTTTTACATGCTTTCATGAAGTCTAAAAAAATATGCTTAATTTACATAAATAGAATTTTTCCAGGCACACATTTGTAAGAGGAAATATCATTACGTCCTATTTGATTTTGAAAATATATAGTATCATTCTTTTTACAAATGATGCGCCCGCAAAATTACACATTTCCATGAAATAATTTAAATCTGTAAGGTCTTGTAGTTTTTATTCATAAAAACCTGGAAATAATTGAAAATATCTTTCTGGTATTTTCATTTGTTATTAAGCCCACAAAAGCTGAGCGCTTAACCGCATAGGTTTCCAAAGTTTAGTTTAGTGTAACATATTTTTGTAAAAGCCGTTTTATCAGTGATTTAAAGTAGATTAAGGTCAACAATTTTCCATAAAGCATCCAGAACATTGGTTGATTAACTTTATAATACTTCCAGGAAAATCAATTCAGTGTTGAATATAGCCATTCCCAGTTTTCCGGTTACTTAAGGGTATCAACAATGAATATTCGTATTAACTCCAATTTTGCATTTAAAATTTAAAATAAACTAATAATGAATGAATTGTGTAAATTTTTATAAATATCTAAAGATTAAATCGCCGGGATTACTAAAAACAATCCGGAGAGTGCATCAGATACAGATAATTAAGTATGGCCGGAAATTATAGCAGGAAAGTATGGCAGGGATTAATTTTCGAGCAAATGATTTTAAATATATTGAAGTGAATGAATGATTTTTTGCGGGGGCACATAATGAATTCCATTCAAGCTATTACCTCATATCTGCCTTTTTATCATTCACCTAAGCTCCCGAGGAGGTCATCTGTAAAAAAGTAGAACCTCAGTCGTATATTTAAAGAATAAAGGAATCGTTACCGAAACGCATTTGAAATCTATTTTTGCTGATTTTGACTGACACACGTAAAGTTGGGACGAGAAAAAGAAATGTTAACCTTTCAGGAGCGTTATAATTCGATTATTACAAATTTGGTTGATTTTTGAATGTAGAATACATTAAACTTTAATTAATTTAACTTCTTCATATCGATTTCAATTTTTCTCTATTTTGGAAACAACATTTTTTTTGCTTTTAGCAATTAACCGGACTCTTCATCCCGACCATCCACTTAACTAATTGTAAGCCCCTAAGCTAGAAACATGCAAGATTCTAGGATAAATACATGCGAGGTCGATGAGTGAGTGTGCTTACCCTAATTAAGAATTATATATGTTTTATTGTATAACAGTTTTTATACTTCTTTTTCATTCATAACAGAATATCTCAGCTGCATTGGGGCTGCAGACCAGTTCTTGACTGCTCACCTTGAGATTTCGGAACATAGTTACTGAGATACAGTGAAGAGGAACGCATGATGTAGCCTATGGTAAGCACTTTCTTTCTTTCCCTTCCTTTAATGGAATTAATTTTGGTTTTCGACGACCGCAATTGTCATATTGGATCGAAATATTTGTCTTATTTGAGAGGTATTAAATTCTTACGAATGCAGAAGGATAATTAAATCCTTACGAGTTGCATTTACTACGGTCGTGAACTCAAAGTGGTTGAAATATTTGCTGTAGGCCATTATCTATGACTAAATATATATGTCATCAGGTTTATCACATTACAAGTGGTAGGCCCTTTCAAAAAGTAATGGAGCCTAGGTTTGGGTGGAAATAAATATCTTGGTTAAGAAGCTGGAAGAAGTAATGGAATCTGGTGTTGCGATAGTGAGACCGTATTTGAAGATGTGATTATTATTATTTTATGAATAGACTCAAAAGAAATAACACAGTTTCTGGTCTAACATTGTGGAAATTCTTCATGATGAAATGAGACACTTGGTTTTTTCCAAATAAAAGAGTGTTATTTAACCTGAAAATGTTACGCTGTAATGAAACCTAAATAAAACTGTTGGAATGTGAAAAAGCAGACTCAAAAGAATATAATGACAGACACAAAGAAAACATTCTCTAGATTCAAAGGTTACGACCTATGTGAATCATCACAATCATTTTGAATTGCATGGAATGGAATGTCTTCTTTTGGTTTAGGGGAGAATTATTTCATCAAATCATAAATTAGGGACATTTTTCACTTTTTAAATCCCGCGTGCCCATAATTGGAGATTCAAAGTTCGAAAATTCTCGATAAATCTGAAGGTCGATTCCTCTCGAACGCATTACGGTCTTCCACTTTTGTCATCTCTTTCACAAAATTTTGATAAATCTTTCGAAGACCACCGTCGTGTAAAATTGTTAAATTGCTCATGATATTATTTGCACGTTCACATTAGTTTTATCTGAAATTGGCAAAAAAAGAGTCCAGATACGCGTAATATCTTTCCGACTTTCGATTCGTTTCCCAATGTCTTTCTCATGGTTTTAGGAGGGAATTTGGGAGCAGAATCTCTCTTCGGGGAACCTATCACTGAGATCGACATTATACAAGGAAATGTCAAGGTACAGGAGATTGTTAAGAGCTTAACAATGAAATATCTTCACACACACATGTGTGTAAATATATGTATATGTGTATATATATATATATATATATATATATATATTTAAGTAACGAAACTCGTCTCCTAAGGGTTTTCTTTATTTAGATCATAGAAGAACCGATGGATAGGCAGAGAAACGGACGAGAGACAACGAGACAAAAGGATTCAAGGTCTAAACAGATGGATATTCGCCCTAGAGTCGGCTCGGCAGGGTTTCCAGATAACAGGTGAATGTGGAGAGGCGGGGATTGAGTGAGAAATCCCTTTAAAGCTGGATCTGGTCTCGAAATGCTTGCAGTGTGTGTTGCCATTTTTAACGCTAGAATGCTCTTTCGTCGCAGGAAGAGATCACGGGATAATCTTTCCAGGCGTGGGAGAGTGAGATCCTTAGAATTAAATTAACCTAATCCCCACGTAGCGCTTCCATGGGTTATATTTTGTAGCGACATCACAATGAAGGGATGACGGCTGGTAAGGGCCTTTGTACAGTTATTCTTCTTATGATGTTAAATCGGGAAAATGTGCCATGAATCTCTACTCTACACGCAGCACGTACTTGAAAGACTCTCGCACATGTAGTGTGTGTGCCGACATGTAAGATTGTATTACGATAATGACATACGTGTCGTGAAACTAGCTCTGCAGTCTCTTGGATTTTTTTAGTCCCTATATAGTCACATATTACAATGCCTATATATGTCCTCTTAATTATTAGCCAATATTTAGTAATGAATTCAATATGAGCGGCTACGGTTGACTCGGAATTTAAATGTGACCATTCACTATTTAGATAAATTTCCGAAGAATTTCAATATTTGTTTTGAAATATTAAACATTTTAAATATTTCATTCGTGGTTTTGAACGATATAAAGCAAGCATTCATATCCATCTTTTATTTGGTGTTTCGGGCTCTTTCGGAGAGAACTTTAATTTCTATTCCATTTTCACTACACTAAAAAACATTAATTAATTTTTGGAATTTATTGGCAAATATTCATAATTTTTAGGTGCCGATTAAACTGGATAGAAAAACAACCTGCCACTTATAAAATACCGTAAAATAAATGTTAAAAAGTAATTACTCATAACTACATTCTCATCACGATGCTGACATTCTCTTTCATAAATTACATTAAAAATTCACTCGACAAACGATGGGTGAGGATTAATGCAAAAGGGTGAACAAATGATAAATTTTAATTACTTTTAGATTGAATTATTTATTTAGAAAGAAGGATTCACGGTTTTAAGTATAGTTAATTGGAATTTTTTATCACGAAACTTGTATTTCATGTCCCGCATCAATGTTCATCATCACCACCGAAGCTTGTAGAGGATAATATCGCTCGGCTACCTGCAGATTTATTGTAGCCATATTCGCAGGGATTCCTTTCTCTATTGTATGTTTTTTCAACACTTTCTCCTCAAATCGATCGTTTAAACTCAATGAAAGCATCGGAGTATTCACATAGTTACCATATCCCTGAATATGGAAAAATTATTACTTATGGAAATTGGAATGAAAATTAATAAATGAATTTAAGCCATCTATTTTCTGTTTGGGAGATGGCACACCTTAATATGACGGAAAAGCAATGACTAATTCAACATTTTCCAAATTTATCAAATAATAAATAAAAAAATAAAAATATTTGTTAAATCTCCAAGTTCATTTCCCTATTATTGAGAAGGCTGTTATTACTTCAGAAAACATATAGAATTATTTAAAACAATTATTTCTGTCGAAGGTATATTCAATATCGTGAAATACGCATTAATTCATAAAAATACCATTACGATCTTTATTGAAGGATTTAGCCCTAGAAATATCATGAGGCATCACACAGGAATATGGAATGGCATGACTCGCTCCCATTTTGTGAGGTGGAAACGTAAACTAAAGAAATCTTGACTCCGATGACAGACTTACATAGCTGAATTGTCACGTGTTACATTCTCATTGTGAAAACCGCATGGCCCTCCGAATAGGGGTTTTAAGAATGATTGTCCTCTGTTCCTGGTATTATTTTAGGGAAGAGAGTAGAAGTTTCTCTCCTCAGCTCTTGTCGAATATATCGGAGCGGAGGGTCCTGAGAATTTCCCTTGTAGACCCCTGCTTTGAGAGGAGTGAGAAAGCCTTTCGCTGTTCCCATAACGTTCCATCCCTCTCAAGCGTGAATTCCATGCTTTCGTCGGTTGGCGGCTGTTAATGACAATTGGAAAAACTCACGTCGGGAAAACAAGGGTGGTAGTATGATATGCTATGATTTTTTTCGTAGTTTGCACCAATAAAAGTAATAAAATAGTCTTTTCTCACCGTAAATTCAATTAGGGTATTCTAACGAGCCATTTATCGTAAAATACCTTCGTAAAATTTGTTTTTAATTATATTCTTCCTTTTAAACTTAAAATTTTTGTTGGACTTTGAAATGTTTTCTCTATTACATAAGCACTTGATAGCGAGGTTAATTCATTATCACGGGGCAGAAATTTGAGTAGGTGATGTGGGAAATAACGCTGCGTACCTTTTTCATAAGTGTTGCATTTAAATTAGTTAAAACATTCCTATAGTGTGTAAAATTAACATATGTTTAAAACTTAATTTTTCGCTTACATGTGTACAAGTAAGTGCACCACCATTCACGTCTTTCCAGGGATTTTGAGTGGGTGTTTTTATCATATTCTTATCCCTTGGACACTCTTTCTCTACTTTATCACTTACCACTTTCACCTGGTGCTTGGACCCTCTGCCATACACCTTTTTGCTATACAGCGGTGGATAGGATAACTGCAAACCTTTCAAAGGATTTCAAGTCGGGTTTTTTTTCCCTAAAACCTAAAACACCCTCCTTCTTCCTCATCCTTTACTCTGTCCAACTGTTGCTTACACCACCTGCTATACACATTTTTGTTAGATCGCGGGGTATGTACATGTAGTCATCTTGATCATTAAAAGAGTTTACTTAACTGATTAATAGTAGGTCCGGTTCTTGCGGTGACCTAAGCGTAAAAAGAAGAACTTCCTACGTTAATATCAAAATTTTCACCAACACTGCATAAAATAGGTGCAATATGCTGTCTCAAACCATATTTTCACTCCCTCGTTTATAAAATCTGTGCATTATTTAGCTAGCAAAAGGGAAGCATGGTGTTAGCTACATTCATTTAAATAATAATGACCTTTGTTCCGAGGTTTCTGTAACCGTGCGGATATTAGAATTCTTACTACTATCTCCTTTTAAGGTGGCAAATTAGACAATGTCCGCGTCGTTCCTTGTATTTGGAAGCCCATTTTCCAATAGCGTTGTATATTAATAAAATTTTAGTTTCATCGGAGATTTTTTAATTAAACATTTTAACAAAATCATGCTAAAATTTGTTCATAGTTATGGTTTTTTTAACAAATGAAAAACCAGCAGGATTAGACATTTAAGTTTTATTCGACCTTAAATGTCTATTGATGATTCAGAATTTGCTAAATATAGCCTAAGCATTGAAAACATTACATTAAAAATCATAAGTGAGGGAATAATTTAAACTACTCATAACCTTGCGAAATTAAGCATTTTCCTTTCTCACCTATCTGACCCAATCACATCCATATTCGTAGCTACGTTATTCATTCTCTGAAGTCATTGAGGATCACCCAATCACTAAAGCAGGTAGTGGTTTTAGATGAGATAGTTTTTTCCCGGGGATGTCGGTGCTTAGAATAAAACATGAATACACATCAGCTCGGCAATGGAGGAAACCAAAATATTATTCCCTCATATCACCTCATTTTGTCTCTCATCTTTCAAATCCACTAAACATATATATTTTGGTCACTTTCTGGCTTATCTATAGGGAAACTAAAGTGCTAATCTGACTGTTTTGACCCTGTACCGTCTTCTTAGAGGTCTCAATTACACAAGGAGGAGAGTCAGACGCCAAGGAGGCGATTGCTACGCTGCCGATGATCCGGCTATATTATTGAAAAGTTAAAAAAAAGGACTTTAAGCTATGGCATGAAATTATTCCGAACTGTGCCCATCGATCTTGTGCAAGTACGTATCAACATCTACAGCTATCGACAACCTCACAAATCGTTACAAGTTCATGTGGCAGGGGATGTTAGGTGACCAGCCATGATACATCTTACCCAATGATTCAGCTAATACACGGCAGGCAGTGCTCCACTTTGAATGACATTTGGAAAACGGGCGACTGGTCATTATTTATGCAACATCCCTAACATATATTCTAACTATTATAGAGCTAGTAATTCCAATGACTACAGTAGACATATTAAATAGGAGGTATATTTCGCACATTAAGTAGAATAGAATAAAAATGAGCATCAATCACTTATAAAGTAGACCACCACTGTTTGAAGTCAGGTCATACAGGACTGGAAAACAAGAAGAGGAAAACTTAATTAACCATGGCAATGCATCTGGAGAGTCCCCCGCCCTTCTCGCCGCAGGTTGAAATGTGGTACTCTGCTGTTGGCAGCGGGCCGCGTGAGGCGTCACCACCGCGGTGATAGACGAGGGGTGGAAGGGGAGATTATGAGCGTACGACAAGAGACAGAAAGTCTTTTAACATGCGCTAATTAGATATTACGAGAGGTACCGTAATCTTTTAATTATTTCTAAAAATAATCGGGATAGAAACTTACTTTTTAATTGTTATTCTTAAGACTCCTTTGCATAGTAATCATTCAGAGTTATATGTTTTTAGTTTCATTTGCCATTTGCCAAAAAACATTGGAAATTAGTTTAAAATACATGCACACAAGTGGAAGTATTTATTCCATAGAAATTGCGGGTGACAGGTTGTGTCCTTGTTGGTTATTTTCCTGCAATTGGTATCCCGTATTTTTCGTGGAAAGAAGACGTTATTGTGTCTGCATTGCTTCAAGTATTTTTCTCGTATTTTCCACTCCTACGAATACATGTACAAAAATACCCCTTGATCCACCAAAACAGTGTGTTACAGTAGTTCCAAGCAGCAAGTGGGATGGTTAAGGTATAAGAGAGAGGATGGGTTGTTAAAGGGTTGAGAAAAGGGAAAAAATACCCATTAAAAACCCATAAAATACAAGCAAATCCATATACATTCTGTTGAAAAACCCATTTTAAAACGAGCGTTGATTGCATCAATAGAGAAAGTTGTTTTTTGTGTAAAAAGTGAGGAAATAAAAATTGACCGCAACCAATTGTACTATAGACCACCATACCAATGCAGGTCATTAAGAACTGGGAAGTAGGAAGAGGAAAGTTTTATTAATTCATGGCCACGCAACTTTATTTTATAATGTCGATGTAGAATACAGCCGTGGTTTTAGGTCGTTTATTAAGACATTTTTCTTATTCTATGTCATGTAGATAATTTGAGCAATCAAACACAGTCTTCCACCAGAAGGTCAGTTTGATGGATGAACAGATAGCAATGCAAACCTAAGGTGAGAAAAATGTATTCAGGAGAAAATATTTTGAATGATACAGTTCCTCACCGTTAGCCACCTGCAACTTGAAAGATGTGAGCCAATATCGGATCTATCGCGTATAATTTTTGAATGAAAATGTTTTCTTTTTTGTCACACTTCTCAGCTCTAGAAATTAGGATCGTGATTGATAATTAACTGATCGATGAAAAATTGATATTTAATATGGACATGTGACCATGCGCATTGAAAGATTTCAGAAATAAACGTCCTGAGAATGGAAAAGAACGCAGTATGGATAAATATATGGGTCCGATGGTGTTTAGTTTGTTATCTGAAAATATCATTCATTAAATCGGTGAAAAAAGTAGTCAATTTTTAAGTAATGTTAATCAAAGGCTTTCCGGAAAAACTAATATGAATATATTTTTCTCTAATAAATGCGAATGTCTTATTTTGCACTTTCATTGATCAAATCATCATGTATTTACATTCATAAAGGGGTATATATTTTCATAAATTTCCCTTTTCGAATTATGTGTCATATTAAAGCGACAGAGTGTGTGTAAGAAAAATCTGAAAACCTTTTTCACTTAATTTTGCGGAAACCCCTTTGGCGAACTCATAATAATAATGGGGTAAGAATTAATCCCCGACTACTTTCAACATGCTTTGCCAGTTATTTCTAGGTTTGTTACACCATGCTTTCCAAGAATATGCTTATTAAGAGATTACGGTTTTAAGGGATTAAGATCGATATGTCGGTCCAAAACAAATAAAATCCATGAATTACAATATACCTGTCGTTGAACTTATTTTTTGCAAGCATTGACACCTCAGCTCTATTTCCTCGAATATAGGGTATTTAAATTGGTCAAAGGAAATTAGCAAAGCTGCAATATATAAGAAATTGGTTTGAGGTTCCCCAAAAAACTGGAATCTCTACTCAATAGGTAGCATGCGGAGCGATAGTTAAAGCATTTTCAGCCGACGAGCGAGGAATATTTCCATTGGCATCCCAACGAGCCCCTTTTTTAATTTATCTTCAATCCACATCTCTCTCATTGGTTAAGCGTTTCTCTATCACGAGAATGAATATTTATCTTGAAAACTGTGAAATTATGATCGAAGTAGCTGTTTCAACTCGGTGAGCATAATTAACTGGGAATTAGATCAATCCTGATCATTTAAAATTAAGTCCTTCATAGTGAATTAACGTAAAATTTTTGAGTACAATCACGCAAACCCATCTCGCATGAATGCAAGTTACCTACTTTAATACAAAATTCAGGGATTCCTTACTTTAACTTAGCAAGACGGTGACGTGATTACATCACACGTATTTCAGGGACCGGGTGCTGTTTCGCAACCATGAATACATCTTTGAGAAAAGTATGCTGGTGTTTTCATGGGAGCGAGATCGAGGGAGGGAGGTTGAGTTGGGTTAAGGCGCGCGTCTTCGACACAATGGTGATGAATTCCCCCGTTGTCGCGTGGAAGAATGCCGGGAAGAAAATATGGAGAGGTCGAGCAAGCGCACCAATTCCTGCGTGGAAATTGGAAAGGGGCTTCGATAAATTGCCGCATTGACTATGGAGTACTCGTGAGGACAGATTAATGGGCGCGGATATGTATGGGAGGGGAATTCTTCATCATTCCAATCGGTCGATGGCGGGAGCGCTTTTTCGCTCCCCCATTTCGGCGGCAATCGTTCTCTCGAGCATTTTCGGAGGGGACGACTCATACACGCCCGTCCTTCAATTTCCCCAGGCGGAATATATTATATATATACATATATATGTATTATATGCACACACACACATGCCCATTGGATTTCGCGATCTCGTATCGAAAGAAACGTAGGAGGTGGGGGAGGTTTCTAGAAATGCGTCGGGGGTGTAAATCCTGGTGGAAATTGAAAGAGACGTAAGGCGAGAGTGCGATGACGGCGGCGAGAGATAAGGTGGGGGAATCCAGAGATGGAAAACCGGTGGATGGCTTTTTATAGCCGGGATTGAAGGACTGGCTTATTCTTTCTCGGTGCTCTGTTCTCGAATAATACTCCACAAAATAAGTTCTCACTTGGAGTAATGCCCCTGTTTAACTTTTCCTGTATGCATATAAATAAAAACCACTGTGGGAACACGAAAAAAGGATTTCAACAAATTACTGCTCTGTACCAGTTCAATAATATGCTCCTAATTTAATTTTCAGCTCTCAGGTTTTTTTCTATTCCCTCTTCGAAATAATAATCATCAGAGACATCATCTAGAAACTTTCTTTTGTGTGGTGAGGGTGAAGCTCGCCATGAACTAAACACATTTGGACTATTGAAAACTAATGAAAATCCATCTATCAGCATTTCCAAAGAGTGGAAGAAAACGTTCGTGGGTAGGTTATTTTACTCCTCGGCAGTCACTTAAAAAGTAAAATTGCACCCTATCAAGTTATTGCAAGCTGAAGTTCATTGAGAAAAATTATGCTTGAAAGTTTTTGATTGGTTTCTAACATGAAACCCAATCGTAGTAATTGGTCATATGACACATAATGTAATGTGATTAGTAATTTACGATGAATTTGCGTATGGAAATACGAGGAATAATGCCATTAATAATCGTATATGTATATTAGGTAATATATAATCAAATAAATGTATAAGCTAATAATACTGCATGAATTTGCGGTGACTTGCGGGGCATAATGTAGATATAGGTGTAAAGATAAATACACGTCGGCAGAGTTCATTCTTAAAAAAATGCGCAAATACCTAAATTCAAGGTCAGATTCGACAGATGAAATGAAATTGAGCTGCTGGGTTGCTACGTTGGTATTGTAGCGCCACCAAAAAAATCCATCAGAGCCAGAGTTCAAGATTATGTGATATGGGCTGGGAAGCCGTCAATAAAAAATGGTCTCCGTAGCATTTGGTTACATAACATTCAAGAATAATAATATTTGACATTGCAAAGCTAAAAATAACATTCCCAAGTTACTCCAACAGCAAAGTCGAAGGTACAGCAATTGGGTTGGATGGCGAACGGGTAACCGACGACGTATCGTACAACACCATCGTAGTTGTTTCAATAAAAATGAGGATATACCGTATAAGCCCGGGCGAAACCACGAATCTTCGTAGTTAGGTGAGACTTAGACTTTTAGCAAGGTTCAGAGCACACGAGTTTAACTACTAGGGCTATGCAGAAAGTAACCTCCGTTTCCGTGTAGCGTGAGAAGTAAAGTTGTAGGGAAAAAAATAAGAGGACGTCCCAGACCTGCTTTATTCAAGAACGCGGAGAATGAGATGGACTTCATTTCATACGCTAGCCTGAAGAAAGCTGAAGTGAATGGAAAGGCGTGACAAGGTTTTACGATGTCGCCTTTCGACGAAACCATGGTTGTGAAAAATAAATATTTTAGTGGAATCTGTGAAGTTAGTCTTTCCTCATTTAACCCTAGCATAAGAACATTTCCACCATGTAAAGCCTGAGACAGTGCCTTTATATCATATTTTTCGGTTCCTTGTCATTATATCCACTTTTTTTTCAATACTCATTCATTAATCAGCCCGCTTCTCCTATATTAACCAAAAAACACTCATTAGGTGCCCCATAGTGACCGCTTGTAGTCGATATTAATGCTTATTCAATTCGTGTTCAAGTTTTCTATGCGATACCATTTTTTTCTCTCTTACAAGTTTTCATTTCATGATTAATTCCACATAATGACAATGAGCAATCTTTGGAAATCCGTCTGTCTTTCAATCTTCTAATTCATCCTACCTACTCTGTTTCGCGAACATTCTTCCGTGGCGTATGTGCAGAATCAACCAGCTGTTAATTTGTTTCACTGTTTACACTCACTCTCGCGTTTCAAATCACGCGTAGGTTGGCGAAAATGTTGTACACAGAATCTCGCACGGGCTGTTCTCATTCCGTGTCTCTCCCTTTTTTCCACACAAAGCGCATTCGGAAGCGGGGATTGGCGGGCGGCTAATTTAGGTATCCTCTGGGACCCTGGGAGGGACGGGAGAAGGGTTGTTTCACATCCCAAAGACTCCCTCTCCGTCGAAGGAGACGATTTCTCTTCCACCCCACATCACACCCCCGAGTTTTATTTTTTCCCTCACACACCCAAACCCTCCCCCCCCCAACCCCACCCTTACGCCCATCCATATCCTCTCTCCTTCCCTATTGATTTTCTCGCCTTCCGAATTACATACATTCACCCCTCCTCGGATCCTTCCTTTCGTCATCACTATCCGTCACCATTTCTAGGGAAGGCTTATGAAAGTTTTCGTTGTAGTATTTCATTGCCTCTGACATGTAGAGGTAATATTCACACCGGCAGGATTTAACACTGCAAAGGAAATTGAATGGAGTTAAAAAGGTTCAAAGCATTTCAACGGTGAATTAATGAATTCTGATTCATATTTTGCTCTGTCTTTCACAATGTCACATAGTTTTCTAGCCCATGCTGGCAAATCACAAGATAGGATTTTTATGGAAAGAGGCGAACGGGTGGTTAGTACTTCATTGGTATTTTCATCATCTCGTATCAATGAAGCTGTATCCTTTTCACCAGCTAAAAGTCGAAGATGTACATGCTTTAAGCTGTGGTAAGAATTGCTGAATAGATATGCTGCATCCTCTTATCTATTCGAGAGAAGAACTGTTCTGGGGGGACCATTAGCACACTCTGTGATGTTG
The DNA here is from genome assembly GCF_022747635.1 of Hetaerina americana. Classification (NCBI taxonomy): domain Eukaryota; kingdom Metazoa; phylum Arthropoda; class Insecta; order Odonata; family Calopterygidae; genus Hetaerina; species Hetaerina americana. Next base: position 24,790,327 of record NW_027287316.1, read on the forward strand.
GGATCGTCCAGATCAGGGTGGTACACCTAAATTGTCGGTAAGTTCACTATATTTTTGCAGTTAATGATTGGTTTTAATCTAAAGTTATTTTACGCTTCGAATCAATCAAATAATAAATACAATTAAGATAAGTTTTTTGGTTTAAAGACTTTAATTTACGGATTTTAGTGACTATATTTTTTACAATATGGCAACCTTTATTTTCAAAACTAGTTATGCGAATGTTTATCTATCATGGCCGATCTATTAGCTGGTAAACTGCTGAATAATTCATCTGGATTTTTTCTGTGCAAGCAAAATTCATAAGTTTTCCACCGATGTTCCGTAAATGACATTACGGAAAATTAAATTTACCAGTCTGATCCATTTGGGAATTCTCTCATCGATCCACCAGATTTTCGGGTTGAAATCCTGCGATAATTGTTGATACTATGCCGCCTAATTATATAGCTTTATGTAATTCCGCTAAATTACCTCCAATGGTGGAAAAAAAGTATTATGCAGGCGCTGATTTGTTGTACTGTTAGTTTTGTTTTTGACAAATTTTTCCAAACCTGTTCTTTATGCAATATTAAAAAAATATGGAGGACCCATCTTTTGCTGTCCAAGCAAATAATTTCACAATTTCGGGGTATTGATATCTCCGACTATTTAACCTGCTTCAACAACCCAATGGCATCTCATAAAATTTTCTATTTAAGTGTTGAACAGACAGGAGCTATTGCGCACCCTTATCTTGCACCATACTTTATTTAAAATCAATTGATTCAATAAAATCAATTGATTAAATAAAATCAATTAATTAAATTATTTTTTCGCAGTTTTTATTGTAGTAAATAACTTCATCCGAAGCCACTCGTTGTCCTTTATCTTACCAGTCTGAATTCCTTCTCCAAATTAGCGAGCACTCAATTTTCTGTCACCTGATATAGCATTCTCAGCATTCGATAATTTCATTGAAATCTCTGCAAAACTCAGGAAAAGGAAGGTATCGCAAGTGTGTCAAATATTGCTTAGGTTTTTGTCCCCAAGAGTCGTTTGGCATTCAAATAGATACACCCTTTATATTCTCGGACACTCTTATAAGTAACTCTCGCTTTGTTGGTCCAATAGAGAAAATGAAAGAATAGAAAACCTCCCTTTGAGGTTGAGGAGTACTATGATTTGATCATTGTAAGCATACTTGACTAAGTCGTTGAAATATACTATCCGATTGCCTTACGTCATTTAATTCTGGTTTTTTTGGCATCAAATATAGCGCTATTAGAGAAATATAGGAGTAGGGGAATATATTTTTGAGATTAGAGGAAAAACCCATTGAAATTATTTTTATAGCATTCGAATAGAAACGTATATATGTGGATATATAGCCTGTTAAACTTAAGAAATGACGTTTTGAATAAATTTGTTCCAAAATGCATGACAGGCTTTGAAGATTATTTATATAAGAACTTATGATATAATGTTACTGCTATATAAGAACTTTGCTAAAGGGTGCCTTCTAAAGAACCAAAAAAGTGGGTTTTTGTGTTATACCCTTAGTGAAGCAGATGCACATGGATGGATACTACTTTTACCAATTACATTGTAAACAACCCAGTTATCACAGGTGTTTTAGATAGAAAAATAATATCTTTTTTATTTTATGCTTTCAAACATACGATGGAGTGTGCAGAGGAGACTTAGGAAAAACTCCTAGAAATATATTAATGAAAGCGTGATTAACAATTTATCTCATTGTGTTTCCTGTAATTTCATAATAATTGTTGAAAATTGTGGTGCATGCTCTCTTAAAGGAAATCAATGTTATAAACAATACAATTTGGTTAGTCATGCCAAATATAGTAACCTCTTTTCTCTGGATGTATGGTGTTTTACCCACACCTGTCTGAAGTCTCAGATAGCCAGTGATGATTTATTATTGGGTACTAAAAAGTTTAGCTTTTTTAAAAAAATACAGCAAAACTAGGCTAAAAAAGGGAATGTGCCAAAGATAATTTACGATTTCGAAGAAGACTTGTCCCGGAGTATTAAAGACAGAATAAAAATCAATATTTACTAAAAAAAATTCGCTGATATTGAATGAAGAAAAAATAGTAGTAACCTGCGCGGATTGTACTTAAATACTTTAGCTCATCAGCATTTACTACAACATGGATAAATAAAATATCTGCAATATTTTTGCTTTCGTGAAACACAACTCAAGAATTAAGATATAATTAGCCGATAAAAGCCGATAAAAAGATGCCGTGAAAATTAAAATTACTCCTTAAAAATATATAAAATGCCCTTTTGACAGATACACGAATAGTACGACTTATTCCCACCATATGTTAGTTTCAAAAGAACCATTTTCGCGTTGAAAGTTTCGATGGTATATTAGAGGATTGAAAGGAAAACTACTGGCATTTCGATATTAGTTATCGGTTGACAAAAAAGTATCCAACATAATACTCGGTCTTGATTTGGTAACAAATTCCATTTGATTGACAGTGAAGAATGACCACGGGTGGTTTGACGGAAAGTTAGATGTCAAGTGAGTAAAAACTGAAGAATAATTCAAAGAGGGAAAAGCAAGCCTGGAAGAAATACTGAGCGTGGGCACGATTTGATTGAAACAGACCGCCGAATTCTCTTTCGAAGGAAACCAAGCACGTTTGCGAGCCGACCCTTCAATGACCACAGGCCCTGAATTTTCTCGTTCGATTCCCGCAACCTGATCCTCGCCAAGGAAAAAAAGAAGACTTCTCCTTCCCCACGTTTGGGGAGTCGTAAATCTCGCGGTTTCTCCCTACTGCGCAAACGTCTCCCTCTACCGCTCCCTCACTCCCCCTTTTCACTCCTCCTTTCTTCCTCAATCCACCCACCTTTGCCTCAACTGGTGATCGTTCGTATTCTTCTCCGTGATTCTTCTTTTTTATTCCCCGAGGCCCATCTCAGCACCCTTCACCCCTTATCAATCTTTTTGCTTCCAAGCGCTTGCTCAAAATCTTCCTCATGCCTATAACCAAGGCCCCCGAGCTTCTTGCCCCGATAGTATGTTCCTAGGAGTCTTCGTTTTTGGGAAACCGTTGTTTTTTTCTCTCTTTATCCACCGAAAAAATACGATAATTCAGAATATACGTCCATGAACGCCACAGGCACCCCGCGTGTGTTAAGTCTTGAAAGCTATTCGTCTTGGAGGAGTTCAAAGAGATAAGTAGAAAAAACTGTCTGACATGGAATGGTCTGCTGTTGAGAATTTTGGCCGTTGAATTCTCATGAGAGCAACAACTATTAACGGAGCAGTCAGGATACAGATACTGACGAGTACGGACTGCACGTTTACCCCTATAGCTTAAGTTGCCCATACTGTGCTCAGGCTAAGAATATAACCTTAAGAATTCTCACGTTTGATGAAATTTTATTATTTCATTATACATATTTAAAGCGAAATTGGTTTCCGTACTCATACATGGAACCTTAATCCAAAATTGTGATTAGAGGAGATATGATTATTGTGAAGATGTCTGCGTTTCTATGAAATCATTTGTTTAGAGTCGTGGACTTTCTTCGGATAAAGTTTTCCAAACTGAAGTAAAGCAAACACATTCTTCCCTTCTATAAAATCATTTGTTTTGAGTCGTGGGCTTTCTTCGGATACAGTTTTTCAAGCTAAAGTAAAGCAAACATTCTTCCAATGAAGTCGCCTTCCGTGGGAAACAAATTTTTTGCCACAATCTTTATATCCGAGATTCGATTACAGAATTGTTTACTTCACCTACTAGGCACGTAAAAATAGTCACTTGTGGTTTGATATTAGGCTTTGGGAAATATTTGTTGAGCCTTCTGGAGTCCAAAATGCTATTTGGAACGGAAAATGCTCTCTTTTGAAGAATCAAGTTTTATTTCAATTCCAAACTGGAGAGAGAAACGGAAAGTTAGCTTCTACGGAAGCGTGTGGGAGTAATATTTCACTTCAGTCAAGCATTTAGCTCGGGGGAATATCTTGAGCACCGCTTGGCGGATCGTGGGGGACAGTACGCTCCCCTCACATTAAATATATACGGCGGTGGTCTTAACGCCGAAAGGACCGAATATTAAGACATATCTTCAGCTCCGCTTGAGCCAGTGGAACTTTCTCTCGGCGTTGAAATTCATGGGGTAATTCCAACCGGTGATGGGGGGGGGGTTTGGAAGGAAGGAAGGTTGGAAGCGAAGCAGCGGTTGGTGGGAATAATCACGCACAGCAAAAATACCGTTTCGCGGGAGGGACGGGAGGACCTCGAGGGAGGGGGTGAGGAGGCGAAGGGGTTTATCATATAGGAGGTAATTTTCTCACGGTTACTCTCTGGGACTGCCAACCCCCATGGTGACATCCGTCAAAAGTAAAAGACAGGGAGGAGAGGAAGGCGAAACTTATATTCCCCGTATTACCGGTGCGTTCAAAAAAAAGCTAAAATTCACCCGGGAGTCATACCTCTAAAAGGTGGAATATGAACAAAGAGGGAAAATGTGAAATCAAGAAATATCGAAATGATGAGGTATAATGATTGGATTATTACTACTCGTAACTCGGAAAAGTGAATGAAAACATTCTCCGCGCCACGTTGAATCAATAATATGTTTTAATTGAATCTGTGAGAGACGGTAAAACAAAATTGCAGTGGCATATTTAAAAATGTATTTCAGTTCGAGCTTTCAATTAATTAACGTTTTAATACCACTTGCGGTCAAATGAACTCTTTCATTTGAAATTGCCTATTCCTTTTCCTGGACTCGTTTTAACTTTGAAATTTAAATGATTTTACAGAAGCAAATTAAGTTTTAAATTTTACGCTTTTTTCGCCAAACAAAATATCCATTTTAAAAATCGGTCTACGGTTAACTCTGGCATTTTAAGCTGCATCAGGCAGGTAAGCTGAGTTACTCTTTGAGTATCAGATATTACTTGGAAACCATTGACGGTATTAGGTCAGAAGCTAGTCTCTGGTTAGGATATACCTGGAAACAGCGTGTCCCTGAAATACATATCTAGGAAATTTTACTGTACCTGGTAAAGGCAGCAAATCTAACATTCAAATGACATTTGATAAAGCAAATAAGTCCTCATCAAGCCATGCTCATACGCTTCTTATTGGCACGCTAAAAGGTGTAGAATGTGACTTATGTATGAGTATTAAAGGCCTGTGCATAACAATAATTTGAAATACCATAGCACCATATCTTTAACGTCCGGTAACACGGAGAACGATCGATATTTAATATGGGTGTGTGACTATACTCATTGAATATTTCAGGAATACACGTCCTGAGATTCGGACACATGCGCAGTATAGGTATAATATATCGGGGCCATGGTATTTATTATGTTATTTGGAAATATTATCTAGTAAATCAGTGAAAAAAGTAGTCAATTTTTAAGTAGTGTTAATCAAAGGCTTTTCGGCTTAACTAATCTAAAAATATTTTTCTCTGATGAGTACGAATGTCTTTTTTTTTGCACTTTCATTGATCAAATTATGATGTATTAACATACAGGAACGGGTAAAGTTTTCGTAAATTTCTCTTTTCGACTGATGTATTATTAAAGCCTTTTTTGCCAGTTAAGACTAGTTTTGTTACATTATGCTCTCCAAGAAAATATTTAAAATGTTTGATTCCCAGGGACGCTTCTGAACACCCACAGCTCCATCCAAGCAGTGCGATTGAACGGGTACCAGATCTTCATGGAATAACCATAATTGGCACACGGAAAGGAGCTGGCCCCGCTACCCTAATGTTTGCATTTGATACGGTGTTAGGCTGAGTATTAGGTGAACTCTTCCCTCACCTATCAAACCAACATTCTGGTTAATTACTGTGGTCGGCAGTGTATATGAATATTAGCTTTTACAATAGTATTAAATATACTTTGTTAAAAGTTATTATTTTTATACATTTGTCTGAATATTAACTTGATTATCTTTTGCAAATTTCATGAGTACCATTTGAATTTCGTGCTTGCAGGAATATGTACTAGACTAGACTAGTCCCGGAAAAGTTCCCATGCATCTTACTCCAAGCTTTAGTACCACAGTTCTCACGATATATACGAGATACTCGTACAATAGGATGTTCAATTTTACGACTCTGAAACAGTACCTCTCATCCTTCCTGATTCCACAGATTTTCTTCTCGCAATACATATGTGTGCCAAATATCTTAAACCGATGAGCATGCTTCGGTGAAATTCGTATAAAAAGAGCCAATGGAATAGAAAGAACAGGGCGCCGCCCGTGGTAGCATGTGTAGTCAGGGAGTTGAATGGAGCGGGCATTGAGGCGGGGGACCCTGGGGAGTTGGTTGATGGAAGGGAGGAGGGGGGGCAAGGAGAGGCGGAACGAGACGAAGGGACGTGAACGGGAGGATTGATGTGGAGGGGTAGAGTGAATTAAGGGTGAAAGCGGAGGCCGGGCGGTGGGGTGAAAGCGGAGGAGGCGCTGGAATAAAAATGGCGACAGTTAGTTTAATGGATGGGAGTCGCCTCGGATCTTGTGGCGGTCCACTTGGGGGATATAACTCCCACGGGTGCCCTCAGGGTATTCGAGGTGTGGGGTGGAGGAGGTGAGGCGGGTGCTGGGCTGGTGATGAGTGAGGGTTAAGAATCAATTGGCCAGGGACGGGATATCAATCAACCTTTAATTTGAATTTCGCTGAATTAACATCTTCTTTCCGATCCAACTACGTGTCGTTCAGAATCTCATCCGATTTGATGTTAAACGAAATTCGAAGCGCCGGGTCAAATCTTTTATGAGAATGACACAAACATAGATTGCGTGCTTTGTGTTACGGTAGAAGGTGATTGGAATTTTAAAATAAAGCAAAGAAATCGATTGAAATAATTTAATTTAAAAAATCTATTATGTTGATAAAATATTATCAGTGAACTCAAACAAAGAAAAATATTTTATCAAAAGTATATTTTTACCAATAATTTGGATCTAAGAGTGGGGAAGAAATTAATATCAAAAGTATAATTTCTTCCATGGTCAGCAAATCCATGTCTTAGTTTGCAGCAGTTTTTCTCGTTCTCCACTTCTCCCAGTGTTAACTTTAGAATAACAGTCGATATCCTGTCCAGCCTCTTCTACATATGCATTCATTTCCAGGTTAGCCTCTCCCTTTGGTTCCCTCACTCTGGTTGCACCCTCCAGTTGGTAACACTCCCTCGTGCCCTAAAATGTTCCTTATCTTCGAGTCCCATCTCTTTAACTACATGTGTGTGCTCCACAGGCACATGCATTTCTTCATCTCTAATTATTACTCCTTCATTGGCTACACCACCTACCCAGGATCTCTTTAAGGATTTTCAGTACCACCACATCTCACAGGCCGCTTTCTTCCAGCCAAGCCAATGGCTCAGGTCTCGCATCGTTAAAGAAGCACACCCTACTCAAAGGTCTAAAGGAGACGATTTCTTAGATTCATATTCATTATTGGTTGTACAATTTCTTTCATTTATTTAAAGCTAGCTTGACCTGAAAAATCCTAATGATGGGATAATTTTGATTCCAAATTACTTGAACTCCTGAACTGTTCCAAGTCTATGACCTTCAAAGCTAATTTTGACTTTCGTTTCTGCTGATTAAAGGGATATTTTATCTCCAACTATGTATATTTTATCCAAGACTAAGGCTAGGTCTAGAAATGAGGAGGCCTTCAGTCCTATGATAGGAATTCTCCACTCGAAATTACTACATTTTCTGCGAATCTTAACATAGCGACCTGTTTAACTTGTAAAAACGTCTCTTCTTTTCGTCCCCATCTTAATGTGCTTTGTTCATAGTTCGCAGAATATATGATTACTGCAAAGTTGCCGGAGGTTAAGAAAAGTGGCGCAGAGAAAAGTCAAACTTGCCTCATCCTTTGCAGTATATTTGCTTATTAAATTAATGTACCGCATCGAACGTATAACTTCTTTTAGTCATCTTTTTACAAATACTATATTATTCTACGATGGTCTTTGTACTTCCTTGTAACATGAATAGGGGATTAAAATGTTGGAGAATTACTAGGAGATAATTATAGTGCATGACAATAACTTAGAGAATTCGAGAGAGTTTTTCTCGTTTTACGTTCGACGCATTGCATTAGCATAGAAGGACTGAATGGTTGAGGCCTTAACTTTGTAGAATTCCATTTTTAACTCAGGACAAATACTATCTTTGCTTTCTACAAAATAAACTTTATTGGTCAACTAGTTTCGTTACACTGTAACATCCTCAGGACTAGAGTATGTTACAGTGTAACGAAACTAGTTGACCAATAAAGTTTATTTTGTAGAAAGCAAAGATAGTATTTGTCCTGAGTTAGCATAGAAGGGTTTATCCATACAATTCACTATTACGACTGGTAAAGTATGATGGCCTCTTGAACAATACTCCGAAACAAAATTTCATTTCTCCCTAAAGCCAAAACTGAGATATAACATTGTGCTGCATAAAACATTGGTCAATCCACACCTACATTTACTTAACACCCTGAAAGCCACCGCAAGTGCATGTGGCGGGGAGTGTTAGGGCACCACCCGTAATTAAGAAAGAAAATCGTATTCAGAAGCCACAAATGCATACAATCTACAAGCAAAACATGATATGCATTCATGCAAAAAGCCTTACAACCCACCCACTTGCAAACACAAACATTACCAACTAACACACACATGCACCTACAAATGTACCTGATATCTTTGCAACGTTTTATTTAGACTGGAAAATTACATTTTTTTAAATTTCTAAAGTGCCTTCAGTTTCTTGCTATTATGATTTCTTATTGATCGGGGAAAGAATGAGTATTTGTATCTATCTGTACTGAAATGTATCTCCCTTATTTTATCTTTGTGATCTGATCTACCTAAGTAGTGTGGAGCCATTATAATTCCTTCAGTGTAATGGTTAAACTCGTTTGTTCTGATCCTTTCTAAAAGTCTGTCTCGCTTGTTCTCTTCGTACTTCAAGTGGCTCCCAGCATAAATCCCCTAAGAGACCTGTCACACTTGTGTTCTTATTATAAAAATGTTTAACGAATCTAGGAGATTTTCTCTGGACTTAATCTAATTCTTTTTGCCAAATTTTCTCCTAAGGATCCCTAATACTTGGGGCATTCGCGTTTTCTAAATGAGGTCTAACTAGAGCAAAATAACACCTTTATTTTACTTTCTCATTACATTTCCCTACCATCCGTTAAATGAAGCCGAGTTACTTTAAAGTGGATCCACATAAAAAGCAATAGTCTCGTGGCCTCATTCAGTCTTAGGTGGAGTTTACCCCCGACTTTTGGCTACACTCTTAAGCAACCCAACTCTGAGGTGCTTCCCTCCTGGGAGACAAGCGCGGAGGTCACACTGGGCTGGTATCCTCTCCGGGCCGTGGCCCCGTTCAAGACGGACTTGGAATCCGGCGCCCCGTAGGAAATTGGACGCTCCCGAACGCTACAGTCCCGAACTTCCGAGCTTTGGACCCTGAAGTCGATCCCTGTTTGCTGGCTGCTACTAAGGGAATCCTGGCTAGTTTCTTTCCCTTCGCTTATTAAGATTTTTAAATTAAGCGGGTGGCCCCACCCGCTGACTTATTTCTCAGAGGTGCTATTTGTAAGAATAACTCCAACATTATATTCAAACACGTTTCAAAAATAGGAGAAAATAAGATTTACACTAATGGCCAATGTTATGCAATTGTGCACGATGAACATGGTATAAAAAATCCTGTAATTTCCATATTACTTTCGATTCTTACAGTTACGGGTAGAAAAAGAGGTTTTCATTCAAAATGTATACAAAGTCAAAGTTAAAATCAAAGTTATTCAACTTTAATTGTAGTTAAGCGGTGGATTTGGCTTCAAGTATAAAATTTATGAATTAAAATAGTCGCAAACTCAAATTTTCTCCCATGAAACTTAAAATATTGTTTTTAGGATAATACTGATATAATATAATGGTTATTAAACCTCTATTGGTTATTGAAAAAGGTTTTTTATTTCCCCGATGAGGAGTCCATTTCTTATTTTCGTGGGAGGAGTCAGATATTAATTTTAATTACTAGTAGTACTTTATAATTTCTGAATGGGTTTTGAATGAAACAATTTATTGCCATTACGAGTCATTGAAAAACACATTTCTCATTGAATATGAATTGCCATTTATTAGTCATTTCGTTAGGCATTTCATGAGTCATTTGATTAGTTCAACTAAAAGTTCAGTAAATATCCTCAGTTGTTGGAAAACTAAAATGAAATTTTCTCTCTTACCGCTAATAATACTACCACTAATTTTCACCTAATATTATTCTCTTCCTGGGGGTCTAAATGCTTATAATTCTGCCTCTAGGTATTGTGAACAGATTTGGAGTTGTTTCCTTTCCCCGGTAATCATTACGGAGGCGTGAATTTTATTTCAGCCAACGAATTTCCAAATTTCTAATCGAGTTAATGCCCTGGTAGATGCAAATATCTTATTCCCTTATGCGGTACTTCAATGACATAATCAATGATGGGTTCTGTCTTTCCACCTTTGTGGAATAGCGACGCTAAAATTTCGTATTCAACAAAAACTGCACTTTATCTGAAAGTATACCTGTAACTGTAAAAGAGTTATAATTTCCTGCGTGCGAAAAATATACAGTCTAAGCGATGCTTTAAATTATGTAGATCTTTGAAATAAAATGTTACATATAGATAATGTGGATTTTTAAAGTGTCCAGGTAATAGAATAAGAAAGAAAAATAAAGAAAAAAACGATCCGACCAGTTTTTTTTCTAGATGGAAATGGCAATTTTTATTTCGATGTGCTCATCAGAACTTCCCACTGAATCCCAAAAAAATTAGTAGCAGAAATCAGGTTACTCTTTTGAAAATATACAAGGCCGTATATTTGAAATAAAGCTCAGAGGAGAACTTTATTTCAGAATATTTTAACTAGACTGCTTTAAGAACCCCTAATATTACGGAAGTGTAATTGAAAAGACAAACTTCACCCTGATTACAGGGCAAAATTTTACCTCTTGAGCAGGGTTAAAAAGTTTGAAACAAGGGAGCCACTACATTTTCTGGAGATACCCCACTTAGTAAGACCTAAATATTAGTTGCTGAATCAACGGGTTCTTCAGCTGAGTCTCTAGTCTATCCTTATTGGATGCCAGAAGTTTTAATTAAATGCTTTCTCAACTAAATCGATTTCCGGGTTCCAAAATTTACCCGCTAAGAAAATCTCTCGGTTGTTATCAGATTTCAAATATTAAGGAAGTGTTACGCCTCTCCGGTGAGATCTTAAGTTAGTATTTGCCAAAACTATATTTGTAATTCCATCTTGTGTTGGACCATTTTTGGGTGGGAGATATTTCGAATCAAAATGCTTGAAACGTCCATTTGAATGGGTGCTTCTCATTATATTTGTCTATCGCGGAAATTGAAAAGTTAATACAAAACAAATTTTAAATGAAATTATCGTATCTCTTTTGTTATATATTGTTCATATAAATCAATTATCAAATAATAATAAATAACTACCAACTAAATATTTTATTGTTCTTTTGGAATTTTTACTTATTCACATTTTAAATTTCATAATGAAACCATTGATTGTGTTGATGTAGAATGACGAGTTAAATTATGATTGATCAGAAACTTTGATGACTTTCTCAGAATGATTTCAAACAATTCGTAATTTCTAAAATTTTTTCGAAATGAAAAATCGAATTTATCATTCGCCAATTTTTACATTAGCGGTAGCATTGAAATCGCCTATCCGATTTCATATCTCATGAACCAGGATTTTGAAGCATCTTAATTGTCTAACCACGTTATTAGCATATAAGTGAAAAAGTTCAGAGATGATGGTTGGTATTTTAAAAATTTGTAAAGGCACAGATAATCAAAATTCTAATTCTATATTTTTTTAAATTCTAAGACATGATAGTAAGAAGTAGTTAATATAGTTAATAGTTAGTAATAATAATGATAGTTAAGATAATATTAACAATTTGTATTAAAACTTAAAGAAAAAATAATTAAAATACGCTTTATAAGAGGGAGGGGGCAGTTACAATCAATTTTGATCTAATATTCTCAATTTTATCAAACTAGGTTTGAGGCTAATAATCACAGCTAAGGGGAATCATCGTGTCTTGCCGCAAAGCGGCTTTTATTTCAGAGGATGCCTTTTATAGGCTTTTGCTCTGTGTCTAATCTAATGTCGTAATACTCTCATAGTAATATAAATGTTATTTTTATTTTCATTATTGTGCCTATGTTAAGGTTCTTGTCTTATTTAGAATGCTGTATGGTCTTTTTTGTTTGTCATCTGTTGGCCCCTTTTTAATTTTTGTGTACGTTAAAGCTTTGCTGCAATGCTGTTCCAGTTGCTCGTAATAAGTTTTGCATATTGTCTTAATTATTCCGTCCAGATCATCCATGTCTGCCTGGGTATATATATCCTTAATTTTAACTCTTGGTTTAATTCTGTGGATGGACCTTAAAATGTTTCTTTCCGTTATCTCTAATTTCATATATGTGCCCTTATTTAGAAGTCCCATCCATGCTGGGGCTGCATACGTTAGGACCGGACGAATTACCGCCTTGTATATATAATTTTTAATAAGCTAAGGGGAATGCTCTTTTGATGCAATTATCCACTCTGAATCTCATTTCTTTGTTAATCGAACTGTGATAGGTGGTTATCCAAGCTCTCGATGGTACTCCAGTATCGTACCCTTGCGGATTAGTGCACTCAAGAGCGTATCTTAATGGTAAATTTATTATTTCGGCCTCCAAAACCTCGGAAGATCCTTTTATTTCCCGAATGGAAGTTTTCATTACTGGTTTCATAGGAAGCACATTACTTGCCCATATTAATTGTATTGATTTGCAGCTGTTGGTAATTATTGACTCAAATCTTCAATTTTATTCAATTTTTTAGGGATGCGGTGTATATCAAGGTGTTTACAGTAAAATGCATGTATAACACTAACTCTGGAGAAGATTGAAGTGGTAATTCTTGTACCTTTTTCTGAACTATAAAAGAAATAACCTTTTTTTATCATATTTTTTCCGAACTTAATTGAATACGTGGTTATCCATCCATGGTTTCAGTTTTTTAAAGAAGTAGTGATAACAATATTCTTGCAAACGAAGTTTGTTCTATTTTTCCCTTGGAAACGATCCATTGAGCTTTTTGTGATTCTGCAAAGTTGAAAGAAAGTTAATGCATTTTTGATGGAGTGAACAGTAATTCTTAAACATAAATCCTCATTTTCTGAATGAAAAATGATACACAAACATATGGTAATCAGGACACATAGTTTAATGAGTTTGATTTGGAGTAGAACAATGCAAAGGACATCGGGTTGTTCGTGACTCCAAGAAATTGAATTAATTTTCTCTCGATGACGAGGAAGAGAGCGAGTTGGGAATTCAAGTGGAGAACGGAATGATATAATATGGACGAAGAAAAATGATTTTTAGAAAGCCACAGAGAGAATTTAATCTTTAAGTTAGAATAATATATGCAAAAAAATTAAATTCCGTTCATTTATGTAAACGCATGAAAAAACATGTAAAACACACGAAAATTGGGTTATCAACTTAGCACCTTACAAAAAATTCGTTCACCTTTTTTCATAGGAATTATCTCCTATGGGAAACTGATCGCGTATATTTTGCATCTATTTGCATATTTATGTGGAATTTTCGAATGATAACTTTTTTCTATTGGGCGCTCCGTCCATCCATAAATCAGCGACAAATCAATTCTTTCTCATTATTTCGTTACTCGTCTAGAGGGACGCAAAATTAAACGTTATTGTTAAAAAGATGTTCGCTATCAACACTAAGACATATCTTATAAAATAATGAAAGGAAAAAGGCCTATATTCATTTAACTGTTAATTCAACTGGAGACAAATTCCACCATATGAATTTTTTCACAAAATAAACTAACTAAAAAATAAATTTAGAGATATCAAACGTAGAACCAACAGATTAACTGTTGCTATTTTTCGATATGGAATCAGAATATAACGTTCGATAAGGAATCGGAATAACTACAAACGACGGCGCTATGGGATAAAAGTAGTTTTATTTGTTGTAACTAAGTAGCTTAATACGTTACCATCATTTTCCTCAAACCTTAACGTGAATTTCCTTGTCACTATAAACCCGTCCAGCATTCATAGAAACGTGTTTACTCTTAGATACCACAAAACATTCACCAGTGGTATTTTTGTTTGTTTTATTCGTATATTTTATTATTCATTGTTTGAATTATTTCACGCGTTTCATTTTAGCTGAATATTAAGGATAAACTAAATGTTTGATGTTACATGCCTGGTGTTGAATAATCCTCTGCCACATACCCTTAGGGTTGATTCCAGCCTACCTCGTGTATGTGAACTTTTAAGTTTTGAAATAATAAAAATTAGTAAGATGTAATAATCATAACATTTTTCCGAATCGCGATTAAAAATATCTGCATTGAAATCCAAAGAGCGTGTCTTAGTTATTTTGGTCGTGAATGAGCTGCAAGAAAACATGTCCGTTGGTCCTATTTCCTCTATCGACACATATCATACTTTCTGAGACTAACTACACTTTAATCGCTTTTCTAATGGCTAATGGTTACCTGAATAGACATTCTTAGCCAAAGCAATGCTGCGCAGCAGAATATGCCTAACATTCGCCTTTTTTAATTTCAAAATATTTTAGAGTTGGGGTCAGGATTATCAGACTACATTCAATTGGAAATTTAAGTTGGTATCAGTCCCACATTATCATACAAAGTTAGATCGATAGATAGATAGTCGTCTTTATTTTGGGGCGAGATTAAGATTACGGAGTTTCTTGTGTCACCTAACCTTAAAGACAGTGGTTAGAGAAGTGGGTTCCTAATATGGGGGTTGGGGTTAGAATGTCAACGGTAGGAGATCAAATTCAGTGGTATCTCCATCGCTACGTGATCGTCTTTTGGAGAGTGATCTCATTGAAGCACCCCGTCCGTCGGGTGATATGCTAAACTGTATCACCCTCCGCTCTATTGCAGGCTAGTGCAGAAGCCGGGTTTCTCTTCAGCTCTTTCACTTAGCCTAAAGAATCTATCCACCCACAGCAAATTGTTCACTTATTCCCAATAGCAAGATTAGACTCGACAGTTGTCAGCGATTTATTGTTACGAATCTGCTTAGACTGTGGTCACAATGAATTAATATACTTGAGTCAAATGATATTCATAAATAATATTTGGGAAAGAAACTTTCCTTTAAGTATACCGCGAACTATTTTGTAATGAACAGTCCTTGTGGGGATCGAGATGGTGTGGGGGCTAATGTACTGGCTTCCCACCTAGAGGGCCCGGGTTCAAATCCCGGCGGTGTTGAATATTTTTAAGAGGTATCTCGATCCCTACTTGAGGTGTTTTGTGGAGGGCACTTTGAGTGGGTACGCCGTCCGTCGGATGGGACGTTAAACTGCGGGCCCCTTGGCGCCTTTCGCAAAGAGTAGGCTAATGCCGACGCGAGGTTTCTCTCCACACTTCATCCTTTCCTGTCCATCCCCTATGGCGCAAATGACCTCAGCTGTCGGTCGCCTCCCCTAAATACTACTACCAACAGTCCTTGTTTTATTATGCAAGAGTTCTTCGAGGAAAAGTGTAATTTTCTGTCTTTAAACTTTTGATTTTTTTAATGTTGTTAAAATAATATAATTCCACTTCATTATAGCTTTCTTCAGAAGATTTGACCCCTTTAGCAATGATATCACGTAAATATTAAGCATTGATTTTAGCTATGGAAATTTGTATAGTCCACCGCTATGGCAAAAAAACAAATTTAGGATTGGAGTAGCCATTTAATTAATTGATAGGAGAGTAATTTTGACGGAAATTTTCAAATTGGCTTTCTTCCGATACCAGTTGTAATAATCGCCCAGGATTTGAGATCTATCTGTGAAGTATTTTTGCATGTAACCGCATGGAAAACTTATAAAATATTCTTTGATAAAACTACCGCTGAAACTTAAGTGCCTTTTGATAATATTTGTTAGTTAACGAAGGCATGAAAATATAAGACTAAGAAGTAATAATGAACTTTTTTTTGCGTTGATGAGTGTAATTTTGAGGTTCCGAGAGATATCATTCCTTAAGAAATGACTTACAGGGGTTAGATTCATGAAACCATTTCATGATGAAAAAAATAAATTCTTATTCCAAATAACGTAAATTTCAATTTTTTTATGCGGAACAAAGTAATTAATTTTTGTTCGCATATTTATTCATTTTAGTTAATTTGATCACGTGTATGAAAATAGAGAAACATATGCTCCCAATTAAATCCATGTGGGGACCAATTTCATTTCCAACAAATGATACAAGGTACAGTGAAGTAAATAAAAGTCTTTCTAAATTGTTTTCGAGTTAAAAAAATAGGCTGTATAAATCATGAGAAAGTTTTCCCGCGCATTATTTACAGGTATCCCGACGTTCTTGCACTCCATCCACCTTATCAATTCCGCTTACCACTCTCCCTGGCCATTGAAGCTTTCACCCGACAGCATATACCCTGAAGCCCAATCGATGGTCCCTGTCGGTACGCACCACGGTCGTTCAAAATTTATGAAAGCCATACGAGCAATACGTACATACGACTCGTTTGAAAACGGGACACCCTAAAGCGCGGGATCAATTTAAGGGGATGGATGGTTTCATGATTGCGATTCGAGGCGATCATACTATATTCCGGGAAATATTCAATGAGCCTCGAGAAAAAAGTAATGTAAAAATGTCGGTGGTTGCACTGATACTTGAGGATTTTTCCATTGATTGGCGTTGAGGTGCAACCAAACGGATGACGTGAGGATTCTTCAATGTCCCACGCGGAGTTAGAGGCGCTCCTTTGCTGCTCATCGAATCAAATAGCACTCGTTCTCACGATATCCTAGGAATTTCATCAAAGAAGATCCTTCCCACCCCGACTGCTCCACTCTCCCACATTTTTTCGTACACTGCGGAATTGATCGCTATTCCAGAATCCAAGATTAAATTTTGGTAAGGAGTGTAGGAAAGGGTTAGAGATGATTGGTGATCAGAAATGGATGGTATTGAAAAGGCCGTCCAACTTATTTTGCTTTAAAAATGGACCTTCCGCGTTCTAAATGGCAACGCCTCCAAATTTGATTATGATGGTATTGCCAAAAGTAAGATCTCCAAAGCTTTGGGACCACATGGAAACTGCCCACTCGTCTGTTCCTCACACTGTTGCGTTAGTTGCGTCCCGTATCAGGCACTACTCTGCCTGCTGAGACGTATAGAGTCTTGCACCGTGCAAAAGTGCATCGATCGAAATAGCAATTATGTCTTAAAATTGAGAAATGTTAAAGCTTTGATATTGCAAATGAACATTTACTTCTATTTATAACAAAATTGAGACCTAACTTTTGGGTTTACCGTCGTAGAATCTTGATGTTCTCATCTCGATATATTGCATCAGTTACCATCCTCCGATATGTTGGAAACACATTTTTTCACCGAACTTGGGATGTGGAAGTATTAAGGGATTATCCACATTATTGTTAATATCCACAAGCCTTAAGGGATTCACCAACCGAATCCTTAAAACTTTTTTGTTGCATTTTATTTTGATGGGTTGACATCCTTAAGAGTAAAGCATTATCCTATTGATCTAAGAGTTGCGAGTTCATCTACATACACCCTGAAATAATAGCCCCCTGGTGGAAATTAAACAATGCTATGGAGATACCTTACGAGTTGCCGCTAAGGTGGTTGTGACAAGGGCTTTTCGAGACAAGATGGCACTGATGTCGATGCATACGAGGATGTTTTCTGTAGCCGTACGTAGTCGTACGCAGGCTACAGAAAAAGTATGACCCCCTCAAGGGTCAATGATCTACCTTGAGCTAACCCTTACCTATCAAACCGACCTATGAGTCGGCTTGATAAGAGAGGGTTCAGTGTTTGCGAATTCAAGCCTCATGAATGATCCAGATTTGGCATATTATTCTAACAGTTGATGAAAAATGCATGCATTCCAACATCCTTGGGAAATGTTCCCACCTTTTTTCTTAAAACGTAAGCTATGAAAGAAATTCAATAGATTTAGTCGGATAATATCAAATTTGCCATTATATTCAGTAAAATTATTTTGAAGTATATTCTTAAAATGTTTTTCATAATAATTAGAATTTTTAACAGAGAATCTCCTTTTAATGAATACTTAGTAGATTAAGAACAAAATTCGTCCTAAGGAGGATAAAATTTAACTTCAGTAAAACTTGTCATCAACGAAATATGGTACTAAAAAATTCTCTCTTACATGTCAGCCAACAAACGTATTTGTTTTTCTATTGAATGAATCTTACACCTACTGGTTCAACGAAAAACGGCACTTTCATTGTGAGGGCCAATCGAGTGAATGAAGAGATTGGCCGTGAAAAGTGCGGTATGGTGTATCCTTATCTTCAGTATATCACATTTCATATTATCACGGGTGACAGAATATCTCAAGTTATATAGAAATATGCGTTTAGAGAGTAAATTAGGGAACATTACGCGGGTAATGAGGTGACAAGGGGGCTATTCTGCTGGCCGAAGCGCCCCGAGTGACGTTTCTGGACACTCCCTACTGAAATGACACATGGAGTTGATTTCATGGCTACTAGAACTTCGTGAGAAAATGCAGATAATTAAGGGGAAGGGACCGGCTTCACTTCCATTAATGCGTGAATTTCACATATTATAGTAAACTCTGCCAAACTTCGGCTTAGTTCCCACGATAATGATATATTTCCTCGATTGATTAGCGTTGAAGTTCTCGAGACCCTTTCGGTCCCATCCGATTCTGGCCAGGGGCAATGACTCGTCCCCTCCTATTTCACCGATCGGAACTCAATGATTACGTCCTATTATTCCAATGTGATGTTTAATTGGCCGAGTCATGATGAAGCCTTGATGAAGTTTTCTCTGTGTTTGAGTGGAGGAGAGTAAGAGAGAGAGAGAGAGAGAGAGTGAGAGAGGAAGATAGAGATGGTTCGAGTGCTGTTTATCCGCTTCGATTACATCCCCGAATCTTGTTAATTTCCGTAGGGTTAAATGTCCCCATCAAGAAAAGGAAACAGTATATGGCGACGCCTCTGCACGCAAAAGCCAGAAATCGACCGTCACGTTTTCCTTTCCGAATTTCCATTACGCAACCAAAATTGCTTTCGAAATCGAGATCAAGCTTCCATCAGGAACGGCAACAGCAAAAATAAAACGGGGCAAAAATCGGATGACGCGGGCTTTTAATGCTTTGGAGAGAGACAAATCTTCGACTGTGTTTTTAATTGCAAATCGCGATCCTTCATTTTTGAAAATGCCGCCTCCATCCCTTATGTGGCAAGACATATGTAAGCGCTCGAATGAAGTCTATTGTATCTGAAAAAAAAATTGGTAGCCTATGTTGAAATAGAGATGCTGCTTTAGACGCGGGTCTTGGTACATTCGTTGCTGAAACATATAACACCATCATAAACTTCTTTTCAGGAATGTATTTATTATTATTATTAAAAATACACATGTGCTGATAGGCATTGTCAGGTGGCACACAAGTCCCAAATAATCGCAAAAGATAATAGATAAAATCAGACTTCAAAACACAAATCTCTTTAACAAAACAAGCGAATCCCCAGCAAGAAATAAAGATAAATTAAAAAAATTAAGCTATTACATATAACACAATATTCCACACATCAATGAAATTATTACATATATACCTTACTTCTATTCTTAAAAGTATACACTCTGTTAGGAAAGGGCTCGAATATTTTTGCAGGTAAGGTGTTCCAATCAACAATTGTTCTATTTGGAAAAGAAAAATTTTTTTTATTTGTTCTCTGTGCCCGGCATTTTACCTTAAATTTGTGATCATTTCTGCCTATAAAATTTGGGTTCCCCGCCTCTTTCCTAAGATCTGCCCAAGCTTTCTCTCCCTTCAGGATTCGGAACATTCCACAGAGACTGCTTACTTTCCTTCTAGTTAGTAGAGGTTCCCAGCCCAGCGTTTCTAGCATGTCAGACACGCTCTCCATTCTCCTATGCTTCCCCAGTACATATCGGGTAGCCTTCCTTTGCACCTTTTCCAGTTTTTTAATATGATCTACTTCATGAGGGTCCCATACAAGAGAAGCGTACACTAAAATTGGTCTTACCAGGGTCTGATACGCCTTCTCCTTGGTTGCTCTAACGCTCCCTTTGAGGTTTCTCATCACATAATGAAGAGTTTTGAAAGCTTCCTTAAAGATGTACTCCACATTTAGCCCCCACCCTAAGTCCTTAGTTAAATATAAACCTAAGTATTTGCAAGTATCACTTCTAGGAATGAAATTTTCTGAGAATTTATATTCCCTATTGTGTCCATTTACCTTGTTGCTAAAAGTGATTGATTTGCATTTGCTAACATTTATATCATCCCATTTTTTGTCACCCAATCCGCCATTTTATTAATGTCCCTTTGAAGTTTGTCACGGTCTCTGTCATTTTCAACTTTCCTGTAGATAATACAGACGTCTGCAAAAAGTCTTATCTGAGAATTAATATTTACTGGGATATCATTTATATATATTAAAAACAAGAGCGGGCCAAGTATGCTTCCTTGTGGGACTCCCGATATTACCCTTGTTTTTTCAGAATACACTTCTCCTAATTTGACCCTTTGTGTTCGACCTTCCATGAAATTTTTGGCCCAAGAGATTACTCTTTTTCAGTCAGCAAGAAATGATAATGGGCAATTTATTAGGGTACGTTTTTTTATGAAGGATGCGGAACGAATTTAGAGGTTCCTAAGAAGATTGCATTTTTAAATTGCTAGCCGTTAGAAATATTTTGATTATGATGGGTAAACTCATGCTTGCACATATACACGATTGGATACCTACTTTCCTCGATGTTCCCTTACGTGGTAGACATATAATAAAATACTGGTTGGGGATTAAAAAAGTAAGCTTTCTTTATTTTTCGAATTTATTCCATATTGCTTCATATTTGCATAACTATATCGCATCTGCGAATTTAACCTTTGTCCCTAAAATTCCACAATTATACAATGGAAGAGGTTGATAAAAAATAAAACGGGCACATTTAGTAAAGCCTAGATTAAAAATTGAGAATTAGAACTGCTTGTGGAGAAAATAGCATTTAAGTGCACGGAGGAGAAATCTTTTTTTGCCTCAACCCCAATATAAAAAATTCTACCGTCAGAATAGAAATGTTTAGGCCGAGAAATTTTAGCGTATGTCATTCTGATAAAAGTTTTCGTTGAGAAAAGCTTTGCACAGTTACTGAAAACTTCATCTATGCTCTAAATAATGTGATTAATTGTTAGAATTACATTTGATTTTATTGAATTTTTAACAAGTTAAAACACACAAAGGGTCCAAAAAAGACAAAAAGCATGGTGGTGAATTTTTAATTACGACACATGGAACACTCTAGGTTGAACCCGACGAAAATGTCAACGCCAACAAAGAAAATTGTCAGTTCTTGAATTACGATCAAATATTGATATTTAATAGATATCGACGCTTTCGTAAAATCTGTATCACTACCCTTCAAATATTTATTTATGTCGTGAAATGTCACCCAATGGTCATAATTATCATTCCTTGACGAGTAGATACCTGTAAAAGAGTAATGTCACCTTTTACTAGTTTTTCCTCACTTTGCATATTGGATCCTATGAGGTCGGTTTCATATTCAAATTAGATGAAGGGCGGCGAAGGAGCGCTACATTGTTAAAAAGAATATTGTAAACTTAGCAGCACGAATGGATTATAAGAAGCCAGATTGTTAATATGAAACTGAAGCTTAATTTATATACTGCAACTTTTCTATGTATTAGATTTTTCATGTCAGATATTGGTTGTAATCCCGTCGCAATAACATAGGAAAGACCAAAAAATATTAAGAGAGCTCAAATATAGCAATGAAAGCATTAAAATATCCTTTTCTCCTTTAATGAAGCAATTTGTATATTTTTCAACAGGGTATTTATTTCTGTATACTAATTAACCTAGTTTGCAGCCATTATATAAACACTTAATTGTTTATTACCATTAATAGCAACTCATGTCACATGTGTACATTAGTATTTGAAACGCTGATAATCTATACCATAATAGCTTATGTCTAAAAATTAATTTTATCGTTTTAATTACATAAATCCTATTTCAATCTCAATTATTTTATTAGCTTTTGATTTTGGTACTGCGGAAATGGTGTGACATGGCACCCCCAGTCACAAACCTTGATGGTGACTGGTGGACGAGACTTAGATGAGAGGTTTTGGGGGTAGAAGGGGAGTACTGTTCATGTGGAAAATAATATGATGCTATTGAAAAATACAAAGTAAGAGTGTTTCTCAGCATCCTGAAAGGCTAAATTAAAAAAAAATTGACCCATAGCAAAATTGGTCAACTGAGTTAGATTTTTCTCTGTTTTAAACCAAAACTCAGTATGATGAAATATCTTTACGTTATCCTGTCACAGTAATGCAATAAGCAAACTCCATCCATCAATAAGCAACGTCACCCTTCCGGTGCAGATCTCACGTATTTAGCCACCCTTGGCACACGATTTTCAGCCTTTTGCTGCCCACTTGACTTCTCCCTGCCCCCCCTTCTCACTCCTCGATCTCTTCATTCGCCTATCGCTCGCATGGCACTTAAGTTTAGCCATAGTGATCTTTCGCTGTTCCTCTATGCATTTTTCTCCTATCCCAACGTAACGCCTCCCATCCCCAAGGTGCGTGCTGAAGATACATGACGAAAAAATGAATGAATGAGTAATATTATTGCGGTGCTTCACGCATTTCAAGTGAAGGAATATGCATATTTTCTCCTTAAATATTTTTACGTAATTAAATACGCTCATTTAAAACATTTTCCTGTCTCAGTTACCTTATATTGAAAATTTAAACTTGGATTTAATATTAATACGTGGCATAATTGGTGAAGTTAGATTAGAGGCATGCATTAATGACTCAGAGTGGGTGGTTCTCACGTGTTTTAAATGACTCTTCACAAAGCAGTATGAAATATTTTACGAGAGTGAAATCCATAATCCCTAAAAAGTTTTTTTACACAAGATGGTAGCATTTAATGTTATAACGTTTGGCTACATTTCCCATTTTAAGGAAAAGTTCCGTCCTTGATGTTGCTATTGTGGCTTTGAAATTTTCCGAATTCCGTAACTTGGTGGTTTATGTAGAGTAGGGATTTAAACCCTGGCTAAACATTTTGCAAAATAGCCCGTTCCAGAGGTTTTTTTCATCAGGTTCCAATCGCAAAACCAAACTGCGAGTAAAACGGTTCAGAGTGGACAGGGCCAAACCGCAAATCAGATAATGTGGAGGAGTTAAATACTTTTTGCGTTGGATCGAAGGACGGATGGAATGAAATCGATCTGATGGCGAGCAGACCCTCAGCTGCGAGTTCACTCCAATCTCCGCCCCCAAATACCTCTCTGGGATTTCGAACTGAGGTTCGAGGGGAGCGAGGAGTGGTTTTATCCTACCCTTATTTTATTATTCTTCTTGTTACTAGTAGCTCGTCTCGCATGCGTAAATAGGTATTTCATTCTTTTATACCTTTATATGTGTATCTATAGTTATCATCTCGGTTGTTGCATATATTTTACACATTTATTTGTCCTAACAACTAGGAAAAATTCAACTTAGCCATTGTAAGCTTTAAGCAAAATCACCTCCTGCCGCATATTCTAGCGTTGGCTTTTATAGAATGGGTGACGTTAGCAAAATGAAAAGTTATGGAGAAATAAGAAGTGTGACTCTTAATTTGCGTGAAAAAGTTCTGAAATAACTCCACGGCAATAATGACGTAAATAATGCTAAGCAAAAGAATACGTGAAAAGGTCTCTTGCATTCTCTTCAACTTAAACTTTATGCCTAGATGAAGGAACAATAAAAAGCTACTTGCAGGAATTTTACCTGTAATTCATGATATTCGACTCCCTATTTTCATTGTCCTTACGAAGGCAAAACGGAGGATACAATTGATGTGAAAATTCCCCATTGAAATTATAGAATAAATTGACTGTTGAAAAATTAATTAAATTCGGAAAAGAAATAAATATTAGGACTTTCTATTCGTGTCTTAAAAAAGGCTTCTTAATTAATAGTAAGCGCCTTCCTTCAGATTTTCATTTTTGACGTCATCAACGTACTGGAACATCGGGTTTTTTTCCTTCTCAAATTCTTTTCATTGAATTTTCATTCGCAATGGCACCTTACCCCGAAAGTGTGAGTGAGAGACTGGCCATTTGAAGGAGGTACAGTGATTTGGAGGGACGAATGGCATCAATTTGGGGTTCATATTTCCGATAGCGCGGTGATGATGAACTAAGGCAACCTGAAAGTCATCTGCCTTTTCTGTTTTTAATTTTCATATGATTTTCTGTTTAGCTTTCGTTGATTTTACACCACTCCGTCCGAAGTTACTTGCATCGAAACCATTCGCTCCAAACGGGCGTGTTTAGTCAAAACTATATGGCCACCCAAGTATTCAATCGCACAGAATGGTTTTGTTCAGGCACGGATTAAACCCGCTTTCGCTCAAGCGCAAAGCCTCGAAATAAAATCCAGTCCCTTCTAAGCGACATTGCGGTTTTGACGCATCCAATACCTACCGGTGCGATCCCCTGGGTTAGAGCGATCTGGTCGAACTTAACGCTTGGTGTTTTTGTGATTACTACTGGTCTCATTAAGGAGACTTAATGATAAGACTTAATAATTTTCAACTTGACTGCGAATGATTTTTACACTCTAAAATTGTTGCATTGAAATGCATATTATCGGATGACTCAGTTAAAAGTTACTATTGTGGTATTTCCAGCAGTTTTTTAGAATTTTACAACTTATTAGTTAGAGTAAAATACTCATTATTTAAAAATTCAGATCGTGTATATTATTTAACCTTAAGAATGATTAAAGGAAGGAGAGACACTATACTGGCACTGCACTCGATCCTAGAGAGAAGGCTAGAAATGAACAGGAAAGTTTTACTTACCTTCATTGATTTGGAAATAGCCTTTGATACTGTATATTGGAAACTTTATGTTTGAAACCATGAGTAGAAAAGAAATAGATTACGAATATAAGAAGCTTATGTTTTAGCTCTACCAGAACCAAAGGACCTTTATAAAAGTAAACGGATGTGAAAAAGAAGCTAAGATTAGAAAAGGAGTAAGAAAAGAATGTCCACTTTCACCATATCTATCTAACTTATGTATTGAAGAGCCTCTAGAGACAATGAAGGAGAAGACAAATAGTATAAAGATAAATAGAAGAAAGATACACTGTATTATTGTACTGGCGGCTTGCGGGGTATTGAGTAGATGTAGATGTAGATGTATTAGTTTTGCAGATGATATTGTGGCCCTGGCAGAATCAGCCAAAGATATGAATAGAATACTCAAACTCCTGTCCACAGCTTTGAAAGAAATGGAAACTGAAAATACCTGCGAAGTAAACCAAATCTATGATGGTTTCTATAAACAGGAGAGGACTCCCTGTAAATTGAATTATAGGGAAATCGATGATAAGCAAAGTAGAAGATTTTTTGCTACCTTGGGATTGTAGTTACAAGGGACAACAGATGTACCTCTGCAGTGAAAAGAAGGGTAGCCTTGGCGAAGAAGGTATATGAAAATAAAAAGAATCTTTTAGGCAAGATAAACATGAAATTGGAATTTTAAAAACCTTTGCAAAAACGGTAATTTGGAGTAAATTATAATATAGGTACGAAACTTGCTTGGAAGCAATGAAATTGCGGATTTGGAGAAGGATAGAAAGAACAAGATGGCCCGACAAGTAAAGAAACATAGAAAAATAGAGAGCAATTAAGGGGAATTTGTTGGACGAGTTCTTAGACATAAAAACTTACTGGAAAATATAATGGAGGAAAAAATAATAGGAAAACAGAATAGGAAGACCAAGAAGGAAATTTATCGGTGATATAAAAAGTACTCTGAGAGTAAAAACATACAAGGAACTGAAAATAACGGCAATGTACAGAGACCAATGACTGCAACGATCAGACTCCGCCTTTAGAAGATGACGAAGAATAATTATCTGACGAGTATAATTCATCTCACAATTATGAAATTTCTAAAGCTGTCTGACCTATAACAAATTTATTTTTGTGGATTTACAATGTATATACCTTTTACTCCAACACCTTGACATGGTGGTAAAACATGCATGTCACTATGACCATAGAGCTGTGTAGGAAGAGGAAATAATAATTACTTTTAGTAAGGCATCACAAATACATGTAACAATGTTATCCCTCTAATCAATCCTCACAGGGCCTGTTCCTCATTGGAATGCCTGTAAAGGCGTCTGAGGCCAGTGGGGCGGTCATTTCAGGGATAGTGTCATTTTCAAAATTCTATTGAACAAACGATGGGAAACGATCTCAATTATTTATCCCAAGGACTAATGGAACCTAATATGAAAAGGAAACGTCCTGGCAACTATGGGACTCGGCAAACAGAGCCAAGTGTTGTGTCCGGCAAAGAAGAGGAGGAGGCACGTTCTCCCGTTTCCCTCCTTTCCCCACCCTCTCGTGCGTCTCTCCAGGCCTCCCCAAAAGACTGACTTAACGTCGCCCCAAGGGATGGGAAAGGAGGAGACCCAGAAAGGAATAAAGAGAGGACGGACTTAAAAATAAAGAAAAAAAGGAAATAAAAATAAGAGAATGGTATTCCCTCTCTCTTTCCATCTCCGTCACTCGACCGTGGACCCGTAATGCGAACCTAGGAATGCCTCGTCCCCATCACGAGCGATCGAGTCCGCTGCTTCCCCTTCCTTACTCATCAGCCTCTTTTCCTCGGAGTTCGTGCACCCCGCAGGATGGTCCTTTCCCCTCAAAAACCTATTCCCGCGCTCTCCCCCTTCACAAATCCTCACCCGGCCGGCTTTCCCCTGGTCTCGCATGCCTCCTCGCTTCTCGTTCCACACCCTACGACATTCGACGGCTTGTTCCTTTCTTTTCACTTCAGCCCCGTCCTTCGTGTGTGCAGAAATTTGTCCTTTCTCCTTCGACTGAGATGGAATAGTGGGGACGGCTGTCTACACTTTCTGACTCCCTTTCCTTTTGGAAAACCTCCGCCTTGAACGTTGTTTGCTTTTAATCAACGGGACCGCCTCCGTCGTCCTTCCAGTGTCTCGTGGAAGCAAGCATGCAGGTCGAAAAAATGTCCATTCACTCGATTTACTTCCGTGGCTCTTCGCCCGAGCGTGTCTTTTACCCCTCCAATCTCTTGCGTCGACTGATTTTCGTAATGAAATATTATCGATGTGAGTATTAGCGGATCTAGAGAACCTCTAAGAAGGACGGGCATTTTCAAATGGGAAAAAAAAGTTTTGTCACTCTTTTTTCCGTATATACAAATGGAAATTGTTCAATTTAGAACAAATTGCAATGATTTTAAGTCCGAAACGCACCATACATTAGAACGTATTGCACACTGGGACAAAACGTATTAAAAAATAGTGTCGGGCATAGGAGTTATATTAACTTTGAATTTAATTAAAGCTTAAAGTATTATTTATTTAAAACATTGTTCACATACAGCAGTAGCGCCAATTCACAGTGAAAAATATAGCAAAAACATGGAAGAGGACAAAATACATTAACAGTAAAACAATAAACAACGAGAACCGAACTTTGAAAAGGGAAATATTTAAATTGTTGGCAGGTGGTGAAATTATTACATGATAAATAAAAAAGATCGACAGTGTGAGGGAGTGAATTAAAAGAATGGAGAGGCGAAATAAAGGTGAGAGCTTGGTGAGAGATATACTAAGAATAGGAAGATGGAGTAGGGAGTAGGTGCGGGTGGATCGAGTTGGTATCCTGATGTTGAAGAGAGAGATAGCAGTTCAGGGAAATCAATTGTCGAGTTTTGGGCATTGTAGAGAAGTTTTAAATCAGCTATAAGTCTGCGGTTTTGGGGGTTAAAAATGGATAAAGAAGACAGAACAGCATTTGAGGGCATATTGCTGAAATGTGGGATTCGGTGTGGTGTTTGACTATTTTGGCAAAGAAATGAGAGATGTAATCGAGAGATTTTAGATTAGCTGGGGATGAGGTGGACCAAATTGGGGAGCAGTATGATATTATGGGAAGGTCAATTGTTGAGAAGTACGAGTGATGTGCTATTGGATCTTTAATTTCTGTAAAGCGGTAAAGAAGGCTTAATAGGGACATTACACAAGTGCCTCCTTATCCGTGGGCCACCAAGCTCCCCACTTCGTGCCACTACTGGTCGTAGGATTAACAAAACGGGGAGAAAAATTTTCTTGAATTATTTTGGCATGATCTTCATCGCCCATGATTGTAAAAAATCGATGAATCCTATTTAGTAGTAGTAGTTTTAGGAGAGAAAACAGACAGCTAAGGTCATTTACGCCATTAAGAATATATGCATGGATGGGTAAAGCTGATGCCGGTTATAGCCTATTGTTATCGAAAGGCACCATGGGGTCCGCAGTTTGGCTTCCCATCCGACGGACAGCGTACTCACTCAAAGTGCTCCCCGGGATCGAAATACCACTGAAAAATATCTGCCGTCTCCAGAGTTTAAACCCGAGACCTCTGGGTGGGAAGCCAGTGTATTAGACATCGTACTATCGTTATCGGTTTTCACTTTTAGCCAGAAAGATACCGTACATAGTAGCTGATAGGCTCGGATAGTACACTCATAGGCGTGCGTCAGGTCTCTCCGAGGAGGAACGAAAAAACACGAAGTATATTGGAGCGAGAGATATGTAAACAGTCATGTATGGCGTAGCGGTGGAGAGTCAACATGGAGTAGCCATGGTAATGAATAGGAAACTGTGGAGAAGAGAATTGAACGTGGAACAATCGAATGCCTGTACATTATTAGTAGAGATATGAGTAGACCCGTCCAGTCTAGGAATGATCCAGGAGCAGATGCCAATAAGCAGTCAGAGAGAGATAAAAGTAGCAAATGGTTACTATCAGTTGGGCGAAATTAATGCAAATATAGTATACCGGAGGGAAATTGTTGTATTTAATGAGGTATTACAACGCAGTAGTAGTCAAAGTAAATAAATTGTGTCCTGTAAAAACATTTTTTGGAATTAAAAAGTCAAAGATTTCATTTCAGTTCAATATGATATGCAAATAGCACAAAGTTACGCCGGAGAAAACAAATTTTATAAAGTGTATTGTTAAAATTTAAGGGATTGAAAATGGAAACATTCACCAAGAAAGGGAATCGAAAATTTTACTTTAGCTGAAAGAAAAAGTATCTGCTGACTGTTGAAAAAATCTTAGGCGAAGATATGTTTACGAGTGCAGTAAAAGAATTTTTGGAAATATCTCAACCAATATCCAAAATATCCTAAATAATATTAATTAATAGAGTGGAAACACCCCTTGCCACACACTCTCGGTTGCTTGTCGGTACCATTTAGATTCAGACGAATAAAGAAGACTCACGTTAAAGGCCAAACCCAACCTGGAGGGCTGGGAAGTTTTATGGCCGTGATCTCACTCCAAGGTGCGAGAGTGTGAGCGAGGCAGGGTCACGGCTTCCGAGAGTCCAAGACATCTCGAGCACAATAAACACTCCCCTGCAAGTTCCGCCAGCATTGCACGGAAGAAAAAGGAAATTCCCTACAACCTACGGGGGCTAAACTGATTGCGGTGCATTGTGTAGGAGGAGAAGGGGAAGATTGAGGGTCTTGTGGGTGTTAAGAATTCTTGAGCTGAAGAGTGGTGCGCCATTTAACTCTTTCTTTGCTTGAGGGCTAACTGTACCGTGCAGGAGCTCACTCTACAACCCATTATTCTCATTACGCGTCGTGGGTAATCCACGCGGATCCTACCGGTCGGGAGCGTGTAGGGAAGTGGTCGAATCTTAACTCCTCAGAATTCCCTTCGCAAGAGTAACTTCACTTGTCTCCTTTCTGGCAGTCAATCCCGCCACAGACTCGGGTCAAGTGTTTGTGTCCATTAGAATGGTACCCTCAGAGGGTTCAATACAATTCAAGGACAATTCAACTGCCAACTATTTTTACTCTAAGCGTTAAATCCTCGAAATCCCAGTGTATAGAGGTTAAAGTCCAAAATAACCTCACACAATAAACCGAAAAGGTACCCGGGATACTGCAACCACGAGTGAATTCTTTGTTTCAATGTTTTAAAAACCTAAACCAGTGTTTAAGTATAATTGAATATCAGACAAAGACTATTGCAATATTCCACTTAATAAAGATTTATGCCCGACTTTTTTCGATGCATTACATCATTTTCAAGTTACTTGAAAATGATGCATCGAAACTAGTCGAGAATAAATATTTATTAAGTGGAATATTGCAAAAGTCTTCGTCTCTGT
Source organism: Hetaerina americana (assembly GCF_022747635.1). Classification (NCBI taxonomy): domain Eukaryota; kingdom Metazoa; phylum Arthropoda; class Insecta; order Odonata; family Calopterygidae; genus Hetaerina; species Hetaerina americana. Next base: position 24,820,766 of record NW_027287316.1, read on the forward strand.
TGTTATGGAGCAGTTCCACCACATCACACCTAAATCTGTAATTTAGATTAATAATGGAATTTCAGGCATTATACTGAATTAAGTCACCATTTCAATGGAGCCGAATTTGAATCCCAAGTGTACAAAAATAGTAATCTGTGTGAAGAGCTAGGTAATAGTATTTTGAACCCTGATCGGCTGCTGAACTTTAGCAGTACCCGAGCAATCGGATGTAACATCAAACTGAGTTCACATCCTAGCGACTATGGAGAATGACAGTCATGAAACAGGGATTCCCCCAACCCTCCCTTCTCTGCGTAGCAGTCCAACCATTCCATTGCATCAGAAAAATAAGAAATTTATAAGGGGTATTTAAATTACACGGGGGATCGAGATGGTGCGGGGGCTAACGTACTGGCTTCCCACCCTGAGGGCGCGGGTTCAAATCCCGGCGGTGTTGAATATTTTTCAGAGGTATCTCGATCCCTACTTGAGGTGCTTTGAGGAGGGCACTTTGAGTGAGTTCGCCGTCCGTCGGATGGGACGTTAAACTGTGGACCCCTTGGCGCCTTTCGTAAAGAGTAGGCTAATGCCGACGCCGGGTTTCTCTCCACCCTTCATCCTTTCCTATCCATCCCCTATGGCGCAAATGACCTTAGCTGTCGGTCGCCTCCCCTCAAAACTACTACTACTTAAATTACACACAGAGATAACTGTGAAGGACCCATATGGTGACAATTACGGAAAAAGAGATAGCACCACCGGGAAAAATTTAAATTTCAAATAACATCTTGAATCAATGTATTTATGCGTTTTCTTTTTATTTCCTCCCATATATCGCGACCAAAATTACAATAAAATTGAGCTTAGTATTTTTGAAAATTCTTTTTTTTCCGAACAACTCAGAAAAAAAATGTAAAAGACTCTTCTTCCAACACGCCCTATCTCGCGATAAATTAGACTGCTTCCCCAGTGTGCTTGCTGAGTTGGCTTCCATGGATTGCATCAATGAAAAATTGCGGGAGACGATCCCGCGTAAAAAAATAGCTCTACGATTGGAAAGCATTTGAGACCCAAGGTTGAGGATCTTTGATGTTGACATAACGTGAAAAAATATTAAATTGCGCAAGGTAGTAATTATTTCATATTCGTTGCCTAAATTTTGACACGCTGATGGATGAAATCAGGCAAAATACTATCATCTGCCCTTGTAATCCAAGAAGATTTAAATGAACCACCAAAGGACGTGTAGTGCTCGCGGATATATTTTTATGGAGCAAAATATACATTCCTTAAATCTAATCATTCCGACCTCGGGGATATCGTTTTCATGGTAAGCAATCAACCTTCATGAAAGTGCTACCGAAACGGAAGAACTTATGCATGCCTATGTAAAAATTGAGAATTATTTAATGGTAAAATTCTTCAATCCATAATCAATATTAATAATCCATTGTATCAGCCTTTCACTCATCACCAGACCACTATAACACCAAGGCAATAGATACTATTAGCAAATAAATTAATAACGGTAATTCTGTTCTGTCTATTCATCCAAATATGAGGTGAGGACATATAACTAATTTTAGTTTGAAAGCTTTCAATTTAGAAAATCAATGACAAGAAAATAAAAAAAATTAGTCATGTATTGTTGCGTACGCCAATTTAAAACTTATTTCTTATCACCGTGCAAATCCAAACTGGTGTAATTTAATTAGACGTTCAAAAAAGATTTACGTATTTCCTTAAAACATAAGCTCATTCTTTGGAAAGTATTGAATCTGCAGAGATTCCAAGAAACACCATTGGACATTTGTCGCACTCATCCCAAAGTAACTGCATTAAGAGATTACCCAAATTGGGAAAGGAAAGTAAATTTCAATAAACTAGTTACTTTGGTGAAGAAATTAGTGGCAGTTAACCCACTTTCCCATTCACTCCACCGGCAAAGACTTTTTCATGGCATGAAATCAAATACAAAATACCTACAACTGCAAAAGAAGACGGTCAAAGCATTAGGTGCCCTCCCAGTTTGTGGCCTCCGAGTTAGGAGAGAAAGTGCTCATTCTCCTAACGGACCCTCTATGCAGGTAATAGAATTGATTATATGAGTGGAAGAAATAAATTTTTTAGATGTTCTTTCAATAGGCCACAAAAAACGTTAACAATATTAAAAATAATAGTTTCCCCGAAATAATTCTAAACCTAAATGAAGTCGTATAAGTTCATAATGCCTTTACAAATCTTTCAGATTTGAGCATACTAGTACATTATGTTCTATTGGCATGAAAATAATTTATACTTTTACACCATAGTATCATGAATGCCACTCTAATTTTACAAGCTCGTCAGAAAGCAGTACTGTAAATTGATTGAGGTAGATTACTTTAGACTCCTCAACGCAATACATGCATAAATGGAATAAAATATTTCAACCATTCTCCTTTCAATGTAAGCGCATTAATAGAACATAGCTGACTTAACGGTAGGTTGAACAATCAAATACATTTAAAGCCGATTGTTATAGCACTTGGTTCTCGCCAATTATTTATATACCAACATACATTGATCATTTGGATCATCAATATAAAAATCGAAAGATAGACGCCAGAACAAGCATCTTCAGTTTTCTCAGACAACACTTTGAATTTAATATGCTATTTTTAGTCAATCAAAAAGAGGAAAGAAACATTTTGTGAATGATCATTAAAGATTTGATACCTAACCGATGAATGACCCAGTACGAGTTATAAATCTAAAATTTCACGTATAGTACTCAGCCTTGGCAGTCAACGACTTAGAGCGCTACAAAAGCGACTGAACTGGCACTAATTCCTTTGTCTTGTGCAACTATTTAATTGAAGCTTGCTTTATTTTTACAATTTAGGTACGCTAGTACTATAGTCTTTCACGGACGAGTGTGTTAAATACTAAATGTAATTTTCCAGAAAATGAGCTTCAGTTCCAAGGAAATACGTATATATTTTACTTCAAGTACTCGTATAATTAAAGTGGGACGGTTAAGATGAAATGAGTGGCATACCGTACGTGCATGGTGTTTGCATTGGGGTAGTTGGCTTGTAGAGATTGTTTTGAGGTCGATATCTGGCTCAAACCGGGTGAGGATTGTCAGATTATTATCAAAGTTTTCAAATAGCGATAAAAATCTACTGTGGATGTTTAACTTCCATATATATACTTGTGCAAACTCTGGGAATTCGCACACAAACGAGATGAGAAAAGCACTGGTAATTTTGATTGATTCATTGTGTATTGTTAAAACTAAATCTAGGTTTTCTCCAATTATGAAAGTACCTCAGAGGTATTTGAGCCGCTCCCTCTCTCCAAGTCTCATCACTTACTCTAAAAAAAAATGTGATCGAACATTTCAACTATTGGTAACTATATATCTACCATGTGGATCAACAAAATATTTCCCACTGGGACTAATACGGGAAGGTGAGGCGAGCCTAACTTTGAACTCATTTTTCTGATTCGGGGAAGTGGTTGCGAATGGGGACTTGGAGAGATAATGAATGCGTACACGTGTCTCCACGTCCCATTACGTTGATAGCAGAAATATGATGTTGTCGTGCTGCCTGAGTGCACTTTTGTGAAGGGAGTACTCTAAGGCTTTGCTATCAGTCACGTTGCCATCAACTGATAGTGGTGGTGGGGAAGGGTGGGTGATATCTGATGCCGTTTTATATTTCACAAGGTCGTGCAATGTACCAAATTTATGAGAAGTGGGAGGACTCTATTCCCCAATTAAATCAAAATGCTCAGGGAAACAAGTTGTAAATGCTGAAAGTATGGTAGGTAAAATATTCGAAATAATTTGTAGGTTCCCTTTGAATACTCCACTCACATCCGCTACACCCTTTAGCCATCCCTCAAGTCCAATCTTCTCCTTATTCCAATCTAATATAATACAGGCCTAATATTATTTCATCTTTCTAACTTCAGCTTGATAATCTCGCAATCTCAGCATCGTCTTATCTTTTTCTCTATTTTTTACCAATTGATCCTCTTAATTGCCTTCTTTTCTGTCCTGCTAACGATTCTGCGCTACAAGGATTTCACGCGATGACGACTGGGAAAGCCTCACTCCCCCGGCCAACTGGGCCGAGTCCTTTAATTGTCTGGAATTATTTTCCTCGCGATTATTTCTATCATTGTTACTTGGGAAAAATAATTCAGATGGTTAATTGATGAACTCTTCAATACTACTTTGCACTTGACACATTCTCTCAAATTGCCGCCTCTCTGAAAACCAGACTCTGGGCGGTAAACCTTTCGTCTGACTCCAACCTTTTCTCCCTGCTAGGAGTAATTATCATTGTTCTTGCCAGACGAGGCATATGAGCTATCTGAATACTTTAGCACTTCCACCACGTCAAAGCTGAATTCCATGGTGAGGAAAGAGGACGCATATATATGTGTTACTTATTTATTGGTTGCAATTGGCTCACTATGAAAGTATTAGAGGTAGAATACTAATATTACAATTTATGTGAATAGCGCATCTTCTAGGAAAACTAGAAAGCCTCTGTCCAATGTCTAAGCCCCAGTCGTTATGTTACTGAGTGGATGACTAGCGTTCATGGTATCTACTCCTCTTTTATGGATACAAATAGTTCGAGATTCGAATTCCGGCAGGGGAGTCAATGGAGGATAAGAAACATATTTGGTTGAGAAGAAAAGGACATGTGTCTGTGATATCGGCTGGAAATATTCTGATAAGGTTGCAAAAGCACCATCCATAGAGACGTGAGGCATATCACCAACGATACTTCCTTTTCACCAAACGGAATTGATCATCTCCTCCGATAACGAGTCACATATAGTATTATTCATTGCTAAGTGTATTTCGCTGAAATAAGTGAACCTGTGTGCTTCACGTTAAAGTATATTTAGCTTGACAGTTTCAGGTTTAACCTTGTAGAATTCCCTCATTTGAGGGTAAAAAGATACTTAACATTTACACCAAAAAGATTTAATATTTAACGACCATGGTTTCGATGCCGCGCAGCATCGAAACCATGGTTGTGAAATATTAAATGTTTTTGGTGGAAATATTAAGTATCTTTTTACCCTTATATTTAGCCTTTTAAAAATATTTGTCCCAACACAAAGATGACAACTCACATGTTTCTTATGTATTGACATAAAAAACACGGTGATTTTTCATGAATACATTGACCTCGATGTCCTCATAGTAGATATTCAACGCACAGAATGTTTTTTTCATTTTTTAACTCCAACTCTAATTGTTTTTCTAAATACGAGGGTCATCCGGAAAGTAGTACCCGTTCGTGCCGCATGAAGTGCTGACGACGCGAGTAGCCGCTGGACGAGGTCAGATAGCTTCAGTGGCTTGTCTGCCTTCTCTGAGCCAAGTTGCGTGACGCTAGCATTGCCTGTGTTGTTTCTGTGATTGTTTACAATGTTAAAAAAAATTGAGAACGCCGCCAGTTGTGAAGTGAGGGCAGTGATTAAATTCCTCAATGCAAGAAACGTTCGCCCATGTGATATTCATCGCCAATTAAAGGAGGTGTATGGAGACAATGTAATGGACGAGTCGTCTGTTCGGCGGTGGTGTCGCAACTTCAACATGGGGAGGGGGAACACACACGACGATGAGCGTTCGGGGAGACCGTCTGTCATTACAGACCAACTGGTGAGCTCAGTTGACGAATTCGTGAGGAACGATCGGCGCGTCACAATTGATGACATCTGTGAGCATTTTCCCAATGTTTCTCGAACAATTGTTCATGAAATTGTTAAACACCATCTGCATTATGCAAAAATTTGTGCAAGATGGGTCCCTCGCGTATCTCAATGAGCTGGCGGCGAAGGACTATGCAGCAGGAATACAGAAACTTGTCACACGTTATGACAAATGCCTTAATTTGCTTGGAGATTATGTTGAGAAGTAGTTTAAAGTATCCTCTTTCAAATAAAATTTTTTATGTTTGTTAATATTTACTTTTGTGTCTTTATTTCACGAACGGGTACTACTTTCCGGATGACCCTCGTATTAGCTGAACTTTTATTTTTTTTTCAAATTGAGTTTTAACTTTTTTTTTCAAATTAACTTGAAAACAAAACCGAATGTAAAGTATTCATGAATTTTGCAAAGTCAGCTTCAATTTTTATTTTAAATAAAGGTTGTTTTCAATTTGGAAAAGAATGACAGATGACAACCAGTAGTTATGCGGTCATCAAACTCGCAAAACGAGCTCGAAATGACGTAATTAATTTTAAACTTTAGAGAAGTCATATTCCTTTCAAAACCGCTCACATATACCATTTCAAGAATCATATATACGTTCAACTTAATTAGAGTCGGATTCTATAATTGAATCACTCGGAGTGCTTTGCCTGATTTATTTCTCGTGTTTCGCTGGTGAATCTCGGCTGCATCGGTTTCGTTACGCTGGAAAGAATTCTCATGTCATGTCGTCGTGGATGGTCCCGTTTACTCATTCATCGAAATGGGTTGAGCTCTCTGAGAAAACGAGCAGAGGGTGGGGTCGTTATGACTTCTGGAGGTAGTGGGCGTTGCAATTGTGTCTCGTTTGGTGCCCGTCTAGTGCTGGGTATGCACAGAAGAGCCGCAGATAAGACGACATAGGAAGGACGCATTGAATGGTTATTAAAACTTTCTATCGTGTCGCATTAACTGGCACAACTTAGTATATTAAACGAACGCTTTCTAACAGGAAAGTCTAGCGCTAGGCAAGGCTAAGCTGAAAGATTTCTGCAGCAAATGAAATCGGGAATTTTTTTTTCAAATTGCTAATCAGTGGGTATACTGTTTTTAACCAGTTTTATATCATCTAATTAAATGAATGATTGGATCGGAGAGGTTTCTAAAACACCGAGGTGTTTCGTGAAGAGGAATAACACGATCAAGTGGGATTGAGGAACTTCATTCCTCGTACCAATGCTTGTAGATATTATGAATGGAAAGATACTGTAGAGGCATTTCCAAATTGTAGCTGCATGAATAATTTTCGTCGTAAATTAAGCTTAAGTTTATTGGAGACCTATTAAAATTATAATTAATTCTGATTTTTACAATATATTATTACAGTTTATATTACCTGTCCCTTAGTAAATCCTGACGCACTGGGGACTGTGGGATTTATTGGTGGGATATATTGGTATTCTAACGAAAAGTGAAGAGTCAGGCGTGATGTTGTGGAATCGACACATAATGAAAACTTCGTTGCAATTTTCCACAGTTAAAACTTTATTGCCGACCATGGTTTCGATACACTGTACACTTCACCTGATGATGATACAGTGTATCGAAACCATGGTTGGCAATAAAGTTTTAACTGTGGAAAATTGCAACGAAGTTTTCATTGCTATTCTAATGTTGGCATATTTGGTCCCATAGCTATAAATATCATGCCAAAGGAAAAAACCATTTTTTGAATCACAATCAATTATTTATAATGCACCATAAACCATAAATACAGTAAACAACCAGAGGTCGGTTTGATAGGCGATGGTAGAGTTCACCCAGTTTAGTACTTTTAGCCGGACGGCGTGTAAAATTCACACATAAAGGAAGGGGGGCCCCAGTTCCTTTCCCTGTGCCGGTTAAGGTTTCCCAGGTAGAACTGGTACCCGAAAAATCACATAGCTTGGGTGGACGTACAGGTACCCAGAGACTTTCCCGGGAATCGAACCCGGGACCCTCCGGCCAGTAGTCCAACGCTCTACCCCCTGGACTACCGCAACCCTTATCATCCACATTGTCCTAACAATAATGTTTTCTTGAAAAGTAGTTGATTCAATCAATGGAGAAAAACAATGTAGGGGAATTTTCGAATCTCAAGTTTGTATGACATTAACGAAAAAAATTATAATCAAAATAAACAAACTGCCATAGAGCTACTCTAGGAGAAAATCTGCAAACATAATCTGTGTATGAAACAATTTTTGACAAATGATTATTCTGAATAACGCATCAATTTATTTCGAAAATTTTAATGAATGTCCATTTTAGTGAAAGGCCATCAGTTGTTATAAGCATTGAAACTAATATCCAGAGATTAAATAATATCAGAATGACTGATATATGATGAAACTATTTATATACCTAGAATAAAATTCCTTTAAATGACTTATTTGATTGATTCTTCAAATTTAAAATGACTCTTTAAATCGCCCCGTCGCGGAAATATAAAATCATTTATTTTTCTAAGGCCAATTTTATATGATTAAAAAGAAAAGAGAAAACAGGAATTTAAATTATTCATGACCAATCAATTTGAAGAGTTAGAAATTCTCGAGAAGCGCAGTTATTTCTATGCTTTATATTGAATTCTATGTTTTCATATCTGCGTTATTGACTCAGTGACGGAGTCGTGTGTTGGATCAAAAATGAGGTTCAGATCTCTCTCCAAAAATGAAGGCGCGACAGGGAGGGACATCGAATTGGATACTTCTTTAGTCTTGTTAATTCGTTTGTCCTCAGAAAACACGGCCAGTCTCCTCTAATTCACTTAGTCCGTGCGGGCAAGAGTTTCGTGCGCGCCGGAATCATTCCGTTCACCTGAGGGCACAGCCCGGCGGATCGTCTACATGTAAATACTGCGACACCCACGAAAACTAGACTTGTATATTCCATCTTCATGTATCTAAAATAAATGTAAGGGAGCGGAGGGGAAGGATAAAAAAATTGATATTTGGCTACAAATTTTGTATGAATTGGGTCGCCAATTGAATTTTCCTTCTTCGATATGGTCCTCACCCGGAATTGGACCCATATACACCCTACACAGTCTTTCTACGTCGCAGTCCAGCCATTCCCTCTTTATCCTTTCGTTCAATTTCCCCTACACTCCGTCCTTAGGGCGTTTCCAGGTGGGTGCATCCTCACACGCCCTAAATTTTGGGGAATACACGTCAGGATTGGAGTTTGAAGGATTCGCGTGATGAATATTTCAATGGCGATGTTGTTTTTTTCTTAGTTTCAAACACGTGCACGTCGACAACAAAGGCATCGCATTTGTAGCGTACACAAAAAATTGGCTTTATTTTGTTTATAATTTTGTTACTTTTCTCAAAATCCAGGTGTATGAGTCACAGCCGTTGATGTCGCATGCGCAATGTTTGGTCAACCTTTGTAAATATTGTTGTCATGTTTTATTTTTCATCCCCTAGAAATTTCTTTAATGTGAATCAACCTTGCGTGACCCATTAAACGCACTAGGAGTCTAGGGTTATTCTTGATTGGACATTATATTGGTCAGCCTTACAGTTATTTAAGGCAATGTTGCCCAAATCGCGGCACTCCTGCAAACCGCCTTTACTTTATAAGAGATCCGCGACCTCGTGAGTTGATTTTTAATTAAATGTTTTTTTTTGGAATACCTCAACATAATTTCGTTGTTTTCAGATAATTTTAATAATTGTGTAGTCAAATGTAATTAAAAATTTCTGTTTCTTATATACTTTACTTGTGCAACAAATAAATTGATGAATGATTCAAATACGTGAATAATATCTATAATTACTATAATTGTTCTGATGCGGTCCTCAAGCTCGGAGTTAGGTCATTTGTTCAAACTAAAATTTGCGTATCACTGATTAAAGGTGTGTCAAACCCATAATAATAAACAATATAATAATAAAATAAATTATTGATGATAGTTCTTTAAGTATTAATGAAGCATTATTAAATACTAAAAGAGAAAATTATATTGAATAATATTGATTAGTTTTAATGGGAGAGATATGTGGTGTGCCATTTAATGACTATTGAATTTGCTTTTGAGGTCTGTTTCCATTCCACACACTGGAATTATTAAAAATTCAGAACTGCTTGCTTTTATTTAATTTTTCTCTTTTAGAAGTTCTAAAGCTGGTCGTTTTCTTTGCTTCTCTGAAAAGTAAGACCAAGATCATTTCTTTCGAATTATTATATAGCAGATTTCTTTAGCCGTTGATTTAAAATAATTTTTGTTCTTACCTGAGTTTGAGTTTCACTTTGGAAGTATTATTCAAAAATACCTTGCTAACTTACACAGATGTATACCCGGTGATAAGGTAGTGTCGAGGTATATAATTGTTCAATCTCCATATTCCACAAACAAGTTTGCTTCCAATAGATTTCTGTATCGAAGAATTTTCATTCGACACCTACACCTCCGTTTTTATTTTAGTGTATTTTGAATCTCCACAATTCATTTCAGTTGATTCACCATTCCATTATTTTTCACTATAAATTAATTAAGTATTAATAGCTATTTCCGACCATTCTCGTGATTAAGGCTTTCATAACCACAAAAATGAAATTTCTTTTCATTGTGATTTCCTCTTGTTTTTATATTTGAGAAAATTTTCAGCATTATTGTAACTTACGTAACATCTGGTATATACGTATTTCACCAGAGGTGGTGATGGAGTAATAAAACATGCGAGTATAGAAATACGAAATCGGATGTAGACAGAAGTTCTTGACAGAACTCACGGTTTGCCTATTGCCTTTGCAATCGGTACTTATTTCACGGGACATTGAACGTGCTAGCGACTTTAAATATATTTAGTGTTTGCAATTGAGTGTTAATATTTGGATACCAAATTTACATTTTTGTTTCACAGTGTGTCTGTAAAATGACATTTGGGTATTTCTCTTCCGAATAAATGCTTTACAGTGCAACAAATAGTATATGTTCTCATTCAATATTTAACCCTCATTAAAGATTACTAACCTTGGAGCAAAATGAAGAATTTACAGAGTTAGCGCCCATCCTATTTGCATACTTATATTCCACGGATATCAAACTTGGGCTCTCCCTTTACTGTTATTTTGTTGTTTCGAGATAAACCTGACTTTGTCGCTGTTGTATTCGCACGTATAAAATAGTTTTGACCAGCTAATTATATATATATATATATATATATATATATATATATATATATATATATATATATATATATATATATATATATATATATATATATATATATATATATATATATATTGCTAAGAGGGTCGTGCGAAGACATGTGAGAAGCTTACTTTTTTTTTGGAAACGTAGAGTATACCGGAGAAAAATTAACATTTGGGGAGAGAAATGAATGTAGAAAATAAGATGCATCTTAAAATTTCGAGGTAATCATGGGTTTGTAGGATTATTGCGCAGTATATTCAATTTTTCATGCTTACACTTAAATAGATATTATGCGAAGCGCAATGAAGGAACAGCTTAAAATATCAGGTAAATTTTCGGAATTTTCAATGTAAACCGCCGTGTAACTAAATATCTTCCGAATTACTATGTTTTCCACCGAGAGGCATTTTGGATACAGATCGCTTAATATTCGTGGTTTGATGAGAAATTAACCGTCAACACGAAATATAGGGAGAGAGTAAACTCCTTCAACAGTTGAAATGACGCAGGACACTGTCTCAGGCTTAAATATGCTCCGATACTTGATTAATAGTTTCCGGTAGAAGCTTGCTTTCACTGCGTTACTGGCGTACCTGATGTTAGACACTGCCTCATGCTTAACTACGAGTATGTCTCACCTGGTGATGCTTCACGGCAACTGAATCATAGCCGTGTGTGGATAAATTGTTAATTAAGGGATTGCAACGTTATTTTCACCATTCCTTATAGTAATTGAACTGACATTACCTACGAATGAATAAGTGTTTAACCACTAAAATACCAGCGTTAAATTTGAACATTTCTTAAGTATAAAGAATGTTGAGTGCGCTAATTTTAATTTGATTAGGGATTTATGCTTTCGATCATTTGAAAGTGATGATTAGCCAAGGCGGTTTCAGTGTTTTTAGGCACGAAAGCACATCTTGTATCTTCGATTTGGATGTAAGACTTACGATATGACTCAAATGTGCAATGCCTTTAACCATATATCCTTTAAACCGATGATACGATAAGATATTTTACGATAATATATTTCACGAAACGATATTTTATGATACGATACTTGTATGATATTTTAATGGCTATTCTATCATCCTGGTCTGAGACAAATCCAAAAAACCAAATACCATTAAAATCGACATTACGATACGATATTTAACGATAGAATATTTTGCGAAACCATATTTTACAATGGGACATTTTAACAATATTTTAATGGTCTTTCTGCTATCCTGGGCTATGATTAATCCAAAAAACAAAATATTGTTGAAATCCATGACACAATGATGCTATCTAATAAACTGCTTATAGATGATAGGTGTATATACAGGTATGGCACACAGATGTGCGGCATCTATACACATTAGATAACTATTAATATACTTAAGGTAAAATTTAAATAATAACTGATAAAGCTACGGAGTAACGGTGAACTGTATAGGAATTGTAACTCTTGTACTTGCTGAATGCGAAAAGAGAAAAAAAGGAACAATTAGTACTGCCAGATTTTTTAATAATGCCTCTACAACTTTAGGCCCTTTCGATCCCCATAATTAAAAACCATAAGCGACGTGAACATAGGTTTCCAATTTATTTCGTGCCGTTAACATGGTTAAAAATAATAAATTATGCCGCTTCAACGTCACATCCTTAGACGAGAGTTAAATACGTGGCCTTTTGAATATCCGACGAGCAAATTACGCTAAAGGCCAAACCTGGAGAGTAGTCTGAATTTCTTTTTTTTATTTGTTTGACATGGACTAGGATGCGGGACGGTGAGGCTCTATTTTTAGTTCTCTTCCCGCTAGCTCACGAATGTCATCACCACTTCCAAAAACGAAAGGGCCTTGGAACTTATTTCGAATGTCCTGCGCCACCCACTTGTCCAGCCCTGGACGCCGGCCTCCTTTCACACCTAACTCCTCTCGCGTTGTCTTCTTCAATAGCCCGTCCACCAACCACCGCTCCCCCATTTTCTTACCTTCTTTCCCCCCTCAACATCCATCCCTAAAGTGACCTTCTCCCGGCTCCGCACCCAGCGGGACCGCTCTATTTCCTGCGGGAGGGTCAAGGAGGGTATGAAAAAGTTATAAGGCGCCCACCCCACTCCCCCTGCCATTTTGCGGGCACCGACGGCATATATTTCAGCAAGCTCACCCTCGTTCCGACTCTCGCAGAGCTGGACAAAGGCCCCCCCGTCCTCGGTAAGTGAGGCGAGCGCGGAAGAGAGAGGAGGGATCCTCCTTTTTAATTCTTCTTTCAGTCGTCTTCGAGGGGGGTGGTGGACGGAGAGGGGAGGGGTAAATTTGCAAGCAAATGATTTTTAATTAGCAGAGCCAATCAAGGGGAAAATCAAGGGAGTGTACCCGGTCGGATAGCTGATACGAAGCTACGGAGAAATTTTCATTTGCGTTTGCGATTTTATTTTATCTTTTTAATTAGACTTTCTTTCCTTATATTCGTGGGTCGGGTGTGTTCTCATTGGGCGTCCATTGGAGCAGGCGAATTTCTCGTGTAAAAATCTGAACCGCGGTAGAAATTAGTCTCTTCTGAGAAGTGAGATTTTCCACATTTTTTTTTGGCTGTGCAAGAGAAAAGTGCATCCTTTCGCATTCATAGAATGGAACCAAATTATCGGACCGAATGAAATTTAATGAAAATTCTAGTACCGGCCAGTTCCTCTTCAATTAGTTGTCTGACCTAATTATTTCTAAGTAGCATACACTCAGCTATGTTGCCCTAATAAATTATTCATTTATTATAAGTTATACATTGGACTTAAAAATAACTTTAGTTTCAAGGTTTGATGCCTAATACTCTTATGATAAGCAAATATTTTTTCAATATTTAGTTCCACACAAGTATTTTCGCAAATTGTCTCGAATTATACGTAAATGAAAAGAAGCTTCGAAGAAAATAATACGGTGCGGAGTAATTAATGATGCTCTTTGGTCGCTGTCTATTTTTTATTCTTGGAATTATGAGTAATCGTTTCTTAATTAATTCTAAAACTATGTTTCACGGGAGGGCCTTAGGCAACGCTCTAGGTCAATCTTTCCAATTTTTAAGAAAACTCATTGGATTAAAACAATTTATTTGTTGAATGTTATTGGGTAAAAAGCATAGTCGTCCGGCAACACATTAGGTAAAATCCACGAAACTTATATTCATGTATTTCTTAAAATACTAAGCTTTTCTCGGCACAAATACCTCTTGAAACATTTTGTAAAGCCATAATAAATATGGTATTCATTTCAAATTGTGATAGCCTCATTGTATAAGTTTCCCAGTCTGTCGTGCAGAGCTTATAAATTCTATAAAACAATAAAGAGGTTAGACGCTGGAGGAGATAAGCTGTAGTCATCGCAAAAGTTTAAACTTGATCACTAATAAAGCAGTTAAAGTGTGTGAGAGACGTAAAACCGAATATTTTCTGCAAATTAAATCACTTATAAGGTAAATTGCAAATACACGAAATATTAATATGAAGAAGTATTGAAATAAAAAAGGGTAGTACCAAGACATACGGGATGTAGCGTACTTTTCTGGGTTCCTTAAGTCAAGACGTTAAGAAAAGGCTGGGGATACATTTGCTATTGAACGCAATTTTATATGGTTATGAGCGTATCACTGGAGTTTTTTTAAATATGGTGTTGAAAAGAATGAAAAAAATAAAATTAACGGAAAGAAAAACAATGGATGGAGTTTTCGGTGTGATAGGGGAAGGAATACGGTTATTGGAAGAAATTCGAATGCAGAACAAGTGGATGAAGGATGTAGTGAGAGGCATCAGAAATTGATGATGGTCAAGGGAATGCAGGACAATAGAGATAGGGAGAGGAAAACAATAGTGTATTTAGACAGAATTGAGGGTATAAAGTATGAAGAACAAAAGAGTGAGTTATTGTACTTTGGGATTTAAAGAAATTTTTGCGTAATGCTAGTTTGGACTTATGAGTAGAGTACTTTTAGTGTGTAGTAACCATGAAAATCCACTCTAAGCTGGTAGATAAATACCGATGAAATATTTACCTCCCGTGAATATAATGCCCAAACAGATAATTCAACACATCGCTTCTGAATGTAAACGGTCCCAGAATGATGAGCTGTTTCTGCAACATGTGCACAGAAATACAGATAAGTGCAACGTACCTAATTCACATTGTATGCTGGATTGAAATGAGAGTGGTATAAATTAACGGTTACTACAAAAAAGTTAGTTCGATGTTTTATGAGTCAAAATGTCAGAATGATCCGTTTGCTGGAACACATGTGAAAAACAAACTAAAAGCGATAAAGAATCTAACAAATCGATAAATTGATAAAAATAGTTATTGGTAAAAAAGAGTAAGAAAAAATTGAGTAAACTTGCTCAGGATGAGTGTAATATGTCTGGAGCATATATGTCTGGAACATTACGTTATCATGTAATGGGGTAAATTAATCATTTGCAACGGAGTATTGCATTCCTATGCCTTTGGCAGTGCGAGATTTAAAAAAAAATACCTCATCCAAAACATTGCTTTCATCGTCAATTTAATGTGGTGATGAAAAAATGTGAAATGAAGACTTCAATAATGAGTGATTGAATTAGGACTCGAAGTAAAGCACTCCAACTGAAACTTCTATGGAAATTATTAAACGAAAATGGAGAGTATTTTAATTTTACGCTAATGTTAAACCTTAATCAACTCATTTAGGTAATATATTAATTTTCCAGTACTTTAAAATTTTCCTAGCAAATATTTGTCCAATCCTAAAGAAATGAATCATAGTATAATTATTTACTAGATTGAAGAAATATGCCATTTATGCAATGGAAAAATAAGTGGTATTGCCCTTTCTCACAATATGGAAAGTGATTGCTTGTCATTATATATATATATATATATATATATATATATATATATATATATATATATATATATATATATAAAATCAAGCAAATAGTGTGTGTGTAAATATCTTTATGGAATTTAAATATAATATCTTGCATCTTCATTTTAACTTCTTGGGCACTTACATATATATTATTGATCAATTATATATGGATCAATTCTGCTTTAATGACATCATTTTATCAATCACTAATTAATTCTGGTAGATAGAAGCATTACTTTTACCCTGTCTCCTCGGGGCAGCGATGCAATTTGAAGTTAATGAGCTTCCTCCCTCTCCCGTTAAACGAGTTAGTTATATTTTCATGCATGCATCCCTACCCATTTACATTCAAGTGGCACATGACCCTCCCCAGATGGCCAGCTCCACGCTTTTAGACTCTCTGATGTGTTTCTAAAAGCGATTTTGAGACTAATGTGGAGAGTGTCCAGGGAAGGGTAACATTGGCTTGTGAAAGAGGTAAAACGTGGCGTAGCTGGTGGTGACAGCGATGAAACGGGAGGGAGAAATGATAAGAGAAGCAAATAAATCAAAGGCGGCAACGAGGAGCATCACAGGTTAATTTCCTCTCCTCCCTTTATTATATAGAGTTATTTTATCCTCCGTAATAAACATGCGTCTTTTAAAATCACCCGTTAATAATGCCTTAATATTGCTCAGCAAGATCTAATGCTAGAACAAAAAAGAGTAAATTTAAAACGTGATGAAAAGAGTATTATTTTGCACACCGTTTGAAAGGTTATACTATTAATCCAATTGCATCTATATAAAAAAAGTACTGTCATCAAAATCAATGGATATGAACAAAAATAAAACAGGTTCGTATCCCAAATGTTTCGAATGGATTGAAACCTTTAAAATAGTATTTCAAGTGAAAAATTTCAAAAAACGTCAACAAATATGATAAGACTTTATGTGCATAACAGAGAATATCCTTAAAAGCTTCAAGCCACGAAAATTTAGGTTTCACACCAGATTACGTATAGAAGTGCTTTTAATGCTTTAGTATAAACTCATTAATCTTATTCGCAATGAAATTACGAAGGAAATTTCTTATAATCTTTAACTTTTAAAGATAATAATACACAAAGGAACTTACTCCCACCTCATTGTGTTAGCTTTATCCAAATCAATTAGGTCTGAAGCACAACACAAAGAAATTACACGTATATTTCATTACCGCCTCACATCTGACGCATTTTCATTTATTTGATGGCCCATTATGTCAATGTAAAACTTCCTCACTATCATACGTAAAAACTTTGAAGGCTGAATTGGAGACGCTCTTTTCTCTGCTCTCTTTTCAGCGAATATGATCTTTTCTTCCAGACTCGAATGACGATGACAGACCTTATTATATTTTGGGAAAAATTTTATACTTTTCATTCATCTGAAGTTCCATCGATCAATAGTTTTTCGGATGTTTTACAGCCACATAATTATAATCCTCCTCTACCCTTGAGGGAACTTTGATAAAATAGCCGCTACTTGCAAGCTTATGTGTGCAATGAGAACTTATTTCTAATGTAATGCTCTTTTTCCTTAGCGTCATTGGTTTATAATATTAAATATTTTATATTATTCTTTCAAAACCTGTGATCTTGCAAACTGTTTAGGAAATTCCTCCGTTGTTATAGAATTTTTCTTTATCCCTGAGTATTGACGAATTAGATTTTATATCAGAACATAGAGCTAGTAATGGGGTAAATAATAGTTGCATGAAAACTAGGTGTTTTTCAAGAAAAGTGTAAAGCTGGTGTTTACTCTCTACAAATTTGAGGCGTAAGTGTTAGGAGCAGTAATTATAAAAAGATTGGGAACGGCTACATCGTAGAGAATGATTAAAATGAAATCCATCGCTAGAAGGGCAAAACGTGAAAAACATTAAAGAGTTAATGGTAAGAGAAGCATATCAAGCCTACTTACACAAAAAAATGGAAAATAATTAGAGTGTAGATAATGGAACATGCTACAGGAGGGTGTTGCGAAAGAATGAAAAAGATAGTCCAGGAGAATTATAACATTGAGAGCTGGTAGAATACTATCCTAGCACTAAGAACCGTACTTCTTTCATAATTCTTTCAACCCTTTTAAAAAACCGTTCTTTATGAACCTGAAACATCGGGAGATAATTGTGATTAGGAGCACATTAAAGCAAAATTTTATAGATGAGCAAAAGTAAAGTTCCCACTTTTTTTCATGTTGCATGGGTCAAACTTTCCATTCTTTTTACCGAAATTAGATCGTTAATGTGTATTACGAAGAGTTGGAAAACAGTGATATACCTCCATGTCAATGTTATCGAAGTCACACTTGACTCCATTCAACTCAATCCATCGATAATTACTTTTTTTTATAGTCAGATAAAAAGTCCAAAGCCCAGTTGATTATATTTGTATTTCAATTTGAATGCCAATAGGAGGAATTGTAGATTGAAGGTTGGATTATAAACAGCAAAAGGATGCTGCTGTTTGATTGATAAACAAGGTGATCTAAATTGGTTATACGCATTATCACAGAAATAAATTTGAATTTGGAATTATGACTCGTATGCTCAAAGAATGACTTCAATGTGGATGTATTCGGGATTCGTATTAAAATATCGTGAAGTACTGCAAGAAGAAGGTGATAGAATCATTATAATTTCCTTGAAGTGGTAAAATCGTGTTTTTTACAGAGGCAAAATTACAATCGCCTCAATAAACCCTTTCAAACTGTCACATTTGATTTTATAGAAGTTGTATCAGTGAAATGACTCCGCAATATAAGTTAAAAAAATGGTCGATTTGAAATTTTCATTAGGGAAGTTTGTTACGAAGCTTGGGCCATTAGGAAATGATTTAGCGATGCTGAACATGCAATAAAAAACAGTAAAGAATACTTGGCTGAAGGGTCGGTCTGTTTTTTTTAAGTTGTCTTGAACTGTGCGATCCTAATGGAGAGTCCTTTCTAATCAATATTAATTCACAATGACTGAGTATAATATTGGTTTTGTAAGTGATGGGGACAGTGCCGAGTGGGACTGCGTATGGTTCGTGATTTGTGCGGGGTTTGATGTTGGACGGTGCGTTGTTTGCATTATGATGTGATGCTGGTCCATGTGCGATGGTGCTGGCCTCGTATTTTCTTTGACTATCTTAGTATGCAGCAGATGAGATTTCATTATTTTAATGATGTCCATGTTATTGTTTCAAGTTTGATTTTGATGCTTGGCCATTGTGTTCCATCTGGCACCATGTAAATGCACATGTTTAAATAAATAATACATAGGCACCTTAAAAAGAATATTTAAGACCTAAATAGTCAACGTTGTTACATAAAATAATTATGTTTAGTGTCAATTTAATATGCTTTTCATACATCATTTTACAGATATTCTCCAAACGAACTCTTATCAAATCTTCTTCCGTCCTCCCTTTGTGAACCACGACGCTTTTTATATTTTCTCGTTTGTTAAGCCAATTAGTGTGTCATCACAAAAGAAAGATTCACTTCAACCCAACCTCACAAAGCGAAGCGTAGGAAACATCACCCAACATCTACTATACCTAGGTTTTATCAAATAAAACGCAAGGATAACAGTAAACAACGTACGGATATTAGGGATTCGCCCAAAGCGAAGCAGATTTTGCTAATTGTTTGTTGGGCCAGTCTCAATTCAAGAAGCTGATTAGTGGTTAGGGTTGCATATTTCATCCGAAGCGCGATTGGTCGCGAATGAAAGCGTTCGTCATGCGTCGAAGGGTAAAATTTCGGGACTCTCACAATTGCTACCTTTGGAATCCATTAACACATATAGCATTTGCCACAGCATAATATAATTGGGCTTAATTCTTTCGTAAATATTCCATAAGTAATCTACATGATGATTGAATTTGAATGGTCACCTGACAAAAAATTATGCATTACGCATCAAGTGGATCTCTTGGTTCTTCAATTCATATATACTTTTCTCCTGTCTTCATGGAATCAAAAAAACTATTCATTACTCACTTTCCAGGTAACCTAGCATTTCCAAAAATGGGACAAATTTTGATCTTCTTCATTTAATTCTCCGATACTTAGTACTAATACTGAAAATCTGAATTGTACTTGTTAATTAAAAGCCGTTTCCTTTCGACTTTCCTTTCTTGTTAGGTTAAATTTTATATTTTATTCCTAATTTTAAGTTTCACTTTCTCGAAACCCACACCTCTACTATGGTATCTTCATTATTATCGAATTCCTTTCGTTTATTATGTACAATGACCAGTAAATGTGAGACTTCACTCATCGGGGAGGTTCATACTCGCCGGTTTGGGTAGAACATTTAGGGTATTTTGAGGCATTTAGTTAACATGTTACCACGTCTCAGAGACCAGATTTCGGTGTAGCATAGAACAATTATTACAATTTCGCAGTTATTTTCCGAATAGCTTTCATGAAATGCCAATTTTTCTTCTGTACTCATTTTCTGCCCTAGTATGTATAATTTTCCAACCGTTCCAATTAATTCAAATCTTAGTGAATGAATAACGCAGTTTTCCTACCTCTCGATAATCTTATGTCCAAATATTTTTGTAATCAATATTCAAGCTATATCTATCAAACTGACCATGTAAAGTGCTCAAAAATGACAGTAAACTGTTTGCACGACCGAATAAGTATTGCTTGTCCATCGGTATACCAGACAGGTCGAAGGTTAGGATCCAGACGAAAGGTAGTCCACGAAGCGTCATTCCATATTTAGGCGGCTGCGAAGGCGTCTGAACCCAGCGGGGCGGCCAGTAAGTGGTGGTGTCACGTTAAAAGCTCTATTCAGGAAGGTAACGGGAAACCACCTCAATTATTGTTCTCAAGAATATAATGATGGACAATATGTAGATAATATGAGTCCCTGCAACTACGGGAATCAGCCCAAGCGCCCGTGTCTCGTACCCGGGAGTGGGAGAGGGAAGTCTTCCTCGGTAGTCATCTCACGAAACTCTTGCAAGGGAAAACAGAGAGCAGCAGAACAGAAAACTCAGGAGAAGAAGACCGAAGTAGTTAGAATAGGAACGTAGAATGTTCGGACAATGTCGAGGGTAGGAAAATTAGAGAATATTGAGCGAGAGATGGAAAGGAGAAATATAGATATTTTAGGTTTACCCAAGGTGAGATGGAAGGATAGCGGGGAATACTGGAGTTGTAGTTATAGAATAATATTCAGCGGCGGGGACGAGAGCCAACGAGCGGTTGCCATAATATTGAATAGAATAGTAGAGATAAAAGCAAAACCGACGGCCAAGGTCATTGTTCAGTTATACATGCCTCCGAGCAATCATGAGAAGGAAGAAGTAGATAGGATATACTATCAGTTAGAGAACTTAATTCGTTAGTTCCTGCAGGGACACATTTGATAGAGATGGGGAATTGGAATGCAAAGATAGTCAAATGAAGAGATGGGAGAGGAAGAAGAGATCGATAGGATATACGATCAGTTAGAGGACATGATCGCGTGTGTTCCTGCAGGGAAACGTTTGATAGTTATGGGGGATTTGAAGGCAACGGTAGGCGAAGGAAGAGATGGTGATAAGGTGGGGGACTACGGTTTAGGTACGATTAATGACCGCGGGGAGAAAGCAATGGAGTTCTGTAGGAGGCAGGGGTTAGTAATCACCAACACTTGGTTTAGACACCACAAAATGCGCTGGTGTACATGGAAAATGCCTGGTGACTTAGAAAGGTATCAGTTAGATTAAATATTATTATTATTTTAGATTCAGTTTGAATATATCATTATTAGACACAGATTCAGGAACAGTGTGATTCATTCGCACAGCTTCCCGGTAGTGGATGCGGACTCTGACCACAATTTGGTTTTTATGAAGTGTAGCGGCCGTTTCTATAAGATAAGGTTGGTCAGGAAATGGAATGTAGAAGCATTAAATGGAATTACAAGGAAAGAGTATTATCAAGCGGTAGAAAAAATCATGGATAATGGTAAAGAGCTGAGTACCCAAGGAGGAGTTAATTACAGGGACGTTGAGTAAGGATGTTAAGAAAAGACTTGTTAAAATTTTGATATGGAGCGTAGCTATTTACGGCGCGGAAACGTGGTCACGGAATCATGATGATAGAAGTAGATTGGGGTTTTTTTTAAATGTGGGTGTGGAGAAGAATAGAGAAGGTGAAATGGTCAGAGAAGAAAACAAATGAGGCTTGGTATGGTGAGCGAAAAGAGGGGTTTGTTGGGAGAAATCCTATGGAGGCAGGAAAAGTGGATGAAGGGGTGTTGATCGGTAGTGGGATGTTAAAGACTGTAATAGAGGGGAAATGTAAGGCAAACTAGGAGAGGGTAGGAAGAGGATATGGATGTTGGACGGAATGGAGGGATGAATGAAGTACTCCGAGGTGAAGAGGGACCTGATGTAGAAAAGGTTGCTGGATTATGTTTTGTTACGAGTCACAAAATATTTATTTGGTAGTTATGTCCACCCACAACCTACCATAGCCAGTAGGTTACTTAATAATGAAAAATGTCATCCAATAACCTTCCTGCCTGTTTTGATTTCTAGCTCATGTCCTTCCAGTTCTTTTCTAAACATATCGTCAGTATATAAGTTGAGAAGCAACGTCCCATAAATATATACCGATCTTATCCGTTTGACTATAACCGTCAATCAGCGAAAGTGAAACAACCTGTTTTGGTTACCCGATATCGATATCTTTGGTTTCCTAGTATATGTACCAGATTGAAATTGATAGCCTATCCCCCAGTATACTCTTAAACGAGTGTATCGCAAAACTGTTATTAACTTTGCACACCCTAATTCATCAAACAGATTTTTGAAATAAATGAAACAAGCTGAAACATTTTATTTGAATCCATTATTCTATTCCACTTACGCTTTAATTACTACCATTACATTTGGAGTTAACTCTATTCTAAAGCCATTTAAAGATGAAAATGGACTAAACTTCGCTTTGATAGCTTTTTGCGCTATTACTAACTTTCTGCTGCTGATGATTACTTGGCCACTTTTGGGGCATAAAATTAAAGTCAGTCCTCATACATGGACACCTCACTGTTTTTCAGGATGTGAATAAAGGTTGATCTAACGAATTCTTCTGGCTTAATTTCTTTCCCATGTTCCAACAAATGTTTCTGTAATATTATCTGAATAATTCCATATTCCAAAAAATCTTACTTGCAATGTCCTCTGCATAATTTAATAATTCAACATCTACATAAGTGCCCCGCGACACACCAAAAAGGTGTGGGGGGGTTGCTAGCACCAGCTTGGATGGGTAATTGATATGAGAGGAAGGGAAAAGAAAAAAATAGGAAAACACAAAATTACAAACAAACGTTAATTTCGCCCGTTAACATTTTTTTGGTGAAAAAAGGAAGAAATAAAAATGAACCACAAGAATTTATATGATAGACGTCCACCATATGGGGTAACATTCGTTCATAATGTTTTATTCGCCCCTTAATTTCTTGTAAAAATTCTTCTGTCCCGGCGTTAAGTATTTCTGGTCCTTCGGAAAGCCCTTCATCATGCCATTCCATTTCTATTTCTAAGCTATCTGGCTAAATCATTTTCAATGAAGTTCCTCCACTTAGTATTTCTAACTTTATTAAATTTTTCAATTGCAATGGTACCCTACCTATCTCATTTTGTTTTGTCAATGCAGTTTTTCATTTGGTACGTTCTGATCATTCTCGCGTCTATTTTCATAGCGTTTTGTCAATCATTAGAATTTCTTCTTATCTTCCAAAAATTCAATTTCCATCCCACCTTTCTTTTAATTATCGTTAAAAGTTCAAATTTCATTCTTTCTTTTACCTAATCCTGCTAACCATTTTTTTATTTTAACCAGCATTTTATAAAAAAAGTTATATCCAACATTGCATTCGACCCATTTTAACTGTATTGGATAAGGATGCCTTTAGTCTATGTTGCTCTTATGTAATATTTCTAGTACCTACATGTGTGGCCATGTGTAACCACGCTTAATTGAAGTATTTAGTCTAGATTATAGTAATTGTGAAATATTTTTTCTGCATAACTTCATTACCTACTCTCAGCGGCCATTGCTCACACCTAAGCTGTACTATTCTTACTTCCCCCCTTGGCTGCATCACGGCAATGTCAACAGCATTGATTAGCTCTTTCCAAGCGCT
Organism: Hetaerina americana; assembly: GCF_022747635.1. Taxonomy (NCBI): domain Eukaryota; kingdom Metazoa; phylum Arthropoda; class Insecta; order Odonata; family Calopterygidae; genus Hetaerina; species Hetaerina americana. Next base: position 24,844,709 of record NW_027287316.1, read on the forward strand.
AATCTCCTCCAAAAACTTCTTCCAAATGCTCTGTCATGACTCAATCAAAACTTGGAGAAGAAACCTATAGTAGACATAAACGTAGTATCACATCAAAGCGCTGACGGGACTAATTTCATCCGGAATATGCTTTTGGCGTATTTTCCTTTTGGAAGAGCGGTGCATAGTCGATGCTGCAAAATATTCTGTTCAAAAGTAAGCATTTATTCATTCTTTGGTTCAACCATCCTCTCTAATCATTAGTGTTTTGTATCGTTATAGGATATTTTCCTATCAATACTGAATAGCATGCAAGTATAAAGCAAAATATCAAATGGCTCGTGAAATATTTTCTCGTAAAATGGAATAATAGTTAAATGGCAAGCGATGGATACAAGGTTTTAGGATGGGAGCTCCGGGATATTTGGTTATTTAGCGCAAGATTAAACGGTAACTGTGTCAATTGTGCGACCCTGTTTGCGACTTTGAGGAAATAATGTGATTACAAAGATGCATCCGCAGGCCTGACAAAAGTGGCTCAATTGGAGCCATGCGGAACATTGGAGCATGTGGATGCAGTGGAGCAAATGTTTCGGGATTCAATTTTCCTCCTTGTATTTCACGATTGAAATGCGAAAAAAGGAGACGCTGACATATTAAAGCCCATATCTCCTTAAAATGCACCTTTCCCTTCGTTTCATCCCCAGTGTCCTTAAAATCCTTGCCATACACCTTTGTGGTGGCTTTTGTGGTTTTTCATTTCCTTATATTATTAATATTATACTCTAATTATGTACGAGGTGTGTTCAAAAAGGAAGGTGTCTTTTGATATTTCGCGGGGAACATAAATTCGATTTACGATTTTTTTGTGTTGTTGCATTGGTACACATTTCCCAAACTTCAACAGTATAGCATATTTATGAGTATGTATACGTAACCCATTATTCAATAAGTCCCGGGACTTATTGTACGGGGTATATTTTGGGGCTCGGAAGGTATAATTTACATTGACTACCTTGAAAAGAACATTTATCGATAGCGGCTATTAGAGTGAGTTATTGGTGCTTTTGAAGGAAGAAATCGTAAAAAGGATTACCGCACATGATGAAGAAAAAAATCATCTTTCATCGAGACAATGCACCGTGCCACAAGTCAATGAAAACAATGGCCAAATTGAACGAGTTGGGCTTCAATCTGCTTCCTCACCCACCATACTCTCCAGTTCTAGCCCCCAGCGACTACTGGCTGTTTGCTGATCTCAAAAAGATGCTCCAGGGAGAAAGATTTGGCTCGAATGAGGAAGTCATCGCTGCAACTGAAGCTTATTTTTAGGACAAGGGCAAATCGTTTTAAAAGCATGGCATCGAAAAGTGAGAAAATGTTGGAATGATTGTATAGCTCTTGAAGGTGATTATGTTGATGAATAAAAATTAATTTTACAAAACAATTGTTGTTTTCTTAGTTAGTCCCGGGAGTTATTGAACGATGGGTTATGCAAGTACTGTATGATTAATGTTAAAATTATGTTAACATTTTTAACCTAATTTCATCAATACTCGTGCTAAAAACGCAGCAGTTGAAGTGCTAGCAAGGTGGATTACCCCTCATTCCAAACATAAGAGTATTTTTCCACAAATTTTTGGGTGGAAAGCTCTAAGGCCTGAAAAGGTGAAATGCTTGGATATCACAGTGGCATCAAATTTTTCATGGATTACACTTATGAGAAGGGTGTGCAAGTCAGTCTTAAAGAAGCTACGTATCATTAGATGGATTTTAGATAAAGAAAAGGTAAGAGAGAGAATCTACTTGCGGTTTGGTCAGGCCACATTTGGAATGCTCGGGAAGTGTTTGAGGGAAAATATGATTTCAGGAATTGTAAAAGTTTCAAAGGAAAACGAATAAATTTGTTAAAAATTGCCAGGGAGAAATATCACCCACAAAAGGAGAAATAGACGAGAGAACAAATGTGTTCGTATTTTATGTGTTCCTACCCTTTTTCCTTACATCTATATCCATGTGAATGCATATGTATTTGTCATTTAACGGGTTTTCGTCTTTGACTGTGTATTTGGCTAATGCGTCATCTGATTATGTCTTTGGCACAATCTATGGTTTAACGGTGACGATAAATTCTCCTTTTTGTTGCGTAATAAACGATCTAGAAGAAACAATGTTTAAATTTTTATCATGATATGATTATTACTTACTGTAATTATCCAGTGTTTATAGAGGACGGGGAGAATTGCGGTGTCAAGATATCGCGATAAGGAGTGTACGCAAGATACACCACCGATTGTTATGCTTTGTCAACTTCAAGTAGGAATTTATTTGTTGAATTCTACAATTGTATGTGGTCAAAAATGATGGAATGCAGTTTTATATATTTTTAAATTGCCCTCAGCAATTACAGATATGTATCACCAAATTTTGTTGTGGGAATCACAACTGTATCCGATAGCGCATCCACCAAAAAACAGCTTCACGATGAAACTATTATGCATCACGTACATAGAATGCTATTGTGATTGTTTTAAGATATTGCTCATGATAGCCCAATTCAGTTGGAAACCTTTTTATTGATCAGTAATTATGTTCTCCAACATTAAAAATAAATTTTTGGACACAAATAGAGACCCTAAGCCTGGACAGAAAACACTGCGCCTTAACCGTCTGTTGATTTACTCTTGGGGAACACTTAAGATCTTTCATTTCCAAGGCAAAAGTTAATATAATTGACTTTCCTCCGTCATTCCGTATGATCTTCTGTCGTATGATGACTCATATGAATAAAGCCAAACGCTTTCCAGCCCACTCCGAAAATGGACGTCGCTCATAAGCCCTTTGCGAACATACCCGGCTTCTCTCCGCTCGGGAAAGCCCGCCGTTCAATTTTCACGTGAAAGCCTCATGCAATGCATCCTCACATCCATCCATCCATCCACTTTCCTCTTTCTCTCTAAATCTCCGCTTCCCTACACACGCCCTTTCTTCCTCGCTGTTAATTCTCGTCCAGTCCCCTCATCTCTGACCACTCCTGCCGGTCTGCCCAGGATTCGCGCCGCCACCGAACATTTTGCACCTTTTTTATGAAAAAAATTTTTTTCATGCTGCGAGGGAAGAGGAGGGGAGTGAGGAGGGGGTAGATGCGTGGAGTGCGCGGGACCCCTCAAGGGTTTTCCACATCTCCCCCCTCTGCACTCCTGAGCCGAGCTTTTCACTCTCGCCCGCACCCTCCCTCTTACGTTCTCCGGGTGCACTCACTACAGCTGCGCTCTTCACGCGCGAGATTTCGTTGTGATTAAAAAAAATAAATCTTTGTTCGAAAGGCGGCGATGAATTTAGAAGAGAGGGAGATCCGAAAGCAAATCCCCCCGCAAGAGAAATGTGCTTTATCCGTGAATGCCCGGCATAGTGGACCGGTGATGACTCCCGTCTGGGCGCTTAAAAAACTGCTTACAACGGCTTCGGAATCGCTAATAGCGACGAGGAAAATGAAGGTGTCGGATACAGAAAGGTCCACATAGTCACCCAAAAAAATCTTCGGAGTGGAGTGCTTTGTGACGCCAGTAATTGGGGAAAATCTAGTACAATATTGATTGTCGATATGATCAGTTAGTACGTCTAATCTGCATCTACACAATACTCCACAAGTCGCCGCAAGGACGTGTGGCGGGGGGTGTTAGATCAACAGCCCGACATGCATAATTGCTTACCCACACATTTATCAATCCCGTAGCTTCACAACTTTTGGATGAAGTTTTCAAAATGGACTTTTTCGAATGTCTTTTTAAAATCTAAAAATATAGCACGGACCTGAACATTATTTTCTCCCGAGACCAAAATATCATGAACGAAAAATGCCAATTGGGTCTCGCAAGGTCTACTATTTTCGTGATAGTTTTTTGTAAGTAAATTTTGAGAATCGAGATATTTCATGATGGGTCGGTAATTACAACTATGTCCTCTAAAATTTTGCATGAGATGGATGTGAGAGAAATGGGTTGGTAATTATTCGGATCATCACTGTCGCCTTTTTTTGAATGTGGGAGTGACATTGGCTACTTTCCAGCCTTTGGGTACTGCGCGATCATTTAGGTATACATTAAATATAATTTTCAGGGAAGAAGCTATTTCTGCGGCCATAGTCTTGTATGCAAGAGGAGAGATTTGATCAAGGCCTGGCATTTTAATTGGACTGATGTCTTCAGGTTTGCGTTCGATTTCAAGAGAAGATATTACAATTTAAGACATAGGAGCGATCGGGTAGTGACTCGCATTGTTCCCGCGGACGTTAATAAAAACGCTTTGAATATAATTGTTAAATTTTTTTAGCTTTTTCTAAACTGGTGGTAAGTTTTTCCCGTTGTTATTTAGGGATGGCACTGTCGACTTGTTTCCCTTAACCTTCAAGCACACATGACCAAAATGTTTTCGGTTATCGTCCAAATATTCTCCTAATCTGATAAAAATGATAGTATTCAACCCAGTAATTATCCCACCATGTCACTTTTAACGTGCAATAGTTTAAATTTTATTATATTTAGTTTATATTATCTTACAAATTCTTGTTTGACAAGGAACACCTGTGGAAATGTCGCAATCAATTGCACACCAGTTCGCCGTAAATAAAACTATAAAAATCATGTCTTTTGTAAAGATTTAGTGGGCACATGAACATGTTAGTCTTATCTTTCATCCTGAGAAATGGCACTTATTGATCCGAAAGTTAATTTGATAGGTTGATTAATATAGTATAATACGCTTAGAACTCGACCTCTCATACCACAAGTGAAATTTACTCATCAAAGGGGCCAGGTCCATTTCCTGTAACTCATGTGGCTTCCCGGAAAGACGATGGAATACCATAAAAATCACTCAGCTTAAGCAAAGTTGAGGATGTCTGAATTCCCCAGGATTATATTCGAAGCCCTTCGGCCAGGATATGGAAGCTTTGTCTCCTAGGATTCAACAATATACTCAACTGCGTGGTATCCCACGCATGATTTAATAATTTATCACATTTTAAGGGGTCTAGCTTTTTGCCAAACATTAAAAGGCTATCTATTCAATTGAAAATCACATATACCAACTAGCATTGGGAGAATATTATTTTAAAAACTTAGAAGTCACTTTATTTTTATATTCATTGGAATTTTACTGTTTAAGGCAGGTTGTAACAAAGAAAAATCCCCTACTGTCACCCCCTTTGTCTGCTGTCACGTTCCAATTACCCATTTTATCAAAGATTTTGTTCCAGGAACACATTTACTTTTGTCCTTTCACTGGTGGCACAACAGTGGATCTGGTATGCTACCAAGTATGTCATCACGACAGAGGTCTGCATGATTCCACGATTCAGTTTTTAGTTCTACTGATTATATTCTGTCAGTCGCTTTCTCTAAGTTTGACTCGCTTCCTGCGACGTGTTTGCTCAATAGTATTGACATCCCTCGCTGCCTCTCTCCTCCTCGGGTCCATATATTGGCTCTGTAACTCTTACTACAAAATCCCCGCTATCTCACCACGCATTCACATCCTTCTATCTCGCCTCGTACAGGTTTAATACACGCATATCTCCATGGCCTACCTCCATTTTCTCGCTTTATATATTTCAATGTCCCCGTAATCAACACCGTACAAGTATTCTAAATCTCAATCTAAATGCTTTTGTTCTCTTTTGTGTCTTCTCCTCTTATGGTGCTCTTGATTCTGCTTCCCAAGGGTTTCATGTGTTTATGACAGCCGAATCTTACCTCTCCCGCTGACAAGGCGAGACAAGCAGCCCAATGGGCTGAATCGCGTAATTTAATGGATTTACACTCAAATCTATATCCATAATAGTTGAGTGGAACACTTAGTTAAGGCGGTTTCGAGTTGTTTTCCTCCATTGTGTCTAATAATATATATAAATACATACAGGGTTCGTCCGGAAAATAAGTGTACTGAGCTCAGGAAAAAAAATTTATTACACTTTTACATATCTTAAGCTAATATTCCTCAAAATAGGACCCTTGTGAGTCGATACACTTGTTCCAGCAGCGTTCCCATTCCTGGAACGCTCCCGCGAAGGCATCATCGGGAACCTCTCGAAGACTCGTCGTCGACCTCTTCTCTGCCCTCCACGAACATCTTTTGCCACCGAAAGATCATGTTTCTGGACATGGCTGACTCCCCGTAAGCCTGGTTAATCATACCGACAGTTTCGGTAGACGATTTCCCAAGCTTTACCGCAAATTTGATGGAATAACGCTGCTCCAAAAACTTCGGCGTCGCGTTCCGTGACGTGGGTCGAGCGTGGAGGTTCGCGTTAACAGAGCTCCTCACTACACCACAGCTCAGAGCCGACTGCCTTTTTCAGCGTCGCTTGCCAACATACCCCCCTCCAATCGCAGCCCGTCAGAGCGGTGCTGGACGCGCCTGGAGCGGCGCGCCCAGCCCAGGAGTCAGTACACTTATTTTCCGGACGAACCCTGTATATATATATATATATATATATATATATATATATATATATATATATATATATATATATATATATATATATATATACATATATTTGTCTAGAAAACCGGCAAATGTCATTATGTAGACAGGAAAATGAATTATGAAGTTTTAAGCGAATTCCAAAGTTTTGGCTCAATCTGTTTCTTATAAAAAGTGACACCTCTCTTTTGCGTCACTATAATCAACAATTCGAAGTGATTTTTAATCGTTTTCTGACTTTTTATAGCTGTTCAATTTTATTTGTAATTTCTTTATTTGGAGAATATAAAAAGTTATTTCTATCTGGGTTTCAAATAAAGTTCAATATTTTAAAATTCAAAAGCATCTTTGACGTATCAAAATTTGAAAATATTGTTCTGCAAGTTGAATGATATACTGAACCATATTTATGGACCAAGCGCCCAGCACCGTTTGTGTTGAGCATTTGGTGAAGTCGTAAATAACATCAAATCGTTTATGACTCACTCCGTCTCTGTGCATCAGACACCGTTCCCTCAAAAGGACGCCATTCAACTCCCTTACTTCCCCTTTTAATAATTTTTTTGGCGGTTACTCAGTAAGCCTGGTGCCTGCCTGAAATCAATATTATGCTTAATTTCGTGCCTCGCCAACTAATAGAAGTATGCCAAAACGAAAACGAGGAATTTTTCCAACGAGTAGACGATGCGGAACAAGATAGTGACAGAAAGAAATGTGAACACTTGAATGAATACCTAGCTGATTATCGTAACCGTGACAAGGAAATATCTCAATTTTTTTTTCGAGTTAACTGAGTGGACAGGAAAGCGTATGGGATTCATTCAATTAAATCGTGCCGTCATCGAAAGGCAAACATTCGCCTCTCTCTTCGTCTGGGGCCGTCACGTTAGGCTTTCATGCCTCTTTTGAATAACCCAACCCAATGATTTGGTGTCATTGGCAACAGACGAGTTCATAAATTAATTTCGATGTGACGTCTAAAGGATTTGTTAATTTCCTTTGAGTGTGCCGATGTGAAATTTCCACCGTTAATGGATAAATATATCTGTATATCCAGAATCCTTCGATATGCAGCCGAATGTTTGAACAGACTGCGAATGAAGCATACTATCACTCCGTGAAATTATATGGTCCCTAAAAGAAACAAGATGATGTGAAGGTTTACTATACGTATAACGACAGAAATAATCGTAGTCGTGCGTTTAAACAAACACATAGGGATTAACTTTTTGACAGTTTGAAAAAACTCCTGGAGATGTCGCAACAGTTAATTTAACGGAGCCATCCGCTGATGTACACTGAAATGCTAGACCGCCACGGTGTAATTTATGTTTAATGTGATATGATTTTAATGAACTATATACGGCCGATATGATTTCTGTGTTTCCTGAATTTGGATTCACGTTAGTAAATGACTCCATTAGCGTAGCTATTGCGGAATTTATTGCAGTTCTTAGAATTTTTTCAGAGGGAAACAACTTCGGGTTTAACCTAGTGGACTGTGGCTATACGGGCTAGACAAGGGTTGCTTCGATGAATGGCAATGGCTGTAACTGTTCATGGGTGGCAAATAATGCACGTTTAATCGTCACAGCATCTTCTTTCTTCAAATTCCCCAGAAATGTACGTATGTACGATTTTTCATAAAAAATCAAGTAAAAAACTACGCAATACACAGAGAAATAATAACTCGGAATGGGAAACGACAGCAGTTTAGTGCTTTGATTATCACGTTATCAATTTGTATACGTGTAAACAAGAGTCTTTAGCAAATTTAGGTTTTTTTAAAATAACAATTTTATTGTTTGAAATCATTCACCTCCGAGTGATTTAGCCAGTTAAGCTATCGAGGCATCTTCGTCCACTATGAGTTTTGGGGGCTTAAAATGAATAAAGTTGTGTGACGAAATACCGTACGTACGATTTCAAAGGCTGTAACGATGAATTCATCTGAAGTATTTTCATTTCATGCAGGATAATTTCTCGAATGAGATATGTGGTGGAAGGACTTGTGTGTCCTTATAGCCGTTAGATCTGTGTTGGCTGGGGCAATGATAATGCCTCTTGGTAGAATATAATATTGGTGGAATGGTAGGAACCAGACAAAAGGTAGCTCACACTGAATCAGAGTGACGGAGAGATGGTTGCAAATCCGTCTAACCGCAGTGGGGCGTCTTTTCAGCGATGGTGTCACGTTAAAAGCACTGTTTAGGAAGGCTTTAGGAAACCACCGCAGGTATTTTTCCAAAAATAGAATCGATTGAAACAGACGTATTTGTGCATGTACTTTAAATTTTTTTGTTTTCTTGTCCATTTCTAAATGTTGTTATTGTTCATTTTCCTCTTAAAGCGTTCAAAATTTCCTTTTCTCTGATATTCTCAGATTTGGAAATGTAAAAATTTTACTAGTATAGTTAATATCATTGTTTTATTATGAAGTTAGGCACACAATTCTTCACAAATATATTTTCTTGCACCCTTTGATTAAAAAAAACAATCCGATATTTTCTACGTTTTACTAGTTTAGAATTTCTTCCTAGGTTCTTCAATCATTTTTCTTCATTTAGCATAAGGAAGGATAAAAAAAATGGTTAATTATTTCACAACCTATTTGCTTTTCATGGGAATGATAGCCCATCATAAGACACAGTTGTGAGGTGGTAAAAGAACTTTCAAACTTCTCGCATATTTCTTTCACACAATAAAAAATGTGGAAGATTCACTCACGGACTCTTGTACCAAAGTGAAAGAAGTGGAGGACTTAATTCTCATATTGGACTGAAGAGCAGAAATCCAAATGATCACAAAAGGGATTGATCTTAGTTACGGCAGTATGTGGGAAATTGACTAAAACTGCACATGTCAAAAGTGTCAGTTCCATGGCTTTTCAGAAGCAAACACGGCGCGACCTGTAATCATGACCACGGCGAGACCAGAAATCAAAGGCATATGTCTGAAGTTCTGCCTCATCCGCCATATTCCCTCGATCTCGCCCCGAGCGACTTTTTCTTATTCCCAGAACTCAAAATCCTTTGGAGGTTTGGTGATTTGACAATGCAAATGACGTAATTCAAGAGGTATAACAATGGTTTTTGACGTAAATTGCTGAGTTCTACATTTACAGAATTTTAAAGGCCAAAAAACGCTGCGAGAAATGTACATTTATGAAATCAATTTATGAATAAGTATCCGTGTTAAGAATTAGAATTAAAATTCTTGCAAAATTAATGTTGGTTTTTTATAAGTTTTTACAATATTTTTTTGAGTATTAATAAAAATTCAAGAAGATAAAACTCCACCTACTCACAATATAGCGCTAAATATGTAGCTTTGCGGTTGCTAAAAACCTGACATATTTCCAATAGCATTATTGACCTAATCTCTGGAGTTACGCGATCAAATATATGAAGTATGCTTTTTAGCTTTTTGTCGACAATTCAGCTGCTCATCGGAAAGAGTGTTTGTCAAATATATTTAGCGTTTTTATTATTTCTTGCGAGATTTTCATATGCTTATAATGATATTCAAGCAGCAGACTCCACCGTCCCAATACAATTTCACCCTCACACGTCGGCTTAATTCTCCAGGGTAAGTGGTTTTCCTTGCGAAGGGAATCGCTCCATGGGGCCAAGTTTGAATTTTTCAGTGTTCCGCAGATCAGAATTTCTGGGAGAGGGGGGGTTCCAAGCGGAAGTCCTTGACCACTTATGCGACAGGAATGCAGACAGGAACTTGACCTGTCACAGTATGAGTTACGAGGCGAGAAGCCTTTGCAGTCCTGCACCCTTTCCCCACCAACCCCATCCCTCCGTCCCCGCGGCAGTCAACTTACCGGAACGTAAAATCTCCGCCGTCAAAGATATCTCGGGTCAATCCATTCACTTGAGAGAGAGAGAGAGAGAGAAAATCGGAATCGATTTCCCACCCCCCCTTTTGTGGCGACCAAAGTTAAGCTCTCTGCATTCTAACCCCAATCACGAATTATTCTTTTTATCGACTTCTTATCTTGCATTCTTGCCCACGCCCCAGTATCCATCCCCCCACTCCAGTCTCAACTCTGACACACGGCGTTCAACCGCAATGACGTGACCGGTTTACGGGGGAAGTCATCCATAAACCATGCAGCATGCTTCAGCGTGAAGAGGTCGTTGAAAATCGTCACTGAAAATCACATGGGGGGTGTGGGCGGGTGGGGGAAACAGGACTTTTGTTTGCAACAGTTTCGAAGATAGGAGTCGGAAAATAATCTTGCAGCTGCGTTAGTTATCAGTGGCGTGGTAGACCAATAAGTAGACTTGCTGACCTCAGTGCCCGAGTTCCATAACCGGTAACATCATTCCACCAGTCTTGATGTGTGAATTGAACGCCATAGAGCTTAACGCTAAGTGTGCTTAACAGGGAACTCTTGAATAAACCAGCCTACCCTTAGCTCCCATTCTACCTGGCTCTTTATTTCCCTCTAAATCACTGTGCCGTCTACAAATAAACTACGGTTGCCGTTAAGGTTAAAACTTTGGTTGTTGTAGCAAGATTGGAAGGGGTAACAGTTGAAGAGAGAGTATAAAACTTCCCTGAGTTGCACATGAAATTTCGTTTGCGTCTAATGAACTCAACGCAGCGAGGACTATTTTTTGCCTACAATTACCGACAGTTTTCATTATTTATCATTTACAATAGAATATTTTTTAATTTAAAAGACATTTACGGACAATCTTCATAATATATAATATGAATTGAGAGAAAAACTTATTGCTAGCAATGACATGATCTAAGATTTTTTATAAAATCAATACTGAAGAATGGTTTATCTGTGATCAATTGGATTCTGCCTATATCCGCCTTTTTACAAGGTCTATCCCAAAAGTATTAGGATTGAGTGGATTAAAAAATGTATTGCCAGAATCGATGCATTCACTCAAAAGTCTTCGAAGTCCTTTGTACGTCCACACAACGCCACCAACAGATTTTCCCCGCCTCGTACACCTTCTGGAAGGCGGCTCCCAGAATGCTGCAACGCTTCATCATCACGGCCTGTTTACGCGTCCACCGAGCCAGGGTGACGTCCTTTCAGCACGAATTTGAGGCGGGAGAAGAAGCAGAATTTTGGTTCAAATTTCGATGCTCACTCACATGGTCGAGAAGCTCTTGGCAGATCTGCGCGCTAGTTTCCTTTTGTTCGTCCGATAGCACTCGCGGCACCAACTTCGCACACACCTTTCTCATGCTTATATTTTCTGCTTTTGGGTATGGCAAGTTTATCAGAAACCACGCGAAAAGTTAATCTACGATCTCTGTCCAGGAAACCATTTACTCTTGCAAGATTTTGGTCACGTATTGAGGTCAAAGGGCGTCCTGAATGTTCGGCGTATTTAGCATCTTCTCTAGCCTTCAGAAACAACTTATCCCACTCAAAAACACCTATCTACCCATGACGTTAACTAAATAAGCTGCCTTGAGCAATTCATGAGTCCGTTCCCCAGTTTTGCCCAGTTTCACGCAAATTTTGATAGTGTAGCGCTGTTCCAATAACCGGTTCATGGCAGAGCGTAACGAGCTCACGTTATAGAAGTTACGAAAACAAATGATTCGCACTCCGCAAAGGCTGGAAGCGAAATGCCTCCGGCCTTCAGCGTTTCCCGAGACTCCACACCCTCGACCCTTGCCAGAAAAACCCCCGCACGCCCGTCCGTCTATCCGGGAAAAATATACTACTTTTCGGATAGACCTTGTAGAAAAGGGGTTATTTGACCAGGTTTCCAGGCTCGAGTAGTTTTGTATTGACTTATAAAATACCCTTTTAAATAAGGTGCGATTTCTCCTGAAATTTCCTTCAGGATTTTAGGTTTTGATTTCTAATGGAACAAGGTTTTGTTTTTATCTTTCGGAGCTGTTTTTCATTCTTTCCTGGAACAAAAATATTTTGATCGCGAGCTATTCAGGTGTATGAGGGATTTGTTTTGTGAACTGATATTATTGTTGGACAACCTGATAGAATTTGTCTTCGGTATTGACCTTGTTTCAGCTCTCTGTAACGATTTCGTAATTCTCTACTTTAAAAAAAATACACATTTGGACAATTCGCTTGTATTTTCCCTGGCATAAGACCAAAACGAGTTTAGATAATCCTGTAAATATCCGAGTATAATGTATATTTTAAAAGTACGCCAGACTTTGCGCATAGCGTTGTTGTTTATTTCTCAACATTCAATGAGTTTTTCTTTTCGAGTTTTCATTAGATTATCGTCAACACTTTTTTGAGTTAAATCCTTAATTTCTTTTAAGCCATTATGAAACTTTTGTAGTGCCATTTTGGTTCCCCAATATTTTGCTTAAGTTTGAAAAGATTAAACTTCTCTATATCCTCACGTATAGAATTGAAAAACTTTTCCCAGGCGTATGATGTCAGCGCCGTGAGTTTCCAACTTGAATAATTGAAGTTCTTGATTTAATTTTAACCAAACCCTACTTAAACTCCTTTTATTAAGCAAAGATACTTAACACTTTTCCTAAAAATATTTTCGAACTTGGTTTTATTTTCTAGAAAAATTGCTTTGAGGTTGTTAATTCCCTCATGTATTTCCAATGTTGTGCTAATTTATGGTGTTAGAATGGAAAGTATATGGAGTACGTATGCTCCGTTCCTTTGCGTTAGCGCATACGTACTCCACAGTACTTTTCAAATATATTGATAATTTCTATGATTGAATCGTCATGTATTACCAGTTTCCTTGCGGTGGTAATAGGCAATAGGTGTCCCAATGAAGTGACGATAGCTTTGAGTCACCACGGAACTCTGGAAAATGTTCATCTGCTTCGTAAAAAGTGTGTATATTTCTACATCGAGCATGGGAGAACATTTATGACTTATTCAGTTGTTCTGTAGAAAGAATGTATAAATAAGCTTTTGCTTAAGTCACCTCTCACGGTACACCAAACGGCGTTTATATCGATTTCGGCGTATTTATAACGACACCTGCTGAGTTTTGAGTTAAATACGATGGACGAATATCTAATAAGTCTACTTTGTCTGTTTTACGATAACGGAGACTTTTAAAAAAAATTTGCACTCTAAATATATTTCATGAGCTTGACGAGAATCGTCTCTGTACTTTCAAATATGCGTTTCACAACTCATATTTTATGCTTCATTTTCTGGTGGTTAGGTTAGGCATATGCAGTTTTGTTTTGCACAGGTGGTGCGAATTCTAAAATTAGCATAAGGAAAGCCAAGGGAAGTAATATAACCTACCTGTTAAACTATATTCATCATTATACTAGTATGAGTAAGTATTGATGTAGACTCGTTATTATTTATCTAATTACCAGAGTGAAAGGTAATTTCTAATGAACGGATAACACGTTTATCTACTCAATAACATTTAATCTACTTATTTATGTGTTCATGTTTCTTCAATTTTAATGTTTCCCATTCATTTGTGTTATGTTTGACCTCGGATTATTTATTTTCTTTTTGACTTTCTTTCCATTTCATAATTTTATTAAATAATCCATCGCTCTTTCAAAATTGATGGGCTGAATTAAGCGCTAAACCTTTGCGTCGGTTTTCACCCTTTGGTAAGAGAAAACAATTGATCGATTGATTTGCCTTTTGAATTTTCATCCTTCTCCAAAAATAATATCTATGATATGCTATCTAATTCTCTCATTTTTCTCTATGCAGCTATCATTTCCACGCTGATATCCACATTTAATGTATTTCTGTAATAGAGAAGTTTATTCCAAATGATGAAGAAGACTCGTCATCATGAAGTCATGATCAACATGACTCCATATGACGAAGTGTTTTCATATATTAAGACATATTGTGCTAGTAGTAGATTTTAATTCTCGTAGAAATATCTCCCTTTAGCAAAGATTCTCCCAAGCATATTATCCTACTAAATAAATTGCTAATAATCCTGCTTTTAAATAACAAACGATTTCAAATCAATTTTTTTTTTCAAGCTTAAGAGATTTATTCAGTTTTTATATTTGATGACTTCATTCCTTTCGTCGAATTTTAATACCATTTCTTAATAGTCCAATTCTACTACTTTGTCATTTCTCCTAACTGACTAGTGATTTGTTCAAAATCCCATTCTTTTATAAACCTTACATATTTATTTTTTTAATTGGATACCAGTCTTTCAGAATAATTTTCATTATAATTTAATATGAACTTTCCTCTTTTTCCTTCTTGAGAGAGGACTTATCTTGCACTTCTCGATTTCCAAATTGGTATCAATTTAAGACTTTGACTTATCAACAGTCCATTTTTCTTGAAGTGATTATTTCCCGGTTTTTTGAAGTTGCAAATCTTGCTAATGATTTCAAATTCTTCATATCTATCTGATGTTTCTTAAAGTGGATATAGTTGCCATTATATTTTCCCGGACGTTCATACATTTATTCCCTCTTGGTCGGTCGAAATTCATATTTTTTTACATGGGGAAGCATATTAGGTTTCCGCTAGTCACGAAGAAGTCACTTATTCATACCGATGTAATACAATGAGGAATAAAAGATTAAAACTCCTCTTTCGTGCGATATAAATAAGGGAAATAGATAGCTAAGTTGAGCTCATTTTCCGGTTCAGACAATTACATTTGAAAGACTCCTGAAAATGAAAAATAATTGAGATATTCCACAAATGGATGAATTATCTGATTTAACATGCGTAGGCTGGTTAAATCAGATATTGTTTAAAAATCAGGATAGAAAATAATTTAGGTCTATGATCGTAAAAAAGACGGCCTTATGTAGAGGGATAACGGTGGTAACTTTATAGTTTACATTTAAGGAAATTCAAAATAATAAATTCTCAAATTAACAAGCTTGGGAAATAAGCAACATTTCAAAATGTCTTCAAATTTCTGTTGTGAATAAGTGAGGCCATATGAATTCAACCGAAAAATTTTAAGCGGAACGAAAAAATACTACTTGGAGCATGATGGAAGAGCCTATTTTGCAAACAGGGAGAGGGGTTCAGAATGTTTGACAATAATTCTCAATTTTCACATGCTTCCTTCGATGCGGGTGTCAGGTTAAACAAACACCCAAGGTCAAGAGATGAGGGAATGTCATAGAGATCACAAGAAATATAAACATGGATTACATGCTTCTAGCGAGTAGGCAGCAAGAGGGTACATACGAGAAAGGCTACCACTAAAGGAAGGGGTAGAGACTAATTTGTTAACTAAAAAAATTTGAAAGTCACTGAAAAACAAACGTTTTATGTGAAAATCAGTGGTGCAAAACCTATCTTCCCGATTCAAAGAAATTTGTTTTCCTTATTTTAGACTTATTTCTCTTTTTTATAACAATATTTGGCATTATATTTCACTAACCTTTGGAAAACAGTTATCCATAAAGAATATTCAACGATTAAACTTTTGCAGGATTTTAACATCCCTGTAAATGGAGCAGTAAAGATAAACATGGCCAAAAACTAAAATTGCTCTTTTTCAATTTTAAAAAATTTACGCCGATAAAAATCGGAAATATTGTGTAAAGAATTAAAATTGCATCACAGGTAAACAATTTATTTTGCTATCGAAAATGTTTACAAAAACTGTCTACAAAAATGGCTCAGAGGGGAGTTTCTTTATTAATAAACATGAACGTCAGTCAACACTATTATATTAGCGTTAATAACAAATGTTAATATTTTATAAATAAAATACATTTACTGCATACTATTATAATGCTCATGCATTATTGAAATTGATAATGAATTAAATTTAAAAACAATTTTAAATTCAAAGGTAATTTATTTCAACAGCATTTGTCATTTTTATGATTGAATGGGTAGAAAGTGTTAGTCCAGAGTCATAAATTAACACAAAAATAAAAACGTGCTTTCTAATTTCCAATTTGATCTCTCATTTGCATTTTGCCCGAAGTAATATCAATAATTTGATAATATATTGTGGCCAGACCCAGAAGACTTAATTTCAATTATAATCCCATTATAGTTGAAAAAACGCGTATGGAAGTCAAGGTCTGCATCTGAACAGCAATTTAAAGAAATAGTATTTTCAAAGAAGACTATTCTATTATTTTTTTTCAAAAAATAATAATAAGAGCGAATTTAATATATATTTAATTTCATAATTGTATACACAAATTTTCTACTCTCTTCCTTATAAGTTATAAGAAGAAGATGTCTTGTCATTTGTAGCAGCAACTATTCTAATATTGAGAAATAATGCCATAAGATGAATGAGTTTTCGTTCGAATACTTACTTTATATCCTTTTTGTAAATGATGATAAATATTTATAAACGTTGTAATATTTAAGTTACTAACTCAAGTAACTTTTTTAGTATTCTGATAATAAAATTTCTGTAAGTTTGTACTCTAATAATCCCTTAGTGTGATTTTAATTTATTTTTAAAATAGACATTTCCTTGAGATTCGTATCAAAATGAAATACAGTCGATAAATTTTGCAAGAAAAATGCTAATTCTTATTGCATATAGCTTGCGTCAGTGTTGCATAAGTTCACGTCTGATTAGTATGACTAATTATTATTTTCATTGATAGATAATATTGCTTCGATGTATTTTATAGGATGACATATCTATTTTAAAGCAATTAGAGGTAATCCCCACCTGTGATAGACGTTGCAATCGTGAATTTGGCTCCAATGACTGTAGAGTTGTAAAATACCAATTGGAGACCATACAAAAAATCAATCACTCAGCATAATGTGGTCATTTGCGGATCAACTTACGAGAGCCCACCCATGAAAACAGAGTTTGGGTTATTATACGGGATCTTTCAGGACATATTGTTATACAGTGCCACATGATGCTAGCTCGCAGACATATAGGGTTGGTTTGCGGGTAATCTGATCCCGGATCCGAGAACAGCTTCCCACAATCGCTCTAACAATGAATTCATTGAGGTGATTTACAAGGAGTTTGAACCAGATGCCATTGACCGATTGCGAGTAACCCAGGCACACAATCGAAAGAGCAGACACTCAAACTTATTTCACAAGTAGATATCCTCGAGGTGTTTTATAAGAAAGCTAATCAAAATGAAATGGACCTAACTATTTCGTAGAAGACTACCGCTATTTACTTTTTTTCATGTTACTGGAATGTCAATATTCTTTATATTACTACAATTTAAATTTCCACTTCTTTGCCTCTTTAAAAAAAATACGTCTGCCGCTTTAACAAAACATTGTTTGGAGATATGGGCGCTGGAAGAAGAGCGACCCATCCTCGAAGCAGAGGGATTGGCGGCCCTGATGGCAGCACACCACGCGATCAGTGTGGCAGAACCCGACACCTTAATCAATGTGTATTCGGATAACATGTCGGTCATATACTCGCTTACGAAGGGCAGGGGTGTTTTGTTATCTTGCCCGGACATCATTAATTTGTACATGCTTTTAATAAAGGATATGTCACGAAACGTGACCTGGAGGTACATCCCCTTGGACCAGAATCCGGCCGACCGTCCGTCCCGGACCGTCCTAC
The DNA here is from genome assembly GCF_022747635.1 of Hetaerina americana. Lineage (NCBI taxonomy): Eukaryota > Metazoa > Arthropoda > Insecta > Odonata > Calopterygidae > Hetaerina > Hetaerina americana. Next base: position 24,862,663 of record NW_027287316.1, read on the forward strand.
CTCCCTATGCCCGCTCGGCCTCGGATTCGGGGTCCGGGCTGGTATATAGGTGGGACGAAGCCTGAGACGGACAGTCGATCGAGAATTCGTGGTTAGAGAGGACGTGCCTCCAGATCTCTCGATAGCGATGGCAATGTGCTCGGGTTTCCCAGCGGGCCAGGTTACAGTACACTGACGGTTAGAAGGCTGACTCTGCCATCGTCTTCAGGGTGAAGTTCAGAGCATAAAAAGGCCTGGTATTTATATTCTCCGCCAAGGCTCAGGTGTGCCCTGATTGGTGGGAAGCGTTAGTGTGCTCCACTACGGCCAATCGGGTGCGTTCCCGTGCATTTTTTATTTTCTTTAGCACTGGCTTCCAAGTGTTACTGATTTGGAAGCCGTTGTCTCTGTTGAAAGTATTGGTGTCTAGTCGGATTTCAACGGCTTCTTTCACCACGCGATCCCAATAGCCGTTGGCGTGGCATGGCCTCTTCGTGCTCCCATCAGGTTGTATTGCTCTCTCCAGTTCTTCTTATGTTCATTTAATCATTTCCTACCCATAAATTTTGAAAAGCTCAGTTGATAACGGGTAACCCTATTCTACCTCCTCTTCCTAACACTGTCCATCCGGACTTATCACCCACCACTTGCACGCGAGTAGCCTGAAACACGTAACGGTTTCAGATAAGTCTCTTATTTTTTCAACCTATTCCTATTTTCTGCAGTGCATTCGTCGGTTCTACGCAAATGACTTTATTAATCATTTTTTTAATCTACGAAACCTAAATATGCATCTTGATTGTACACAATGTTCCTCTCCATTAGTGCACCCATTGCTGCAATGCCATCACGCCTGCCTGTTTCCTTTCTGAACCCAAACTTATCATCCCCTAAGTAATCATTTGCCCTGCTCTTCATCTTCGTATTGATGATCCTGAGAAACACTTAAGCCGCGTGTGAAATCTAACTTCCTGTTTTTTTACTCACACACACACACATGCATGCCTTTCCCATTTTGAGATTGGGAACAAACACTGATCTGACGAAACCTTCTCGCCAAACTCTCCCCTCATTTTACAACGAAGAAGTCTCTAAAAAATTCTATAAAACTCTTCCTTCCAGCATTCCTCTTTATTTTTATTTATTAACGTAAACCCTGCAAGCCACCGCCAAGGTGTGTGGCAGGGGGTGAATAAACGCCAGAATAATTTTACCCAAATATGACGGTCGAACAATGTTATTATGATCCACTATCGTTCGTGGAGAATCTATCAGTGACATCTAAAATCTAACAATGCTACACTTAATATATCTAATTTTACTAACATTACCTCTCCTACCGTAGTACGATGAGGGTAATAATACATTTTTCCTTCACATCCTTTGTGAAAGCCCTGATAGAGCTTGAGTTCTTAAGACTAGCAAGGATGTATAGAGTATCCAAGCTAGAGAGTACGTGATTAATTTGCATTTATTTCATTTCATTACGTGTGACCGGCGGGCAACTGGCGCAGAGATAATTCTTTCGTAAGCCCCTCACTGATGAGTGTTTGACAAGGGTGAGGGTCAATGCTATCTAGTAAACCTTAGCCAGAACATATTTTGGTTCTAACCATTTGCGTTATCTATTTATTTTTTTAGAATTTTTATTTTTATTTGATTTTTAAATTCAGTTATATTTTTTATTGAATTGCTGCTTATATCTTCTCTAATTTCCCTCACCCATCTTTTGCCCATTTATGAGAGTACGGCTGGGGTTTACTCTTCCCATAATATTCATACGGCCGCAGTTACCGTTCGCTTAATACAATGTGATGGAAATAGGACTGTAATTGCTTGGTTCCTCCTTGTTTCCGTTTTTAACTATTGGTGCCATGTTAGCCGTTTTCCTATCTCTGGGAACCTTGTGATCTATCGGCGACTTCCTAAATATTATTTCTAGAATAATAGGCGCAATTTCCGCGACTGGATCCTTTTATACAGGGTTAGTCCGGAAAATAAGTGTACTGAGCTCAGGAAAAAAAAGGAATTACACTTTTACATATCTTAAGCTAATATTCCTCAAAATAGGACCCTTGTGAGTCGATACACTTGTTCCAGCGGCGTTCCCATTCCTGGAACGCTCCCGCGAAGGCATCATCGGGAACCTCTCGAAGACACGTCGTCACGGCCTCTTTGACGGCGTCCAAAGTCCCGTATCGCGTTCCTTTCAAACTCCTCTTTATCTTCGGGAACAGAAAGAAGTCTCTAAAAAATGTGGATCATTTTTGCAGTGATCCGCAAGTTGTGTCGCGATTTCCAAACGATTGAGTCTTTGATCATCATTGAGCACTTTCGGCACCAACTTTGCACAAATTTTTCGCATCTGTAATTGGTGCCTAATAATCTCGTGCACTATTGTTTTTGGCACATTACACTGCTCTGCTATCATCCGAACACTAAGACGACGATCAGAGTTCAGTACATCGCGAACTTTTCGCACATTTTCGTCGGTGAGTGTCGTTGATGGGCGTCCAGGCCGTGGTTCGTCGTCGACCTCTTCTCTGCCCTCCACGAACATCTTGCACCACCGAAAGATCATGTTTCTGGACATGGATGACTCCCCGTAAGCCTGGTTAATCATACCGACAGTTTCGGTAGACGATTTCCCAAGTTTTACCGCAAATTTGATGGAATAACGCTGCTTCGGCATCGCGTTCCGTGACGTGGGTCGACCGTGGAGGTTCGCGTTAACAGAGCTCCTCACTACACCACAGCTCAGAGCCGACTGCCTTTTTCAGCGTCGCTTGCCAACATACCCCCCTCCAATCGCAGTCCGTCAGAGCGGTGCTGGGCGCGCCTGGAGCGGCGGGAAAAAATCAGTACACTTATTTTCCGGACGAACCCTGTATACGAGCGGGTATTTCATCGGGCCCGGGGGATTTATCAGGCATGATATTTTTTAGCAAACGTTCTATTCCATTATATGAGATTTCATTTTGGGTATCGGTTGATCGGTTGATTTGGTAAACTATCTGGGGTAACCTGTGAGATATTAGTGAAGACGCTTTGAAAGAAGGAATTTAATAATTTTTTATTTTCTTTCTATGTCTAATGGCTTTAACATCTATTACATCTTGGTACTCTTTCCATCTACCTTAAATGTATCCTGGTTCAACTAATAATTTTTCTGAGTTAACGTTTATTAACGCATTAACGCATGCATAGATTTTACCTTCTTACTTCCTGACAGAGATTTCACCTTCCTGGACAGCAAATATAACTTCTTTTATCCTTTATAACATTTCCATATCCTCGCACTATGTCTTCCACCACGCTCTTTCAAGCTGTTGATTTTCCGCCTCGGTTTATATAAGTCTCAGTTTTCCCGCTCCTGTTCGATATGATTACATGTAAACCCTGGCTCCTACGGAACTCTACTCCTTTGTTCCAGCGGTTATTCTTTGTTTCGGTGCCGTAGTTCCCTACTTCTCTATACCCTTTCAACATCTTCCTCGTTAACATTGCTTTGTCGCATGTGGAGCTAAACCATTGCCAAGTTGGTTGGTTTAGTTTTTACTTCTAGTAGTACGAGGGTCATCCGGAAAGTAGTACCCGTTCGTGCCGCATGAAGTGCTGAAGACGCGAGTAGCCGCTGGACGAGGTCAGATAGCTTCAGTGGCTTGTCTGCCTTCTCTGAGCCAAGTTGCGTGACGCTAGCATTGCCTGTGTTGTTTCTGTGATTGTTTACAATGTTTAAAAAAATTGAGAACGCCGCCAGTTGTGAAGTGAGGGCAGTGATTAAATTCCTCAATGCAAGAAACGTTCGCCCATGTGATATTCATCGCCAATTAAAGGAGGTGTATGGAGACAATGTAATGGACGAGTCGTCTGTTCGGCGGTGGTGTCGCAACTTCAACATGGGGAGGGGGAACACACACGACGATGAGCGTTCGGAGAGACCGTCTGTCATTACAGACCAACTGGTGAGCTCAGTTGACGAATTCGTGAGGAACGATCGGCGCGTCACAATTGATGACATCTGTGAGCATTTTCCCAATGTTTCTCGAACAATTGTTCATGAAATTGTTAAACACCATCTGCATTATGCAAAAATTTGTGCAAGATGGGTCCCTCGCGTATCTCAATGAGCTGGCGGCGAAGGACTATGCAGCAGGAATACAGAAACTTGTCACACGTTATGACAAATGCCTTAATTTGCTTGGAGATTATGTTGAGAAGTAGTTTAAAGTATCCTCTTTCAAATAAAATTTTTTATGTTTGTTAATATTTACTTTTGCGTCTTTATTTCACGAACGGGTACTACTTTCCGGATGACCCTCGTAATATACCATTATTTGACTCCTCTATGTTTACTACGCTTCATCGCACCTGTTATTTCAACTGCTGACATATCCTGCTGACTCTCTTTCTCTCGTTTGTATATTTCTCTAAATTATCTTTAACTATTGCTCCATTAATTCTCGATAGCCTTCCATCTCACCTCGACAGCCCTAAACCTCTATATTTCCTCTTCCCCTCACTCACTGTATCTTTTATAATTCTCCTCTCCTCATCACCGTCGTAACTCTATAATTCTACTCCATATTCTAGCTTATTAGGACCAAACATCCTCTGCGACTTCTGCCCTTCCGCAGTACTTTTTGCTTGGCATGATTGTATGAGATGAAGACCGCGGAAGCTTTGCCTCTCACATTGCCGGGCACGGCAAGACCAATTGGGCCGAGTCTTGTAGTTGTTAGGAATAATTCTTTTATATATGTTCATCACTGTGACATGGGATTTATAATTAGGTCGATTACCGTTGCCTTTCTCAGTAGTGTTTTTAACGTGATACCATCACTTAACGGTCGCCCCAATGGTGTCGGACGCCTTTGCAGTCGCTTCACTTAGGAACTGACGCTGCGCAGACTACTTTTCGTCTCATTCACACCCTTCGACCTATCGGGTATGGGTGATCTTACTAGGAGCAACTATCATTTATCCCGCTAGCACTTCTCTAGAATAAATTACAACGCACTAGTCCTTTCTGTTAGTCGCACTAGTCAAGGTTTAGGAGGGATATTAGCTATTTTTACTCTATCATGGTATAATCAATGTACGAATAGTAATTCAACAATTTTGGAGTGATATGCGGTGGTTTTTGAATGTATAGCTGTGTTAAGGCTACATTCCAATACATTTTGGCAATAAATTACACGTAAAAAGATAAAAAATGTTATGAATATACAGTAATTTCTTAATTAAATAAAAAAATTACGGATTACACAATCGAAAATAATTTTAATTTGTAAAATAATCGTTATTTTATGCAAGTGAACCGGATAACTTTCCTTATTAAAGTGCCAAGACAAACGATTTGTTATTATTTGCGGAATCTCTCATCTACCTCGAGAGTCCGATAGTATTCTAAACACCTTTTATCCCTTTTGTCATGCATGAAAGAATGATCTGTTTAAATACATCAGGTTTGCCTAGGGAAAGAATATACGGCTTTCGCTTAATTCAAAAGTAGAAGTCCTGTGAATCGCTAACATTCATTGTTGTCCTATATAGAAACGTCTAATAACTTTATAAATTAATAAATATCTTCCAAGAAGAACCTATGGATTCCAAAGAAACGGTGGGAGATGCCACAAGAGTAACTTTTAACGGAGTCATCTGCTAATGTGCATTTCAAATTGTTGCATTGGAACCTCTAGATGATAGGAGAGAGGTAGCTATCAAATTGATTTTTAAGGATTACTCAAGCTATTATGGTATGTAGAAAAACAGCAGGTTTTAATGAGCTGCGATACACTTCGCCCCATTACTTACTCAGTCAGCAAAATGTATAGTTCAAATATCCACTTAAAGAAATATGAGTTACTTTTAAGTCGTATTTCAATACCTTATAATGCACTGCAGTCTTTATTGGTAACGGTTTGTTTCGCAAATGATTTCTTTCATATCCTTTAAGTTATTGCTTATTTTTTAAAGCCGCGTAATTGGTCATTAACTGCCTGTTTTTATATTTTATTCTTTTTCCTTTAATTTCGTGTACAAGTTACACAATGTTCGTATATCCATTGATGATCAAGCAAAACGATAATTTGGTTTGGAATACAGGGAAAGCGTGGCAAGGAGTATTCAATTTTAAGAGATTTAAGGGATTTACAAAGTATAAAGAGCCAAAAATCGGGTTATTGTATCATGTACCTTAAGGGTTAAGAGTTACGTTGTTGTTCCATACTAGTTAGTTTAACGAGTGCAATAGTGCGAGGTACCAGGGTCAATCAAAAGCCTACCCCAAGTCGGTAGACTTCTGAAAAAACATAACCTCTGGTTTCACTTTAAGTAATCAAAGTTTTCTCTAATATTTTTGCATCATGTAGTTTATCCGTTCCGTTCCAAGATTTCTCACTCAGATTGATTATAGTGATTAGAAAAGTATTCAATCGGTATGCATATTTTTGCAAGTTCGTTTTGCTTCCAAATTTTGCATGTGGAATGCATGTTTTCCGCACTTCAATAGATTAACAATATCACGCCGTCATCTATGATCAGTGATAGCTGAAATCAAATGGTACGTAGGCAGGAGGTTTCATTCTTTGAAATGTTTCATGAATCTCGTGCCCGCAAGAGAGCAGTCGAGTTACCCGAATGTTTGTCACCAGCGGCCGCAACTTGGCGATGATGATGTGATGGCGACTTAGATTCATGAAAACAAAAGAAAAGGAGTGAAAATATTTGTATTGTGTACGGCATTGAGTAAGAAGAGGCTGAGCTCCTTTGATATACCTGTATCGTACACTGTTGGGAGCCAGCATTGTCATACATGAACATAACGTACGTTTTTGGTTTATAGGCGACATCTAAGGTTGGGGATATGTACAGTATGTCGTCAAATGTTCGGATGTGTGGTCACGTTCGTGGACAAGCCCAAAAGAAAAGTGGCAATTTTTCCTTAACGAGCGCACCCCTCATTCCCCTAGCCGCCAGCATACTCCCCCAAGTCCCTTCCCCCACGCTCGGACCGACTTCATCCCTTCCCCGTTTCCTTTTCTTTCCCTCTCTCTCCACCTCTGCTTCCGCCCAAATATTTGGTCTCGTTTCCCGACCGAGAGTTGATTCCGGTCCAGGAAGCAGGCAATGACGTTCCATTTTGTCGGTGCACAAATCATAGGCCCGGCGTTGCCGAGAGCTACCCTTTGGGGTAAGAGCTAAACAGTAAATGTTTACCCTCCTCCAAATCATAGAGGAGAGCTTGGTGACCATTCATTTGTTCCTGACGCATTAGAGGGAAAATTGTGATACAATTGGTAAGTTTTTTCTTCATTTTAGGGACGTACTCATGTTTATTAAAGAAACACCCCGAGAGTCCATGGAATACTTATTCCGAAAATCCATTTCACCTTTGAGGATAATGGCAGGTGAAATGAAAATGTATTCATCAATGTGATTTATTTCATGCCTTTATAGCTAAGAATATCTACTAATGGCTTCCGTAAATGTTTACCTTTGGCTTTATAATTGTTTATCTGCAGTCTGACATGGCGATTCATACATACCTGTGTCTAAATCTTCCTTAAGCTCCCCACAGTGTATGCATAAAAATGTCAGGTACATTGCGACCACTTTTAATTCAGCAAATATATCTTTATTTAAATGAAAGGGATGATATATTGAAGTATCCAAGTTGTTTCCCGACGAATGCTCTGGGATGAAGCTTTTTTGGGAATCTCACCTGAAAGTAGCCTTGGTCGGCACCGTGGTCTCGACGGGTATGCGCAATCGTCTTCTGGATAAATTGTGCTGGGAAAACATACAACTTCGACGACGATTAGTTACTATTTTGGACTTTAAATGTCCAAAATCGATAAGGGTTCTTCAGGTTCGAATCAAATCTGAATTTTTGTCCACAATGCGTTAAGAACGGAATAGTAAACCGGGTAATGCCATTATATTTATTTCAACAGTAGGTATTTCTAGGCGCACCACAACCTATTGGGTAATGTTTCTGTAAACATCTTTTCAGTACCCCGCAAGCCACCGCTAGGGTATGTGATAGGTGGTGAATAAACACCAGAATAATTTTGACCGGAATATTTGTACTCCTACCGCGGTCAAACAATGTTATTTTAATCCTTCATCGTTCGGGGAAAAAATAATATCTTAAATCTATCTGTTCTGAACTTAATCTCTTAAATTATTGACATGATCTCGCCTACCGTAGTATTACGGGGTAGTAATACATTTTCAACATCATTGCTAAAGATAGACCCTTCCAATTTATGCAAGGGATGTAATCTGTAATTTAACCTTCGCTCCCTGAGTGATTCCCACCCTAGCTCTTCTAATATTTTGGATACGCTACTAAATTTATCATGAAAACGTTTCACAAATCTATCTCCGCCACGCTGCACGCGATCCAATTCGGCAATCAATCCAACTTCATGGGGATCCGATATGCTAGCGGCATATTATAAATTAGGCCAATGTAGTATGATGTTAGATGCTTAGGATGTTTCAGTTAATATCCTAAGAATGGGGAACCCATAATGGAGCTTAATTGTGTTAAATAAATGAAATGGTTCCATTGGTATGTTGTTGGTTTAAGATGCCGGTCAACCACTTAATTAAGCACCATCACCAAGCTAACGAATATTTTCACATAAAGAAAAACGTAATAATTAGTCAAATATTGCATTATGTATATAGGCATGTGTTGGTAAATGGGTACGAGGGATTTTGTATGAATAAAATGGATGAATAATAATTTAATGCGTGTTGATGGCGTCAAATGTTTACCTCTATCTCGATAAAAATCCACGTTTTGCTAAAAATATCCACACTACAAAGGAAATGCACTTAATCATGAAGGATTTCCCCCATGTTCCACTTGAAATTGTTATGTATTTGTTGTTAGTATTTGTCGTTAGTATTTGGTCATTGGACAGCTATATATTCAGAAACAACTTAGCAAAATAAAGTGAAAATTGTATCAAACTGTGAAAAAAATTACCTGTTTTATCCGATGGACGAAAATGGAATACAAGCTGGTTTGATTCGTAATAATTTAGATATAAAAGAGTCATAGCTAGGCACATTATAGTATAACTTCATATTTAAAAAAGTAATATGACCCAAGGATGCACTCTAAAGTATCTTTACGTCATTTCATTAACATAATCTGAAGACGCGCTTGATGTCGATTAGTCTGATGATATTACTTGAGGAACAAATGAGTAGAATTGTATTGAAAAGCTTATAAAAAATGCATTAAGGACCTTATTTCAAGTATTCTAATTTTTTTCATTAATTAACTTGCCATTAATATATTACCATGGGGAATTGAAATAAATAATGCTTCTGTATTTATTAGTGTAGTTGACACGAGAATTATCTCTCTCCACCTACATTTCTAAACTATCCAAGAAGCCGTCCCTAGGAAGTATGGCCGGGAGTGTTTGGCCATTAGCGTGTGGAAGGGACTGGAGATAATTCATACCGCATCTGTTTTGCATATTACGAGTATTAAACTGCAAGTAACTATTTCACTGACTACAGTTTAAGGATCTCTCGTAAATAATGAACCCATTAAAAAGGGTCGGGCTCACATGCAAAGTAGTCACTAGTTATCAGGTAGCATTATACCCTGTATGGTGGGGGGCGTTAGGACGCCGGCCATTAAGTGAGCTTGGGTCGGAATGCAACTTATGTGGGCTTATTATTTTTGATACATTTCTTTCTTAATGTTTCCACTTGGAAATGTTTTCACGAAAAGTGTTCGCGTAATACGAATGCCTGAACGTATCTATTCGGCAGACTCTTTCTCCATATTTTGTGAGAGTTTTCATTCCTGCTTATTTAAAATGAAGAGTTGAATCATGTCTTCCATGTCGGATGCAAAACCTCGCAATTGGTATCATATGAAATAGGTTTTATCTTGCTCAGAGTCTTCCCATATCTAAGGGCTCCATTTCCAGATGTTGTGGCAAAAGTGCGGTGCTTTTTGTTCTTTCGTGCAAATTCCTCACGACTCTGCATGCCCTTCTCTGTGCTTGGTTGAATCCCGTAGCCAGCGTTTTTGTGATGGTTCTCCGAGGCTGTCCGCATGATCTATGCGGGATCTTAATAAAGAAAAAAGTATAAAATCTTCTTCACATTTTCTGGAAGATTAGAATGCATACAAAAAGGGAGAGAATTTTATCCAAATTTCTCTCCATAGGAGTAAGGTTTTCTCTTTAGAAAAGATTAGGAGTGAATCCGATTGATTCGCAAAAGAAATTTAATGTGCCGAAAGCGATGAATAATTCACGAGCGAGTTTTTCGCTACCACCGTGATCGATCAACGGCACCAGCGGGTGTTGGAGCAGCCACACGTCCAACGCAGCGTCTTCTGACAGATTGAGACCTCTTGTGATATTCGCCTTTTTCCCACCACCAACACTTGATTGAAATCGCTTTCTTGGCATTTGTGGAATTTCTTTCCGAATATCACCGAATGCAATATTGGAATTCCAACCAAAAATCGCCAGAGTCATATTATATATATATATATATATATATATATATATATATATATATATATATATATTTATTTATTTATTTATTGGATTGATTGATATGCATATTTCTTTTTTTCAATTCTAATGCATAATGATTTTCATACCTCTTCCCTCCTTGGTAGAGTTTTAATAGTTCAAAAATATTTTCTTGGCATGCTTGGAATTTTTTTCTCCACGCAGTGAGCGGTTATTGGATTGACATGGTCAGAGGTAAGAATTTATGCCATTGTGATTCCCATATCTGCCCGGAAAAGATGGGTCGATGTTATTAATTAAGGAATGGAATTCGAATGAGATATTTTTCCTGATGGATAGAATGGACCGGAATAGACGATCACTTCTGCACTCCTCTCTATGGGTACATAATAGATGGAGAGAAGGTTGCAATGGGAATCTCATTAAATACAGCGAAAATCATCGGATGAATTTGTGGGTACTACGTAAATTATGTTCAATCAAAATTGTGTTTATAGTTTCGAAAATAATTATTGACATCTAACCAACCATTAAGATCAAACCACTGGGTCATTTTGACATTTGAGGGTAGATCTCATCTAACACTAATACACATCTACAGGGAGTGCGCGAAATTCACACATCAGGGGTAAAGGGGCAATTCCTCGATAGAATGCGTTTTTTTCAGAATTATACGGTTCCCGAAAAATCACACATCATGATCGAAGCCCAGAGGTGCCACTAAAAATCGAACCCGGGCCCTCCAGTCAGCAAACTAGAGTTCTATTTGGAGGACTGCAAAGTTCTCCTTTTTGAAATGAATTAGGAGTAAAATGGAACGTTTGAAAGAGATTCCGCTGTAAGATAGAGCGTTAAAATAAAATAATTAACGATGCAACAGGTCGATTTGACAGCATTTTAAAACAAACTTGAAAATATATGGAAATAAATGTCAATTAAATAGTAAAACGAATGTATATTTAAAAGTTATGAGTTTACTTTAATTGATTTTACATGTAATTAAGTCTGGATTTATGACCAGGCAGATTTAGGCCTGACAGATGTTTTTCTCGGATTTTCCCCCCGTCTTAGGCTGGGTTGACTTCCCCGAAAAAGTAGGATTTTGTACGTACGCCGTCTATGACTTACAAGTCTGATTAGGGTGATGAAGCATTCAAGCATTCTTTATCATCGGTACCGCTTAATTTTTTGTTATTCCCTTTTTTTTCCTTTGTTACTGAGCCGGTGATAAATGAAAACGTTTTGAGTTGAATTGGTTTTATATCCTCAAATGCTACGGAATAAATAAACTCTACCCTGAAGAAGGCATTGCTAAATGACTCGGATTAGTAATTACAGAGATTACGTCTATCGCATCTCTGATTAAAATTTTTCGTTAATTGAAGACAAGTCTCCTCAGCGGCGATTTTGAAAATTTATTAATAGTCTCATCGTAATATGGTAAGTGGGATAATGAAAGAAAAATAATGAATGCGCCCGACAGATTTAAGATCTCATGTTTTTGGCGAAAAATAAGGGATCAGAATAACTTTAAGCGACTGTCCTAGGGGGAAAAGAGAATTTTTTCAAATATTGAGTTATGCGTATTATGTGTTATAATTTCATCCAATTCCTATATAAATTGCTTCTTATTGTTCCTTAATTTGCCTAGAGAAGTGTTCATAGATGCCGTAGTGCATGCACCTGCAGTTAATACGTAGTATTTCAATTGTTTGAAATATTTTAAATATTTATTCATACCTAACAATTAAGCAGCAATCTAATTTTTGGTGTCACAACCCTTGTTGGTTCATCCCTTACTACACACCCTAGCGATGACTTACAATCTACTTCATAAGATACAGTTATGATAGCAATGTCACACTGTAACGCAGTAAATGGTGTGTAGGGTTCCACTGCTTGCCAGAAGATTTATGGTTCGAATTCTTCTGAATCAGAACACGATTGAAACCCAAATTGAGACTTATTTTGGGCACCAAAACTTCTAGATACCAAGTAATTTGCGGGGAAAGGAAAAGATCAAATCTCTGAACCACAATTTCCATAGACCTTACCGACACCGGGTTGCCGTATTGCCGACGCCGGGTTTCTCTCAACTTGCTCCATTAGCTGAATATCCTATTCCAGCCGCATTACCCCATTTATACCTCAAATGACCTTAGCTGTCGGTCACCTCTCCTGATACCGCTTAGTCGCTGCAGGAGGGAATAAACCTAAATTATGGGTTTCTAAGATGTGAGTTTTGGGAAGAATGAAGGAAAAAGCCTGTACGAAAAGAAAATAAAAACATCTTAGGAAATACAGGATGAAAGATGGTCGCTGGGAGAAATTCGAAGAAGGTTAGGAAGTTCATGCAGGAGACATTTATAGCCAATGCTATATTGAACATTGTAATAGAGAGAGAAATAAAGGTTTAAAATGGGGGTTAGAGTTCAACGTTCCCGGAAATATATCTCTAATAAGGACGACAAGCGTGGCATTGGGATGTGAGATGGAGGTTCTGTAGCACAACGAAGGGGAGGGGAGGCAAAGGCACTCTGATGAAATCCAAAGAAGGTAGGAAAAGTGAATTCCGGAGACGCAATTAGATGTTGAAAACTGAGAAGAGAAAAAAGTTGATTGGCTAGGCATAGGGAGGAAAGGATTACATATATTGAGCGGCACGTAGGAAGACAGCAAGTATATGGGATAACTAAATAGTTGTTTGTAATTCTTCTTACTCATAAGTCTGCATCTTACCCAGCAGGGTGTGTGGCAGGGGTATCACTAGGGTTTGTGGAAGGTGTTGATATAATGCCAGGCAAGCAAAGTTTAAAATTAAGTTTTTCTCAATTGTTAGCTATCAATTCATGAGCGAAATGCTTGAAATAATTGAAACATTGTTAACAAAAGCTATGTATACGTTAAGATAGAGGAAAATTATTTTCAACGTTTGCAAGAGGAGGGGCTAATAGGAAGAAGAATTAGTAAAAAAGTTACTTAGCGCCCGGTATTGGCGCCGGATTTTCCCCTATATAAGATGGGACAACAAGCTTCTTTCCATCCTTGACCTGAGGACGCCAGCAGGATAGCTAGCGAAACTGTTGTAAATTTAAATGACATACGCGGACGCAGCCCGAAAAATGTGGAAATCACCTACTCATCGCCGCGGAAACCTGCGAACGAACAATTAGTAAAAAAGTTTAATACAATAATGGCAACGTACTTTAAACGAGCGCCGTCGTTTACTTTTATTTTGATTCCTTTTCGTTTGTGGGAAAACTAAGTAGGAATTTTGAAGATGTTTGCTGTATTGATATTTTGGGATTAGAGGGATAGTATTTAATGTTCCATATAAGTGCCAGGACACTACTAGTTTTACTGGCTTTCCCTTACTAAACCTTTCCCTGACGGTATATTACTACAAAACCCTAGTTCTTAGTATATACGTGCTTTTAACCACTAACCAGTCCGCGAGAATTCCTAATTTTAGAAATGCTAGATTTTTTTACGTTTGTAGATGGTTTTCTGACGGAGTAGTCCCTATTCTTTTTCTCAAAATAGTTCAATTACTTGACTACGTCACTAATATAAACATTTTCATGCATTAGACACGAGAAGAATACGGGGGTCAGCCTTAAGGAAGCTATGTTTAATTAGACAAATTCCAGAAAAATATAACTATAAGGTAAGAGAGAAGTGTTACACAACTTGAACTAGACAACATTTACGCTTCAAGTATTCAACCATTTCAAGTTAAATATTGTGATACTTAACCCGTATTATTGCCTCAGCCGATGTCCAGTGCAATATATGTCATAACGACATAAAAGTCTCAGTGAATGAAGCCTTTTCTTGCTTGGGTTCCTCCTTCCACCTTCCCCTCTAAGCTTTCGTTCGTCTTTTGAATATATGCCTACTCCTTTTTTATATGTGTGCATATATATATATATATATATATATATATATATATATATATATATATATATATATATATATATATGTGTGTGTGTGTGTGTGTGTGTGTGTGTGTATAATGGGCAGCAAGAAACAATATAGAAATATAAAAATATCACTCACACGTTATTTCTTGATCATTTCGACGGAATTCTGCTCCGTCTTCATCGGAAGATAAATAAGTGATGTGTACCATTACTTCTCTATCTTCCGATGAGGACGGAGCAGAATACCACCGAAATGATCAAGAAATAACGTGTGAATGATCTTTTTATGTGTTTCTATATTGTTTGTTGCTGTCCAATTTATTATTCGGCACTTCTGTGTTACGTCGATGAAATCATCTTTACATATATATATATATACACACACAGAAATTGCTTGGGAGAGGTGCGGTGTATACGTGTGAATATATGTTTTTATATTAATATACGAGGGCCATCCGGAAAGTAGTACCCGTTCGTGAAATAAAGACACAAAAGTAAATATTAACAAACATAAAAAATTTTATTTGAAAGAGGATACTTTAAACTACTTCTCAACATAATCTCCAAGCAAATTAAGGCATTTGTCATAACGTGTGACAAGTTTCTGTATTCCTGCTGCATAGTCCTTCGCCGCCAGCTCATTGAGATACGCGAGGGACCCATCTTGCACAAATTTTTGCATAATGCAGATGGTGTTTAACAATTTCATGAACAATTGTTCGAGAAACATTGGGAAAATGCTCACAGATGTCATCAATTGTGACGCGCCGATCGTTCCTCACGAATTCGTCAACTGAGCTCACCAGTTGGTCTGTAATGACAGACGGTCTCTCCGAACGCTCATCGTCGTGTGTGTTCCCCCTCCCCATGTTGAAGTTGCGACACCACCGCCGAACAGACGACTCGTCCATTACATTGTCTCCATACACCTCCTTTAATTGGCGATGAATATCACATGGGCGAACGTTTCTTGCATTGAGGAATTTAATCACTGCCCTCACTTCACAACTGGCGGCGTTCTCAATTTTTTTAAACATTGTAAACAATCACAGAAACAACACAGGCAATGCTAGCGTCACGCAACTTGGCTCAGAGAAGGCAGACAAGCCACTGAAGCTATCTGACCTCGTCCAGCGGCTACTCGCGTCGTCAGCACTTCATGCGGCACGAACGGGTACTACTTTCCGGATGACCCTCGTAATTACCGATAACAATTAGGTTGATCTCACCTGGTGACTTGTTTGTCCCCGGAGTTTCCTCTTGCAATTCTTGTCTTCATTAGGCTACCTCATTCTAGAAATTTTCTGAGAAAATTTCTCTTGTTTTTTGAAAATTTTATCTTACCTCAATCGGTTGACAAATATTTGATTTTATATAATTGAAAAAATAACATGTAGGAACTATTTGAAAAATGAATACAGTTTTACCGTATTGAAGTATTTATTGGAAAATGAATTTTGAGAAATAGCATTTGAACTGTGAAAATTGTAATATTGTGATTCAATGAATTCGATAAAAATACTACGAGATGTCTCTGAAGTTTAGCTTATTTTTCCCTAGAGATAGAATCAATGCTATGTTATTCATCCGTAATAATCATAAAATACCGTTATAAATTAATGTCGCCTTATTGCTTACTTTATTGTAACCTGTTTTGCATGGAAAACTTAGCCTACACGAAAATTCTGAAAAAAAATATTAATTATATTAAAATGTGTGCGGATACGTCCTCCCCGTGATAATTCTTGATGGGATTTTAATACTTATTTTCACACCTTTTTATCTTGTCTCAAGCTTGTCAAAAGCAAATGTTTATTACGAGGGTCATCCGGAAAGTAGTACCCGTTCGTGCCGCATGAAGTGCTGACGACGCGAGTAGCCGCTGGACGAGGTCAGATAGCTTCAGTGGCTTGTCTGCCTTCTCTGAGCCAAGTTGCGTGACACTAGCATTGCCTGTGTTGTTTCTGTGATTGTTTACAATGTTTAAAAAAATTGAGAACGCCGCCAGTTGTGAAGTGAGGGCAGTGATTAAATTCCTCAATGCAAGAAACGTTCGCCCATGTGATATTCATCGCCAATTAAAGGAGGTGTATGGAGACAATGTAATGGACGAGTCGTCTGTTCGGCGGTGGTGTCGCAACTTCAACATGGGGAGGGGGAACACACACGACGATGAGCGTTCGGAGAGACCGTCTGTCATTACAGACCAACTGGTGAGCTCAGTTGACGAATTCGTGAGGAACGATCGGCGCGTCACAATTGATGACATCTGTGAGCATTTTCCCAATGTTTCTCGAACAATTGTTCATGAAATTGTTAAACACCATCTGCATTATGCAAAAATTTGTGCAAGATGGGTCCCTCGCGTATCTAAATGAGCTGGCGGCGAAGGACTATGCAGCAGGAATACAGAAACTTGTCACACGTTATGACAAATGCCTTAATTTGCTTGGAGATTATGTTGAGAAGTAGTTTAAAGTATCCTCTTTCAAATAAAATTTTTTATGTTTGTTAATATTTACTTTTGTGTCTTTATTTCACGAACGGGTACTACTTTCCGGATGACCCTCGTACTATTTACAATATCTATCTCCTTCGTCTCCATGGGATTAATTTGTGCGGCGGAATATTAAGCCCGTTGAAATCGTCCAATCCTACGAGTATTTTTTTCATCTCAATTTTTAATTAAATTTTCCTGAATATCATATGAATTTTAAGTTGATGCCGAAACATTTCCACTTCTCTGAATCAATGTGGCTCATATCCAAGCCTTTTGAATGCCGTTGATATAGTGTCCCGTTCCCCGTAGAATTCTCGAGAAGAGTTTTTGTGCAACTACAAACGGTGGAATTGAATCTTTCCAGTTCTACAGAAATATAATGAAAATGAACCTCGGAGCTAAACCCAAAAAAAAGATACATTTCAATCCCGCGATTTATTTCACTTTCGGTGTTTTCATTTACGATTCTGTATCTGGTCTTTTCCAGGAAATGAAACGGTGCCATCCAGAAATTAATTATTTCACCCAATGTCTATGCTTTCCTGTTTTATTTTTTGAGAGAGCAATAAAATCCATAGAAGCAATAAAATTCATTTGCCGTGCAAATTTAATAACTGTCCCAGGACAAATGATTTTTTTTCATTTTTCCGGGGAAACAAATGCGTTCTTGGGTGGTGAAAGAATGCCGGGAGGAAAGAAATTTGAACTCGAACACAAAGGAGAACAAGGGAGTGGGAAATGTGACGCGAGGAAGGAAACGGGTGTGGAGAAGGAAAGAAGGAGGAAGTAAGGATTTGTCTTCGTAGGAGTCAAATTGGAAGGAAATGAGAAACCATTGCTGTCCTTATATTCAATTTCTCCTCACAAGGGTCTTGTGATTATTTCCGTGGAGAATGAATCTCGCGTAACCATTTATGGAAGTCTGTTGACTTACTTTCAATTCGAAGGAAAATAATTATTACTTATAGAGGCTCTGCGAGATATTTCGAAAAGAAACAATAAATTTAGTCGAGTCGAGAGAACGCGTGTAAATTAATGCAAAATTATTTCATATTCGCCACTATAGCTGTCATTTGCCTTCACATTCCGTAATTTCTTGCTATGATACAAATACTGGCAGAGTATAAGGTACTTTTTATTGGAATTACAAATTATGAGTTGGCTGAAATAACGATAAAAACCAAAATATTTTAGTTGAAAATACTTACAATTTGCCTTTTATGAAAAGATACCAAGCTCCAGGCTTTCACTGCACATGTGGCGTATACTGTATAACCGTACTGTCATAATTCCAGCGTTTGTCTTTCGGTCGAAATGGAAGTCTTTGGTTAAAATTGTATAGATAATTAATTCGACCCCCAGGGCAATTTTTCTCGCCGGTTGTCCCAGTTAATTTTTTCAAGAAAATGTTGTCTACCGATAGTGACATGCGTATTCAATCTACGCGTCCCATGAGTTTTTGCATCTGCATTTCACGTCCAACTACAATTGTAAAATGCTCAAAGGCAGACATTCAACCAATCTCTATGATAGGCTCCGAGTAGGGGCTAATGGGAAACAAGTTTGGAGTAGAAATCTTTATCTAAGCAAGACCTCGCAAGGGCGTGAGACTATAGAGATAACTACAGTATTTAAAGATAGGAAATGTTTTTCGTTAGCCAGTTAGCCGTACTTGGAGACGTATAATTGTTAGAAAGAATAACTCATGCCTTGAAATAATTAAGAATGCATTTGGAAATATCAACGAATACAACGGGAAGTAACTTTGTAGCCAGTTCAAAATGAATTTAATTTCTATCTACGATCTCTATGCTTACCCATTATGCTGTATTGCTCACAATTATGGCGTATTATTACTATTTATATTAAAAATCACATGTGCAGATATACATTTTCAGGTGGCACACAAGTGCCAAGTATTACAATCAAACTTGCCTTGGAAAAATAAAATGGAATTTCAAATCCAATAAATATCTTTGAAGATAATAAATAAAATCAGTCAGAAAAAAATACATGAAAAGGAAACTTCCAAACACCAGCCTATAACACAAAAAAATTCCCATCTCATTGATATCAGTTTCCCAATAAACAAAGAAAAAATCAAAACTAAGCTATTACATACAATTTCACATAACACATCAATAAAATTATTATATAACTTGTTTACATCTTCTCTAAAAAGTACTTACCCTGTTAGGGAAGGACTCAAATAGTTTTGCAGGTAAACTGTTCCAATCAACACTTGTTTTAACAAGAAATTAATTTTTTGAGTTGTTGTTTGTGCTACTTTATATTTACTAAGTTTACTATTAGAACTAGAAAATAACTAGAAACCTCTTTCTTTCCCTGTAGACGAATTAGACCAATTAGCTTTTACTCTTCAACTACTCAAAATACTTTGCCCTTTGATTTAGCACTTGGGATTCGCTAGCATAACACCCTGCTTTCTCTCTCTCCTAATTAGATAACGTAAATGCAAAAAGCAATCATGACCCACATTTTGCCTGAAATAGTGCTTATTAAAACTTAACAAAAACTCAAATTTGATGTTTCATGTCTGGTGTGGAATAACGCTGTTCTACACACTGTAGTCGTGGCTTGCAGGGTACCAGTAAATGGAGATGGATGGAAATAATAATAATTATCAATGGAACACGCTCTCCTCCCTTCACATCTCTTTTTTACCCTTACCAAAAGTACAACGTTACTCGTAAAGCCTTTCATCTTCAAACTCTCAAGTCCCTCCTTTCGGTGGTCCTAAATTCTCTTGTTTTTTCCTCCATCGTGACAGGATAAACCATGACCTTGCCCATGCGAGGAGCCTGTATAGATAAAGTTGCTTAACCGCAATTGGTGGTCTAAAACCCTTCCTGGGAACAAGCTCTAGGGATTCTACTCGGGATAACATCGCTCAGAATAGCTTTTTGTTTACCTACACAGCGTGACGTACACTCAGGAGCGGAAAATAGCTCTTTTGTTGTCTCTGCTAACAACAAGGTGGAGATTCTTGGCCAAAAATGGTTCAGTTCTCAGTATTCAATTTTCAAACCCTAGTTGATGCTACAATTTAATTCAAATAATTATCTGAATGGAATTCAGCTAAAAAATAGTAAAATGACGTTCCATACCCGGAAATTTTCACCAAGTCCAAACTTTCTGCGGTTTAGAACAATTGGCGCATCCAACTCACGCTTAAAGAGTTGATCCCTGTTGTAAAATATTTTAACCAGTGTCCGCAGCTATAGTAGTACTACCAAATTTTTCCTCAAAGTTTGTGTAGAAGAGTCAACCATGAGTGTCAACTGCAGATGCCTTGAAGTTGGAGTGATACCAAATACTTAAGTATTAAGAGCAAATTTTGCACTCCGACGGCTCTGCAACTTTTGTTAAGTCGGGCTGTATGGTAAGAATAGTCTGATTAGTTAGTAGCGATAGCGACGAGGGATTCCACTACCTCTACCAAATGATAATACGAAAGTCACAATATCCTGAACTACGATACAAACATAAGTGATTCTCCGGATCGTTTAGAAAGCTATGCATCAATAAATACGATTTCACAATTTTCCTCCAAAAGACTAAGATGGCAAATAAAACGCTGACCTTATAATCTTAGTTTCCATGGTTTCTTCTACCCTAATACGTCAGGGGAGCTCGTGACAGTAAGATTTGAGAGATCAAGTGTAGAATTGACAGGTATAAGATGTCATTTTTCCACCTTACGATAAGGGATCAGAATAACTGTTAACGGCCACGCATACAGGTATACGAAAAACGTTATTTGTAAAAGTGGCAAAGTATTTTGTTAAATTTTCGTCTTACCTTTAAGTATTGTCCTTATTAATAGCAGCTCGTCTCGCAAGCGTAGTGGAGTATTTTACCATTAGATACTGAGATAAATGAATTTGTAGGTAATACCATTATTTTAGATATTTGGCTTATTTTACATTTTTTTGGCTATTTAAATTACGGAAAAACTTAATTTGTGATAATACATGCCTGGTGTTGAATCACCACCATTCGCACGCCTTAACGCTGGCTTGCAGAGTACCATGTAGACCTCTTGAAGGATTATATGTTTTCTATTACTTTCTATATTACATATAAAGTCGGTAATGTTTTCTCGGTTTTTCCTCAGATCAGGTATTCCGTTGCCTCCGTTTCGGTGTCTAGCTCCGCATCGTCCTCAAAGCACTGAGGACTGTGGCAAAGTTAGACATAAAAACATCGACAACAGAATACCTGATCTGGGGAACATCTGGGGGTACTTCACTTACTAACCTCTGGATTCTTTTTGTTACAAGACCTATATTTAAACTTCATCATCAAAAGGCATATGTATCTAATGCCACTTTCTTTAAAACTTCTTTCTTAAATATTTGAAGTTTCCCTCCAATCTTCACTGATCAAATCTCATAAACGCGGAGCGAAAAGGGAAAAAATTCATGTTTAAAAAAATGTAATGGGCATCATAATTTCTAGCAATAATTCCAAAAACCTAATGCAAGTAAAAAATCAAGTCAAAACGTTGAAACCCTTCAAAATGGAAGAATATTTTATGTCCAGCCCAGGTAAAGGAAATACGTAGGATGGTATTTAAGAAAAATATGACTAGGCAAGAAATTATTATTAATTTATTTTTAGCAATATATACGTCCTTCCCTATTATCTGGTAGTTAATTAAAATAATTAGCTATTCAAAAATACAATACAGGCAGGTCCACTCCTGAAAATCTCTGTAATATACAGGGATGAACAGAATGTTTCCGAACAATTCATTTTTCTTCTACATGAGTGAGAATTCTTAGGATTGCAAAAACAATTTCTCATTTGACTGTTTGCTGCAATGTTAGCACTTTAAAACATTCATGAAAGATAAAACTAATTGCTCACTGGATCGAATTTAGCATTAAATAACATTGGATCTAAGTCGGAATAGTGAGGATTACGAGAAATATCTACTTACCTACATGAGACGCCGATATGATGTGTGGCAGGAGGTCAAAGTACACCAAGTATGCATCACCAAAAATCAAATTAAGATTTCTGAAAATATATTAGTTTAATTAATTATTATTTAATAAAAATTTAAATAAAAAAATAACATTGCTTTTAGATCCTTTCCTTTCATCCACCATATAATCTAAATTTACATAAAATCCTAAAATTCCTCTTTAAAGCAATATTTTTCCTTGATTCGGATTAGATTAGACGCATTTTTTGGATATGAAGATAATCGACTATCTCTAAAACGCCTCAATATCGTCTTGTTCATTTTAATACGCAAGTGGAATCTAAAGGAAAATTATTTGAAGCTTATTATTTTATAAATATTCAGTATCAAACAGGAATCATTCTGATATCAATAGGAATTCACAACTCCGGCTCGTAAGTTTTCACCCTGTGACGCAAAAAATAATTTACTTCAATCCCACTATTTCTCCGTCAGGAAGCCATCAAATGTTCCTAATAAGCAATTGTGTGTACTGGTATTTCGAATCGTTTAAATTAAGAATTTAAGACTGAGGGATACATAGTAAGCAAGTGAAATATTAGGTTACATTGCTGTAAGAATTAAAATTGACAGCTTACATGCTACTATTTTTTACCCAATATCGCTACGGAAATTCTAATGATAACCTTGTTTGATGTACAAGAATTGCATTTAATTCGATAGAAAATTATTTTTACAATGATATCTTTTTCAAGCTCACACTGGCATCGACCTTAAACTATTCATGGAGTACGCACACTAGTTATCTTCAAAGGAGCTAGGTTTCATTTAAAGAGTTGTGAGAAAATGTAATGGGAAAGTAAGAGAGAAGTACAGCTACACTCCAGTTAGGCCAAATACGTGGCAAGTATCTTGAATGTACGGGAAAAAAGGTTAATTAAGTAATTAGATAATTTACAGGACAAAATCTGCTAGGTTTGTTGAAAATTGCTACGAAATGAGAGTTTTTAAGCGTCTCGGGTATGGTGGAGGAATTAAGTTGGGATCTTTTTGATTCTCGAAGAGAGTTTGCGGGACTTAAAGAATAATATTGGGCACCTAATTTAATCTTGTGACGCAGGGGAAAGTATTATAGAACCAAATTATTACTATTAGATTCGACCACTTCGATTAAATAAGGGAGAAAAACTCGATCACGTATAGATGGAAGTACTCGTTCTTCCCTTACACGATACCCACTCATAACAATAAGCAATCATAAAAAAATCAAACACAAGAGAGACCGAAAAAATTACTTTAAAGACTGAAATTCTATTATTGAGTCGAGCGCAGCAAATTGTGTGCGCATGTTTTCACGTGTTTTTGTATCAACTAGTACATACGTATATAGTACGTAACTGATGCACGAGTTAATTTCATCATATATTGCTCATTCCTAAACAACCCACACCATACGCCATTGCAGCGGATTTCTGAATATTTTGTAGATGCACTCAATTAAAACCTAAAATCCCATAAATATGAATAGTTGATATCTTTTGTTAATTAGGCTCCCGTACATTACTGAAATACCAAAACAACTTCTTAGGTTTCTTTTTCTGATTCTGTTCCATTTGGGGTTTCCAAACTTTAAATTTCCCATTCCTCTGGTATTGTCTTATTTTTATATTTTATGAGAATTTAGAGCGAGGAAGGCTGGCGGCAAGAGGTGCCACTTGAGAAGCGATCCACTTAGGGAGAAACGTCAGATAGTGCAATCAGGATTCCCCGGAATAATCTAATCTCGGCTAATATTGGAATTCTATGCGGTAGATGTCGTCGGGTTCTACGGCCGCACAGCTGAAAAGTGCCTGAAAAATATATTATTTTTTCCTCGAGAATGGCTACCATTAATGGGTTGCGTGAAGTCACGTTCGGCGCGGTCAAGTTTAATCCGCCAGAGGAGGTTTCCGCTTTTTCCGCGAACTCCCACGCGTGCCCTTACCCCGAATAAGTCCCACGGCGGCTGACTGGAAGAGCGACGGAGAGGTCATTATAATTGTCGGCCCTTCCCAGCCACCCTTAAGGGAAGAGTGAAGTGGTCATGAACGTCCAGGGAGGTGGGAGATAAATGGAATGACAGAGAGCTCTTTTTCCGTTTTTAATCATTTTTACCGCTGTGTCGAGAGGAATTTTCGCGAAGCCCGAATTTATTACGTCCCATGTCACATTTTTTTTAAAAACTCGGTTCATCGATTTGGACATGCAAAACTCCGCGTCTCTCTCTCTCTTTTGAACGTTTTCGCTTTGTCTCCTTCCCTTTTTTTTGTGGCGAACAACGAGGAGTGGACGAGCCTTAAAGCGGAAATTAGTGTATGTGTGAAACGTGAAGCGGAAATAGAAGAATATTTTTTTTAGGAGAGGGATGGATACTTGTATCGAAAGGGAAGGGAAAGAGGCTTGAGGAAGACTGGGAAGGGACGAGGTTGGCAAACGTTGGGTGCGAAACGCGGAGAGTTAAAATGGTGAATACATCCCTCCCTTACCAATCCGCAGTTATCCAGGTTCCCAATTCCAAGATTCTTAATTTTACGCCCCCGTACAGACGTTACGAGAGATGATTTGTTGTCAACCTTTGAGCATCAGCGCGAATCGAACCGCACGTATTTTGCTTGATTACTTAACTTCATCACCATGTAAGGAGTCCTGATTCAAGATTAGTTATTACGGTTCTTAAAAGCTACCACCACAGCGACAACATTAGTCAACCAATAAGTTTGTTGAATTTGATTAGGGCGATAATAATGATAATAATTTACCTTTATTCGAGCAATATTGAGACTGTAGTGGTCCCTTCTTTCACTTAAACCATCTTCAAATACATTCATATATACATAAGTATAAGGGTGTAGACTGATATGCATAATTGTGGGAAAAGCGTAAGGATTAAGACCCTGGCAGGACTAAGCCGTACGGTCAATGAAATTCGCACATCAGTTTCTATAAGACATCAGTCTCCTGTGTCTCATTAAGTTCTATTCGCCAGCAAACCTCAATGCTAGAATTTTAGATGCTGTCCAGAAGCATAACCCGGATTTTGAACTTCATACTTACCGAACGTTCTGCTCTCCAGGCTGCCACGTACCGGGACCACTACTACCAAGGACGTAAAATAAATGTACCCACAATAATGCATGGTAATCTGCAAGCCACCGCTGGGCTATGAGGTAGAGGGTGCTTACAGGCCAGACTATTTTTGACGCAAAACACTATTCCTCCGTGGCGTAGTTGGAGGACTTAATTCTGATCACTTATCCCTCATGGGAAAAATGACATCTTCAATCTATCTGTTCTACACTTTATCTCTCTAATTTAAAAAAAATGAATTCTCCTGCCGTAGTGCGATAAGACTAGTAATACATTTTCAACATTGTCGCTAAAAATCCTTACCATTTATGCAAGAAATTAAATCTCTAATTTAACATATCATGAGTTATGCAAGCGTTCTATAAGTATGTTTAATTTTTAATTTAGTTTTTGGGCCCATTTGACCAATGGTTTCCTGGGTCCACTCTTATTTTACTTCACAGTTAGTTGGGGATTCCTTTGAATCTTAGTTCCCCTTTCTACAAACAATAAGGAAACAACAGACATAACAAAACAGACAAAAAGACAAAAATAATCAGACATAAGGAAAGTTATTCTAAAATTTTAACATCTACAGGTGCTTATATACGAGGGTCATCCGGAAAGTAGTACCCGTTCGTGCCGCATGAAGTGCTGACGACGCGAGTAGCCGCTGGACGAGGTCAGATAGCTTCAGTGGCTTGTCTGCCTTCTCTGAGCCAAGTTGCGTGACGCTAGCATTGCCTGTGTTGTTTCTGTGATTGTTTACAATGTTTAAAAAAATTGAGAACGCCGCCAGTTGTGAAGTGAGGGCAGTGATTAAATTCCTCAATGCAAGAAACGTTCGCCCATGTGATATTCATCGCCAATTAAAGGAGGTGTATGGAGACAATGTAATGGACGAGTCGTCTATGAGCGTTCGATGAGCGTTCGGGGAGACCGTCTGTCATTACAGACCAACTGGTGAGCTCAGTTGACGAATTCGCGAGGAACGATCGGCGCGTCACAATTGATGACATCTGTGAGCATTTTCCCAATGTTTCTCGAACAATTGTTCATGAAATTGTTAAACACCATCTGCATTATGCAAAAATTTGTGCAAGATGGGTCCCTCGCGTATCTCAATGAGCTGGCGGCGAAGGACTATGCAGCAGGAATACAGAAACTTGTCACACGTTATGACAAATGCCTTAATTTGCTTGGAGATTATGTTGAGAAGTAGTTTAAAGTATCCTCTTTCAAATAAAATTTTTTATGTTTGTTAATATTTACTTTTGTCTTTTTATTTCACGAACGGGTACTACTTTCCGGATGACCCTCGTATGTTAGGAGTCAAACTAATGATAAACAATTCAGGAAAAAAAATCACTCAATAGACATATAGAATACATTGCTACATTTTACACAAAATATTTCCCAGTTAGTTCGCTTGTTGTGGTTCACTATTTGCTGGTTTTCTTATTGCAAATTTTCCAAGCAGGTTATTGTTGTTCTTTAGGCAGAATGTAATCATTTCCCTAAAGCTCGTTAGCTTCTCTTCCATACTGTTCCATAAGAGTTGTCGCTCTGTCTCATAGAAAACACAATCCTCCACTCTATGTTCTGCTGTGTCTTCTTTTTCACAGTTACACAGAGGGGTAAAACATTTCCCTATGAAGTGTAAGTAGGAGTTAAAGTTCCCATGTCCGGTTAACACTTGTATGCTTGCTGAGGTGTGTTTAATATTTAATTTTATCCGGTCATCGATGTTCGGAAATATACGGTGTGTTTTCCTTCCCTTTTCTGTTCTGTTCCATTCTCTATGTGTTTCCTGTCTCAGTAGTCTTTTTAATTTTGATATTTGTACTGCATTTTCTGCATCTAACGAGAGGTTGAAATACTATAAGTATGAAATACTATACTATAAGTACTATACTATAAGTATGAAATACTATAAGTATGTTTATGTTACACTATGAATAACGCATGGCTAAGCTTTTACCTTAAGACTGGCGAATTTAGTCATCAAGGCGTCAGTAGCTGTTACGCCTGACTTAGCCGCAATAGTGCGCTAAGGAATCACAATTTCTTACATAAACCTTTTTGTCCTTGGGACTCAATTGTGAGTTATTGTAACTTTTGAAAACGAAAAAGACTATTTCTTTCTGAGTTGGGCTTTGATTTAAATTTCTGATTTCTCCCCATCCTCCTGCCCAAAGCGGCATTCTTCTCTTATGATTACTTAGCTAATTAGACGCTTTACTTAGCGGGCCAGGAAGTCAAATTTATAATATTTCATAATATGTATCGTACATTAAAAATTCTTGAATTGAAAGGAAACTACCCTGGAATTACCGTTGATGATGAAGTTGTGTTGCTTGTGGTAATTAATTTGTTATGAAATCATTGAAGCAGTCTTTGATTTTTTCATAACCTGTATAAATCTTGATAATCGGACCAAAAGCCTCTTCCGAGTCAATTACTGTTTCGGGCTATGTCGGTTTTCTCTCAATCGAACCTTTTCATCTTCTCCGCTAAACATATTGCTGGTCATTTAGCCACGACTTATCCGTGGAAGAAATAGCACGGATAGATTGCGTAAATGTCAATTTTCTGCTCACCATAATTAATATAATATTCCTATATATGGATCAACGCAAGCATTTAATTTTTTTAGGTTAGTTACCCCAATTTGTCACTTTCCAGAATACTTACTGGTAGCATATTCAAAATGACAGAATTATTACAAAGTTCTTGACGTAAAGCTTCATGTGAAGGAATACCATTTCCAATCAGAATTGCTATTTAGAAAGAGGTATTCTCTTTTTTAGGAAATATTTGCGTGCTTATTTTACTATTTATTCATAAGTACACTTTTGATTATTTTCTTGATGAATTTATTTTACAATAAGCCTTAGATTCGGTGCTTAAGAATGATCCTGTAAATATTAGTTTGCATACTTTTGCCAAAGTATTCAAACGGTACTTATGAACAATCTTAAAAAGGAGAAAATTGCCGGCAATACAAATAATCATAATTATTATATACATTTTGATATTCAGGTAGAAGCATACAATTAATCGTAAATTTCATTAATCCATCATATCATAGAAGTTACCTGCCTCTAATGACCTTTGTGGATCTAAACTTTTCCCGTCCTTGAGTGCCCATTAAAATTAAGTCATTCAAAATCAGAGCACCATATAGAGTATGTCTATTTATGCAGTAAAGCTTGATAAAATTAAATTTGCACTAAGATTGATAACGAAGAAAGTCACAAGCGTTCTTTCTCGACAAGTTAACTCAGTGAAAAATGCGTTACATGACATTTTTAATGAATAAGATGAAGCCATTTAAGGCTGAAATATGTCACTTTGCCTTCGAGGACATAATTTCCACCTAAAACTACTGCTGCGAAAAGAGGAGATTTTTTTAAATAATCCCTTTTTTTATCCAAGCAGATTGTCTAGGCTGATTTTTTTTTGCTTACCCTGGCCGTCTATGGTCCGCAAATGAATTTTCGTGCGTAATCCCTGCGGGTAGTACGAGATGAAAAGGGGAGAAGGCAGGAAAGACATGCACAAAAAGGAAAGCACGGCAGTGCTGAAATGGGCCATTTTGTGACCATACATTTAAATTCTAGACCACGTATTCGAATTAACGACTTCCAAATAGCGTCGTTTCAACCTCATTACAGCATCTGTTGACATCATCGATCATGGTCGCTTCAAACGGGTAAATCCTCTAGCAATGCAAAATCGACGAATAATCGGCCGTATCCAAGTAATCGATGCGTGACTTTCACATTGGTTTGTGTGATCATTTTGACATATTGTCACTCCAAACGCTAAAGATGGGTGGTTGACTGACTCGTGATATCGAATATTCATTAAAGGAGAGGATGGTTTAAGGGGAAGGTACTGGCTTAGCACGGAATGGAGGAATATGTAGGTATTATGTAGTTCTGTAAACTCGTAAATATTATGGAGGTAAAGAGGAAGTGCTATGGATAAAGTTTAATGTTACGGAGAGATGAAAGAGTATGTGGCACAAGGGAAAGCTCTCTTGCATATGCTTGTACCAGCAATCCGATTGATGATATTATTTGCTCATTTGGCGTCAAACAGGTTATTTTTTATAATGAATTTTCAGTTATTATATTATGGATGAAATTTAGGATGCGGTGAGAAAAAAGAAGAATCCGGAGAAATGACAAAGGAAATAAGACTTGTGCTCCAATTAATGAGAGATATTGTCTTTCGAAAGCCAAAAAAAGTGCCAACACGATTTGTTTTTCCAATACACAAAATAGCATGTAAAAATACACAAATACGCACATATGTTCTGCCAAATGTTATGAAGAGAAAATTTTACAAGAGTACTTCCAAACTGTGAAATTCATCAGCTGTTTCATATAAGAGTTTACATCACCACTGGAGTTCAAATGCGATCATTTCTCTTAATCACTTTCCAGTTTTCGCAAATTGCCAGAAATTCCACAAGGAAGGCATTATTGCGGAGGCTCAGAAAGCCAGAGCGTGTCATTTTAATGATGTGGGTTTACTTTTGATATCTAGTCAGATATTTAATATCACGGGAATTTAATTAAGTCTTATGATTTATCTTTACAGACATTTATTTGTTCAATTAATTTTATTCTGATTGCTTATCTAATTCCATTTTTAATTTATTCTTTTAATGAAGATATCCTGCATTAGTTAATGAGGAATATTTATTGATTTTCAAATGATAAAAAAGTATTATAGAATCGTGCCTTGAGTATTACGTTTTTTCTGCAAGAGCTACAAGCTGACTGATCGTGACATACATAAAGCCAGCATTTTCTCGAAAGTGTTCATTCTATAGGAAATGACGTAAAGTGCACTCATGTCAGAACTAAATAAGAAAAATGTACTCAGACCATCTGCGGAATCAAAAGCTTTCAATCCGCGTGGACGGGATTCCCCACATGGAGCGGCAAGGGTACAAGGGTAGGGCGTCGTCCAGATATGCACTTCTATATATTCCTATATACTTTTGAGTATATTAATTAGCCCACACACAAAATCACTCATTCACATAAGCATGCTTAAATAATTAATGCAGTGATTTCCTAAATCATTACATTTTCATCATTGAGTAAATTTATTCGGCTGCTTGGGTTTGATTTAGTTATGTTTGTCGAGATTGCATATCGTGCGAGGGAGGAAAGAGTCCTAGAATCAAAGGGTGTCTATTCCTCTTGCCTATATTAACCCTGTGGTCGAATATACCATTGTAAGTTGATGCCATGAAAATTCTCCGGGTTCCTTTGGAAACTAACCATGTACTTCTCTAAAACACTCTAAGTCTATCTTGTTCCCTTCGTGAATCAAGGATCTTCCAACGTTACCTTCCAACGTTATTCCTTCAACGTACATGTCACGCTATCAATTCTCGTAGCAATTATCAAATTTTCTAGTGGATTTTTTCTAAATCATTTCTAATTTCTGAATGAAGATTTTTTTCCAATGGCTCCCAAATACTTGTTGCGTATCCTAAATATGGTTTAGCTCAAGCGGAGTAACAGCTATCTATCCTATAGATTTTCATGACATTTTCCCAAAACCTGTTTAATGAAATCAACTTTCCCTAATCCTAACTGGAAAATCAATCCAACGATATGCAAATTATAGTCTATACCCTGATAATGAGATACTTTGAGAAAATAGTATCCTATCCATTCCCGTACTTCGTTCTGCAATTATATTTATTCCATTGTTAAGCCTGAATCAACCCTTGATTTGATGAATATATGAACAGAGAAATAAAAATTTCCCATAGCTTCAGAGCAGCAAAATTTAAAGGTTTGATTGGTCTTAATCTTCACTTGTTGGATTGAATCTCATGGCCAGTGTACTGTACCAGATATTCCAAAAGTGTATACGTGCATTCTTCTACGTCATATTTTGTCAAGTGATATCCAAAAATTTGAGAACCTCTTTATGGTTAATTGATTTAAGAGATGAAATTAGGTTACAATGGCCGTAGAATGAGTTTAAGCAGAAGTTTATGATATTTTTATTGAATACAAACTACTCTTGATTATTTTATGGAATACAGGTATCTTTAGTATTCTTTTACTCAAACCCAATGACTTGCAGAATCCAATCAAATGGTGTTGTACCATTTTGATTAACTATATCAATGGTGCTTCGTCAGGACTTATTAAATAATAAACATAAATACCCCCCTCACACAGAGAATATTATTCATTATTATTTTTAAGCTGCGAGAAACGAGTAAGCGAAAACCTAATTCCCTTTCAATGGCCAAATGAACTAATTTTAATGTGAAAAATATTTGCTTAGAGTAAAATTTTCGCGAAAAGATTTCGTGTTTAGGAAAGTGCATGGTACGAAGTCAACCGAGAGATATATAAGTGTCGTGTTGACATTATAGTTAGAATAGGTGACCCCGAACGGGAAAAACTGCGAGAAAGGCTTGATCCAGAGACTTATTAATCCTGAAGCACTGTCCGAAGTCTATTGGTCACGTCAAGCCAAGTCACCATTCTGCTAGATATACCTGAATTGTATAAAAAGAACCAGGAAAAATTTCGTAAAAATGGTTGTAGGTCAAGTACTGTTAAAATGCCTCAAAACTTTGCAGCTTAGAATGCATCTCTTGAGCGTAGATACACTTCTGCCGGTGACTTTTTCACGACCCGAAGTTTCCCTGATAGACGGATTCGTGAAGGGTACGCATGGAAGCTTCTTTGACGGCATCCGTGGTCCCATGGTGGTGTCCTTTGAGGAAGGATATCACTTTTGGGAATAGGAAATAGTCTGATGGTGCCGAGTTGGGGCTGTAAGGGGGTTGGGGAATCGACCCGTTGCGTTGCAGAATGTCTTCGCAAGTAGACACTCGACTCTGCTTTTGGTCGGACTCTGCTTTAAATATTCGGGACGAGTTTGGTGTAGATCTTTCGCATCGCCAAATTTACAGTGATAACGATGTGCACTATCATCTTATCAATGCCAATACGATCTGCGATCATTCGCACGGTAATCGACGTCTGAATTCAGAACTTCACGTAAACGTCAGGAAAAATTGTTACCAATACATTTTATGCAAATCTTGTATGTTAGGTAGTAGTTCATATGAGTTGAAATTTTGGTTATTATTACACATGAGTTCACTGAGCTATCAGAATGAGTCTGAATTCTGAGTAACTATAAGAATTTAATATAATTGATAACTGTCTTTAAAAGTTTAAATGCTCCTTTTCCCTTTTGGAAATATTCTGTTGGACATATTTCTTCAACAAAAAAATAGAACTGCTCTAATATTTCATTGATAGCGTGTTGACAAACTTCATGAAAATGTTTAAAATATGGTTTCAGAAGTATTCGGAGGATATTTTTTGGTAAATGCTCATTTAACCGATTAGAATTCAATTTAGGTTTACTACTCGCTAAACTAGTGCGATGAGTAATCTAAATGTCTCTGAATTCAGTTATTATTCGGGCATGGACGCTGGATTTTCTCACTATATGAATGCTGCCTCTGGGAATTCCCCAAAACCATATTAACCTACATAATTCATTTAAGTGTTCAATTAGGATTAAACTAATTAAAAAAATAGTAAATTTATAAGTATGTTTTCAATCATACGAGGAAGTTGTACTCAAGGGGAAATTTCATATTTATTATCTTGATTTGTTAGTGAACTACTATGCTAAATCTAAATTAGAGATCATAGTAGACATGAAAGCAATCGTGTTGGACATAATTAGAATTGGTTGGGTATATATATTTACCGATATCTTGCATGTTATTCTTTTTATTTGATGGACCCATCTTTTTATCATATCTACAGCATGATTTGAAGGTACATATCCTGTTATTAAATATTGTCGGATATAAGTTTTTCTTTCGTGTGACTAAGGTTTGTCGAGTGCATGAACGAGAAAATGTTTGTGTAGAGCTATAATGCTTTGGTTTTGCATGTGGTTTTATTCTGGTTTACGAGTGATGACCTAACACTTCCCACCACGTGCCCTTGCGGCGATTTGGGGGGTATTTTGCAGGTGTAGATGATATAGAAATGTATACAATCCATATAAACTGACCCAATTATTTATTGATGATGAAGATGTAATTACTTTTGGTTATTCAGGAAGCATTTGTAGTCCACCCAACTGAGTATAATGAAAAATTGTCCTTGTCGTTGCGATGTTAACATAGACCATGTTATCATAGAAAATATCATTAACTATATAAATAGGTATAGTTATGCATAATAAGGATTCAAAAGTTACGTACTGGTATCCCCAATATGGAGGATCTTCATGAGAACTGAAGAAATATGAAGAGTTGCATGCAAGGGATGTAAAATCAAAAGATTGTATGGAAAGCGATAAAAACATTCGAGCATCAACGAAAGTAAAGCGTGCGTGGAAAATTTGCAGTTGAATAATAAAAGCATCCGATTGGTGCTTTTATGCTATACAATTGGAACGTCCTTGGGACACCGTTATCGCTCTGCCATGCTTATAAACGTCCCTCATTTGCGATACCTCAGTTCCCCGAAGGTACCGTAGCCATGGACACGGCCCGGGATCAAAGAGTCCTGCTTAATGCGATTCTCGCAGTGACCCGTCTTATCGGTCTCCTAACACACCGGGTCCCCCAGACATCACCACCAACGACACATCCCCCAAAACTCCACCTACATTTTACCCCGGGGAGAGAGGGGCGGCACACCCCGACCCCTGCCCCTTCCGTTTAGGGAAACCTTTCTCCATTTCCTCCCCGGGATACAGTACCGTCCGCCCCTCACCCCCAGCGCCGTCGTATAACTCGAGAACCTTTTAATAACCCCACCCTGTCCCCGCCGCAAGCACAAAGGCACACGTTTGTGTGCTACTGTGCTGACCCCTGTGTAACCCCCTTCATTCCGCCTCGCGCCCCTCCACCCCCAGGAGGAGCAATGGAGGACGTGCTGGCAACCGCAGCCGCCGGCGGACGACTCTCGTAAATCACACGGCGACTAACCGAGAGCCCACTCCCTTCCCGTTCT
Organism: Hetaerina americana; assembly: GCF_022747635.1. NCBI lineage: Eukaryota > Metazoa > Arthropoda > Insecta > Odonata > Calopterygidae > Hetaerina > Hetaerina americana. Next base: position 24,896,694 of record NW_027287316.1, read on the forward strand.
TCTTCTCCATTCGCATCCTCCCTCCACGTATCTTCACGCTTCCCTGCCTCCTTCCTTCCCCCTCTCTCACTCCCATTCCCCGTCACATCCCTCCAGCATCGAAATGCAATGAGACAAACCACTTGATGCAGTAAAAAATGGAACGAATGAATGAAAACATTTACTTAAAACGAGGGCGTATATTTCACGTTGTTTATCGAAGGAAGCCGGGAAATTTTGTCGATATTAAGAGGAGGCCCAAAATAAGTATGTGACATGGAGGTTAACAATCGCAAATACGACAAATATCGAACTCCATAGCGTTATAGCAGTATAAATGTAAATACGAGTCAGATAAAATGTTTTCTTCCAAGTGAACCCATTAAGGAAATCTACGGTGATATTTTTCCCTTTGATGCTTTTGGACAAGGCGACCGAATAGCTAGATACATTTTAAGGTTGGTATTTCTCTTTTAAATATTAATAATCTTCATTGAATAAATATCAGCGGAGATGATAAAATTGGCTTGCAAATAAATTATGTTACATACAATCGTAATGTTAATTCAAAAAATTCATTAGGTAGCGTATATCTATACTGCTCTTCCGGGGTGGAGTAGCGGGAATGCAATTTGAAATACTGTAATTTTTTGTCAAATCGTCCAGTCTTTACGTGATTCCGATAAGATAGTTTAGAAAAAGAGTCGATACTACCGATTTATTCGTAAATTTGTCTATAATTTTACGAATTTTACTTTGATTTGCTCTGCGATGCTTGACATTGGGAAGATTTCGCCATAAGGAAAGAGAAAAAGGGATATTTTGATGTCATCTTTGGTTTCTTGTGGTGGTTGGCCGATGATATTTTCGTCTCCGCGCACTCGAGGCGGATTAACCAACTCTCGAGCGACATGAGCACGTAAAATGGTTAGAGCGACATCGTAGACACTCATAATCGGCTAAACTGAAGCAATTTTCAGCACATTACGTGTTTCGTAGCCTGCGAGAGGCATCATGAGAGCAGATGTTGTGAATTGGCCGTTGACGCATCTACATAATCCCCCTTCGCGCCACCATTAAACGTGATAGGAATATAAACGATAAATTTGCTGTGTAGTGCATTGGAGCACGTAGCCGTGAATTAGGGTACTAAATAAAATGCCCTTTTTAGTAAAAGTATGGATGAAGATGATGAATAAATTTACACTTCATCGGTTATTACAGATTAACAATCGAAGAACGAATATTTTTTCTGGTGTATTAACTGTGGCGGATTGGAAATTATCCCTGCCATTCCATTTTTTGTCTCTCTTCTAAATATTCAGAGGAATTGCAATGAAGCTACTTGCGTACATAGTCCATTCAGGGAATTGTTCTTCGACTTCTGCTCCTCTTTTTTGCATAGATATTCTTGGCTTATGTGTTAATGCTTGTTTTTTTTGGGTTCATTATAATGTGACCAAAATACTGAGACTTTGTGATTGTAATTCAGACTGCGTTCTCCGCTAAGGATTGGTGATACTTATGCATTGGCCACTCTTTCCATGCATATATATATGTATGTGTGTGCATATATGTATATATAATTTTTTTTCTTTCCAATGAACAAATCTGTGCTAAATATATTTATGTCTGTTTATATGTTTTTATGTGTACATATGAATGTAACCATAAGTTTAATGATTAATATAATATGTATACGACGATGGGTTTAATGGAAGAAGGGACCATTAGGTCTCAATTTCTCCCAAATAAAGGCCTCTATGTATCTATCTATCTATCTATGATGATTTTAGAATTAGCCTTTGAAATCGTAATTCAAATTTCTAAATCCTACAAAATTGTAATACTTCAGATTCAGCAACAGGTACTTGGGTACTAAAAATATGATAGATGTTTATGCAATCTTAAATCTAGAGTTATATTCCAGATTCTGTAGAATTTTTTCCTAGAGCTAAAAGTTTTCCGGACAATCTCAACACTTCTTATTCCTTTTGTTTTATCCGAAGAATCTCTAATTTATATCCAGTTTCAGTTTCAAAGGCTTTTATTCCGCAATCGCAATAGAGACAGAAGAAATAGCAGTACATCTACATAATTCCCCGCAAGCCACCACAAGGACGTGTGGCGGGGGATGTTCGGTCACCACGCGTAAAAGAGAATAAAACCACATGAAAAATCGATATATTTATTCTAACCTACACCCATAGTGGAGTATACATTCATACAAAAACTTTTATTAACATACACGCATGCAAATACATATGCTATCAAATAACAAGCATATGCACCTTAGACTATAGTAAAAGTGTATGGAATAGATACAACAGTAACAGTATACTATTAAAAACATTAACAATCGGGGGACTCTTCTCTTCGGGGGACGAAAGAAAGATAGTAGATCTACGAAGAGTGTTGCGATTGTGGATTGACCTTGATATATTTACATCCGCAGCGACATTGGCCCGGTATTCACCTTAGGGCTAAGGGAAACCCTCAAAACCTCCGTTAGGCCGCGAATCTATGTCCTAAGATGCCACATGTAAATTTTTCAATTGTATTTATAATTGTTTGATTAATTTTACTATCTTGTGACTTCGTTATTTACATACATTTATTTTTTAGATTAATTTTTATGATACATTCATTCCAATAATGTTCTTGCATTCGGAAAAACCTTTCATATCTTCTGTCATTACTTTAAGCAAAACGGTGCCGCAGGAGAGTATTATATTGCTTAATGTTATCTTATTTATGATTTGTCTCGTTGACTTTTTAAAATGATTCCTGGCACACAACTCTGGTCGCAATATGTCGAAAACTAGTAGATCGAAAATACGTAGATCCTAAAGGAGCTCCGTGGTGAATTTCAAATCCTTTTTTAAATTCATCCTCGACTTAAAGTTAAATTTGTTTGAGATTGCACTTTCTTAAATTTCAAACCTTAATTTTACTATTTAAGTTCAAGGAGTGGGTAAGGGTAGAGGATTAATTTAGACCCCGAAAAAAGGAATGGTTTAACATCTCAGGGGAAGATTCCATGCTAAATAAAAACCTTTTGCCATAATTTTTGCCTATCTCGACCTCCTCCAACATATCCTTCGATATCCAGCGTGATTCCCATTCGATCTCAAGTGGTCCTGTTTGCTCCATTATTTGGAGGGAAAGCTTCAGAAGCGCATAAGGATTTCTGCATAAGTCACCAGGTAAATTGGAAGCCAGTAAAAATCAGCCTGCCGATAGCATTGTCGCAGTAATGGACATGCCAAAATCCTCGCGCTCACAGTCATGTAAGATTTTCTGATTACGCCCCCTCGTCACCCGCGCCCTTAAAACCCTTATTTCCAATCCACTCGCTAGCGACAAGGCCTCGTTCCGTCCTTGTACTCCCGCGCTATCCGACAGCCTTTCCTTTTTAAGGCTCCCTCAACGCTCTCGATTCCAATCTCTCCGCCCACTCATCCATATTCCCGTCGTAAACACTGATCCGCTCCCAGGAATGAGGACAACAGCCCGCGTTGTGAGACCGAAGATTTTTGAGTTCCGTCGTGGAGGTTTCCTTAGGGAGTCGTTTGCGCCAGGCCTCGCCTATCTCATTCTCTTTTTTCCTATGTAATGGATCGACGAGCTATCTTCAAGTGCAGATCGGTAAGAATTTTATCCATTAAAACTTATCAAAAAGGTTATCAAAAATTTCAGTCCACTGTGCTTATTTCTCTCTTCGATAATTATAAGGATGGCGACGTTTTAGCAGAATTGAAATTAAATCTCTTTTAATAATTATTTCCTATCTTATCATTGCGTACATACGTCTTCAATTCATTATAATATATACGGGAGTAAATCATCTGCCTACATCTGCAGATGAAGAAAACCTAACATCCTATTCAATAAAAAGTCCATCTTCATCTCTGGTACTTCCTTCCTCCCTCCTAACATCCAACACCCCTATCCTATTCCTGCCCCTTCATCGTTTGCATAACATTCTCCCCTCTATTACATTTCAACATCCCACTAACGATCAATACGACCTTCATCCTTTTTTTCAGCCTCCATAGGATTTCTCCCAACAAACCCCTCTCCTCGCCCACCTTACCTAGAACTTCCGCATTTGTCTTCCTTTCGGTCCATTTCACCTTCTCAATCCTTCTCAAAACCCTCATTACAAAAGCCTCCAGTCTTCTTCTATCATCCTGCTGCATTGACCATGTTTCTCCGACGTGCATAGCAACGCTCCGTATCAATGTTTTCCATGAGCCTTTTCTAAACATCCTTACTCAACGTCCCTGCCATCAACTCCCTCCTCCTTGTGAAAAACTTTTTGCCTGGAACAATTTTTCTCCTTACGCCCCTACTACATTGACTGTGTTGGCCCAAAACACCTCCGAGATACGTATACTGTTCTAGCTGCTCTCGTTTTTGCCCTCCTATTTTAATGTTTAGCTTACCTTTCTCTTTTAGGAAAATCGCATAACCATTATTTTATTTATGTTGACTATTATCCCATATTTTTCGCACTGAATTTCTAATTCACTCAGCAATGCTTGCAATCCCTTGGCTGACTGACAAACTAAAGCTTGGTCATCAGCAAACCTAATTGATTTTACGAACTCCCTACCAATTTCATTCCTACCTCCAGTTCATTCCATGTCTCTTTAATCATTCCCTCGACATATTGAAGGTTGCGGTAACATAGCTTCCTTTTTCAAAGGGGTTTTACTTTATGCAAACGGGAGTTATGCTGCCGCACATTGGACGGTAACGGTGATAATGGGCAATTCGGCCTTACACCTCTTCTTAACACTACCTATCCGGACCCTCCGTTCCCTACTCGCACCTGAGCAGTATGAGACATACACAGGTTGTGTATTAGCCTTCTATCCCAACAATATATTCCTATTTCCTGCAATATAGTATGCTCATTGCAAGCTGAATTTAGCTCACCACTTCATGACTTTGTTTATTTTCAGAAATTTCTAAACGTTATGGATAAACTGCGATTGCGAAGTGGTTAGAGATGTGTTAAGAAACCCCTCCCTTATTTTATTTCTCACATCCTTGAAAATTCTTGGCAAAAATCTGCTCTTATCAATACATTACGGATAAAAACGTTTTTGCAAACTTCATTCGGTCTCCGAAAAATACTATCTTTTGCTCACTTTACCTCTCCAACCAATACGAGTGATGGAGATGATTATGAACTCCGAAAAAACATATTTTAAGATCTTGCATGAAATTGCTAGGTCCTGAGAAGAATGGGAATAATAATGTCTTTCTCCGAAAGAACGAAATGAAAGTCGCGTGGGCGAAGTAATGGAAAGTATGAGTGGTGTCTCTTCAACAGTAAGGGAAGTGATAGTCTTGGAGACCACCCTGGGCCTGCGTTGGAATTCTATTCTTTATGGTTGTACCAGCCGAGGTCAAATAAATACAGCTTCATAAAAGAGGGAAAGTTTCATGAGGTTTGGTTAAAAAACGGCTTTCTCGTTGGATGAAAATTCCACTCATAAATATTCAGTATAATGGTGCAGCAAATTGAATGAAAAGTGACGCACGTGATTCACAAGATATCACATGCCGTACTGAAAAAATTTATCACACACAGTCAAGCATTACAAATGTATTCAATGTAAAAATTATCCGAAATATAATTGAAATTGAAGAATACATTCATATATAAAAATGTCTGTATTACTTATTTCGTTCCCAAAAAGGAACTACTGATCACAAAAACATCATTTATAAACAGTACGAAATCGCTTATTTTACCGTGTTTTAAACAGAGTGAATCTTTCAAATTCTGCCACATATTCCTTACTAGTTCGATCAATGATACGATTTACCCAGTAGATTTACCAGAAAAATCTCATAATTTCATTATTTCTCGTCACAGACGTCGTCGTCGTCTTTTATGACTAATGCAATATACAAAATTGCACCCGTCATTAAAATAATGAGCAAGGTCAGGTATCTGACCAATAAATGCACGTACATTCACTTCTAGTATATTATTGGTATTAATTTGAAATTTGCAACTTTTTTCGAAAATACTATGGAATAATATAGGCTGTGAACTTTAAGCTGAACCGGAATCGTTTTGATGTCCTCCTTCTTTTTCTAGAAAATATTGTTCGATAATTAATGGAAAAAATATTGAAATCAAATATCTTGTAAAAATACATTAAAGTAAAAGTACCCATTTATGAACATGAACATACAGGTAGTTTAATTTTAAATAAAGTTTCAAGGAGCTCTCCAAGGTTCTTTTGTAAGATTTTAAACAACTGCGAAAACGTCTGCTGAGGAGAGTGTTCTTGAATCTTGACTCATGACGCGGGAGCTCCTTAGCAAAGAAATTTTAATTCATTCCGTCACATAGTTCGGCGGAAAGTTAATAACCTCCAGTGATTCCGCACTGCGCAAAATTTATTTCATATCATAACTTTGTTGGTAAAATTACATTTTTTGAATAAAGCTGCACCTAGGCTAACAAAAAAAATACGAAAAATGACATCTTGAGCCATGAATCCTCAATTTAAAATTGAGAATTAAATCTTCATCTCAACTTCTTATATATATATATACATATATATATATCTGCCCCTTTAATATAGTTCTAAATATAATATCAGCATTAGAAATTTACTAATTGAATTAAGTTAATGGTCAGTAAAATAAGAGGGGAATACCAAAAATTTGGTAAAAGAATCACTACAATTCAGATTTAAAGAGTGCTGTGTTTAAATAACTAGCCATAACTTTCATAATTTTCTACATTACTTCCAGTATCGTTATTGTTGAAATTATAAAAGAAATGAGAAAGTCATTGCAGAATATAATTAAGCTTAACATTGGAAAAAAGATATTTACCATAATGCTTACGCTTAAGTAAAAAGCGGAAAGCAAGGTTTATTTACAAGTCACATTAAAATGAGTGTTGGCAATTTTTCTGGTCTTAGATTTTCCTCGGAAACCATAACCGGTGCAGGGAAAGGAACTGACCTCCCTACCTTGATGTTTGAATTTCACACGCCGTTGGGCTTAGTACTGGGTGAACTATATTATCATTTGGTAAACCGACCAGCGGGTGGATTACTGTGTAAATGGTTTTATTACAACTGGTGTAGATCTACAATCTTTTCGGATGAAAGTATGGCCACATTCATTCTGTTTTGTTAAGTATAAATTTTAAATATTTAAACGACGATCCGCAAAGCAAGGAAACTCAACAATGACTTTCTTATATTGATTTATTTGGCATATTTTTAACGCAAAAATTGTTTTAGGAGATTACTTAAACTGCCTTCTTATCCCCTTCATCTAATGTAGTTTCACACCATTCCATAAAAATTACGACGCCATATTTAAGTTAACATGCACAAGAATTTCTCGCTCCTTAGTTAGTTAGAAACACGTAATTTGATGTTTCCATAAACGTCCTCAAAATCTGCGAACTAATGGCGTAAAAGCGAATAGGAGAATTCGTTTTCCTCAAGATATTCGATTCAAAATTATTTCAAATCTCACTGCTAAGAGAAAAAAGTGTAGGTATAGTGATATTTGGGTGAGCAGTAGTAAAAGATCTTCCTGGTTCCCACGATGACTGCTTATGCCGATTCTGGCCTGGGCTCAGGTGCGGTAGAACCTCAGGAAGTAATCTGTGTAACATTTTTTCTTGAAGTCAATATTTTCATAAGGTGAGGGTGGGATATGTATTGATTTGCGGTGATGGGATACTCACGTGCTTGAGACTTCTGACTAGAAGGAGACTTTGAAGGTCAAGGAGTTGAGTATATGGGTCGGAGGCTTATGCCTTTAAAGAGAAAAATATAACGACTGTTTAATGATAACGGCTATCACTTAAAATCACTTCCTATATTTTTTTAATATAAAAATGGATCTATCTAAGATGAGACAATTAAAATCTATTTAAGATCTACAATAAAGAAATATATATCTAAGATCCACAATATTCAACACCAGTTTGCGAGACACGTTGCCTAACTACAGAAGGGAATAAAATTCGATGTTCTCAATGCTGACATTATAATTTTACCCTCTAATGATTTAGCATATGAAGCCTCAAAGAGGATTATCGGTAAATTGACAATAGTAAAATACCTATAGTAATCTTTTATCCTTTGCATTATCATTTTCGTTACTACAGAAACAAAAAAAATCGTGCAGAACAATCTCAACTACTCGGAAATAAAATGATCCCGAATGCTAAAAATCACAAATTATCGTTATATCAATTTCTAACATTATTTTGTATCCTCATGGTGAATTTAGGATAAGATGTATATATAGATACTTACACATAACCGTAGCCGGATAATGAAAATTAGTATTAAAGATGTAGAAATGAGGGGTCGCGGTGATATATTTCTTGAAAAAAATGCACATTTTAAACTCGCAACATGTATTTATTGGTAGAGAATTAGTGATTAACAGCATACTTTTATTTGCAAAATTGATGGTATATTAAGCCATGATTATTGTATAAAAGGCCTTGTTTGTCAAAGTAAAAATATTGTAATAATAATGCAAATGATGAAAAGCTCAGCAAGCGAAAGCCAATCGACACCGACCAACCTGTAAAAATATTGAAGTAAATGCCTCGAACAAAAAAGTTACAAAAGGAGAAATAGTTTTTTTTTCAAAACTTAGTTAGGTATAATGTATAAATTAAAATGGTATATGCTAAATTTATGGTAGTCATTCCCAGGTAGAGCAATGTTATTCGGCCGGGTTCGACTTGAGTTATATCAATTATAAAAATACCGAGATGCAACCTTGGAAAAGAACGGCGGTTTAAATACGCTATGACTAAATGTTTTGCGATGAATATTATTTAATGATGGAGAAAATTTCCTTTGTAGAAAGTGTGAAATTCGTGTGTGAATACACAATTTGGTATGGTAAGGATACATTGAGCTTCAATATGGTCTTTTTAAGATTGACTGCATCAAATAATATTTCCTTAAGCCATAATGGGTTACAAGACTTTACATCTCGAGAAAATATTATTTAATGTAGCCATGCTAACAATTTGGTTTGCTTAGTTGAGACGGTCGCCGCATCGAAATTTTCATCTGGAAGATTTTATCTTGCATATTCTTGGAAATATATTATGTATTAAGCTTTCAAAGGAGACAATATGTTTGCATCATTGTAGTTTAATTAGCTTTTTAAAGAGTAAATTTCATGATATCGAGAAAAGTTTGAAATCCGCATACTCTCATTGCTCTAAGTGACTACCAGATAGGTCACGATGACGTAAAAAAGAAAAAAAAATCATTTTCTTTTGTTCAGATATGTATTTTCTGACTTAAAGAAAAACCTATCCTTATACCTTCAGTTTTAAAATTATTTGGTGATTAAAAATTGAATGGACCTTTTACCCTCTGAGGTATTTATGCTGTCAACACGCTAGTCCCGTCACTTCGTGGTCGATGATTCTTATCTCCCTCGTATGAGAGACCTTATGTCGTGTTAATCCATATTCCTTGTATGATGATAAGACTTCAGCAACTTAAATTACTGAAGATTCTTTTTTCATTCCTACAAGTCCAGATTATTGTAATCACGAATTCATCAAATTTGTAGGTCAAATGGTCCAAAGTCATCCACGCATTGCGTATGGCTTTTGGCAGATGAGGCATTTTAGTCGGAAAAGGGTCCTTGATTTCAAGACCCTAAGTAAAGGCCCGGGATTTGAAAGCCATTTCCCGAAGAAAAGTGCTTCCAAATCCTGGTTACATTCATATTGCAAATATTAATGTTTGAGTTGAATTCAAATAGTTACGCAAATGAGAACAAGATGGTGGGATATGCAAGGGTAAGTTGATAAATAATTTGCAAAGAGTCGCATGACGAACGCAGAAGCTTTTACGAAAATTTCATTGGAAACCTTGGAACATCCACCGTACAATCCCCCACATAGCCTCAGTGAGTTTAATTTGTTCGGGCTTCTAAAAAAATCATTTGTTTGGCCGAAGTTTAGAAAATTATGATGTCGTATTCAAAGAGGTTACTCTTTGGTTGCGACGGAAAACAAAATACTTCTTTTCTGCCGGCTATCAAGGACTTGTAAAGAGATGAGATAGGTGCCTGAATGTACATTGTCAATATATAGAAAAACGAAATGAATTTCAGGAATTTACTTTATTTATTATTGCCTCTATTCAGTTTTGATACTTGCTCATTGATTTATCCTCGTTTTTCTCACAGCCGAAAAACAACACAATTTGTGCATTTCTTTTGGAATGGGAAGGGTCAAGTGAAGAAGTAATTCCTTCTGAGGAGAAAGAGGGAGGTGAGAAATGACGTTTGGTCAATGGTTTTTCTCCTTCGCTGTCTTTCGTACTATTCGTACTATACTCGGTTCGCTGTAAGTGAAGCGTTCCGCCACATTGTGACTATACTATCAAATACCCTATATCTATAGCTTTCGTTTTCCTTCACTGACCCTCGGAAAATAAATCCTGGATCAGTTATGCATTAAAGTTCGTCTTGTGCTCTATCTTATCGGGAGCAAAACATAATGCTGTCGTAAAAACTCACGAGCTCGCTCTCGAAGTAGCACGAGCAATGTTTATAGTTTTTTCATCGTTGAGACAGACTTACTGGATTTCTCTGACGATATTTTGGATTACTTCCAACGAGAGAGCGCATGATAAAAAAAACTTGGTCATAAAAATGTCCTAGGAATTCGAATGCCAAGGGTGTACGAAAGAAAAAGATAAAAGGGAATCAATTTTGACGACGCAGGGAAAAAATTCAGCATGACTTCACTCTTCTCTACGTCGACGAGGTTATGTAATAATCCTTCAAAGTTGCCAAGCGCCGCTACTAGGGCACGCCAAACTGATTCTCGATGGAGAGAGAAAAAAAATTATCCAAATGACGCCTACTTTGGCATGGAAATGTTCGAGATCCCAAGGTTTCGGAGCTGCATTTTTTAAATGCCTCGTCACCGATTGCCGAATTTTTTCTGGGTCTTTCTTTTTTCACATCCACCCCAGTCAGAAAATGCCCTTGCGCCGTACACGTCCGGCCTTCTTCCGGGAGGACTTGTGAATCAAACCATTTCTGGAACCCGTCCACGTTCGGAGTCGAATGAAATTCTATGCGCGCCTTTTAACCTCGACCCCCCACCCACGCCCATTCCCGTTAGGGGTCGCTCACGGGAGTGTGCGGAGCGGAGGAATGAAGGGAGGAGACCTTCCCGGGGGGCTGGGGGGTTGGGGGTCAAAGGTCGTGATGCACAATTCGTCCATTCCACCGGCGGAAGTGACGTCCACTTCAGTCCCTGGACTGGGGCGACTACTGGGGATTAGACGGAATCCTGGGAAGAGTGCTCCTCCCCCTATCTCTCACTCACACACAAACACGAGAGAATTTCCTTTGAATAGGCGACCTCTCTCCATCTCCCATCCCTCTCACTCACTCTCGCTCGCCCCAAATGGAAATGGCACCCAAAGGTGGAATTGGACGGCCAATTGAATTCCCTCCCTTCTTTCTCCGTCCCCTCTCTCCTCCTCTCGCCCCCCTCCCTCCCCTCCTCCAGACAGCAACTCCCCATTCCTTCGAGGCGTCTGCCCTCACCCCCCTCCCCAATCTCCCCGTCAAACAGTCCCCTGCCTTTTCTCCTCCCTTCGCTAGCAAATTATTTATACCTCATCTCTTCATTCGGAGTCGTCAGCGGGGGTTTAGGGGGTCGCGATCCAACGATGCCGAATGTGAAAGGAAAAGACTCTACCCCACCCTCCACACCCTTGACGATGGTGCGGCACCCCCGCCCCCCCCCCCCCCCCACGCCGCCCGCCACACAAACCGTAGCACTTTTTTTTTGCCTCGATCTGTGGGACGAGGGAGACGTCGCAAAATTTTATATCCTTTTTTGTCAAAAACCATGGCAGCCCCCCTGCTTATTTGTTTTCTCTCGCAAACCTTTCGAGAGAAAAAAAATTCGGGAAATTTGGCATCGAGAGTCTCTTTCAGCTCCTTCTCATTGGTCAAAAACCATGATGTGGTTTTAGATTTTAGTGTAGGTTACTGCACTTCGAAATTTCGATGAGTTAACTTGATACGCTCGAAAAGCTACTAGAAATAATGACTTTGTTGTAACAGAATAATAAAATTATTTATAAATACACCCTAATCTAACAAATACAAAATCATTCAAAATAGGGAATTCCTTTAAAGGTAGCAAAACGGCGTGCAACATTTTCCATGCTTCTTTTGCCTTGGCCTATCCCATAGTGCCTCCCTTTAGATGCTACGTGCATTCTAGTTTCATTTCACGGTTCACTTCTGATGTAAGAAACCTGGAAACGCTCTCACTTAATGCTAGGTGATTTATGGAAAGCCAAGATTATAATGGAGAAATTATATCGTTCATTAAGCTATATTTTTGCATTAATTTCCACGTGCACTGAGCACGTAAGTTCGTTTGAATATTGATCGATTGATGACATACCTTTTGGTTCTTTTTAGTCAAGGGATTCAGGTTCAAAAATCCATTCTGAGATTTTCTCATGTAGATTTGTAGGTGTGTGTGGGGGTCTTCATGTGTAGTTCGTCTGAATTTTGGGGTGGCAAACTGGGGATCCTTTAGCGCTATTAATTGATATTAAGCTTATACGGACTCGTTTCTCTCTTCTTTTTAAGGCTGCGAAATATTCCTCTCGACTCTATCAACTGTCAAGTCCGAAATGGAATCTGATTTATTTTTGTACGCTCGTGTCCTTGGAGATACCGGATAGCAGTAACGCAAAAACCTCACCGCATAGTGAACCAGGAATGTTGCTGGAAAGTTCAACTACGTTGCCTTCTTGCCGTAAATCACGATATTTGTGGGGCTGAAATAGTCAAACCGATTAAATAATCTTTTATTTTCTTGTTTTTATCATGAATTGCCAGTTTTTTTGCAGCGCATAATTAAAATAACAAAAAGAATTTTTTGGAAGAGTATTGGATTTAATATTAATATTTTTTTCGAATGAAATCCTTTGTTTTATTATTACCTATTAGATTTAGCACGACTTCTGCACATCGAAACTATCCTGAAATTAAGGAATAGCAATCCTTTTCGACTCTCCAGTTCATCGCGCATTATGAAGGACCTTGACAGCACTTTCGCGATGATAGTGAACCCCTCTGACCATGAACCACCTTTGGGGGGTGGCGGGGGTTTGGGTTTGTCAGAACGCCAGCCTTCGTTTACATGGAAGAACTAGTGAAATGGTCACCAAAGAAGACAGGTTAAATTTCTACGCCTTATTATTTCTCCTGGAAATTCCGCAAAATAGTGCTGGTATATTCAAGTTTGATTTTTTCTTCTTCTTTCTTCTACTTTTATTCTGTACTCCTTAATTTCAAAAGCTTTAGAGCTTAGAAAGAGGTTCACACATGGCAAAGAAGCTTTTGCTTTAATGCCTCTTGCCATTGAATCATCACTATTATGCTCGAGCCAGTTTCCCTTTTTTCCACCGTCTCGTATTTCATTTCGCTCCGTTCCAAGCCACTATATGGCTTTCCCTTAACTCTCCCCTATCAATTTTTGTCGAGGCATTTATATTTCACTTCCCAGGGCTTTTCCCTACCACGCCCACTCAGCCATCCGTCAGGAAGAAAATGTTACCTCATGACGCACGTCGATCGTTCTGTATGTCAGAAAGGTGCCCCCCATTCCACCCTGTCGGGGAGACCTGTGACGGGAAAAATTGAGACAAAATTGTGGCAATCAATTAAACCAGGAGAAAACTACCGCGCGTTAATATTCTCGGTTTTAAATTAGCCAGTCTTTTTTTTTCTTCGTCGTGGGCTTCACTTTTGAAAATCAACAAATATATTTCGCGGAAAATATTTAAATGCCCACTAAATATCTACTTTACTCTTAATCCAATGTTACTGTAGGAGTAAAATGAAATTATAGGAAATGGCTTTCCACTAAAATGTTACTCCGCAGATTTCCTATTCTTAACAATTTAGCTACAGGTTGAAAATTCGCATTCGCTTGGGAAATACTAGTATATTTCAGTGACGGTATCATAATCAGGCTTCTACAAGGACATTTACCTCATTTACAGACCATGACCTTGGGAAAGTATATCATATTTATTTATTTCCGCAAAAAATATCTCATAAAACTCTCCGTACTTCGTATTCTTCCCCACTCAAATTAACGTTCCCCAAAAACACCCATGCCTACGACTCATAAAAGCATCCATTTCCAATTAAATATTTAACTTAACTGAATAAATTCTGATCCGTACTAAGCCATGCTTCTTTTTGAAATATCTATGAATCATATTTACTTTGATTTTATTTGAGTATTAATCTTGAAAAATTACTTATTTGAACTCAACAGTTTCATTACTTCGTTTATTTCTTCATAATTTTGCAGAAATCCGGTTCCAATTTTACCTTTTTTATTTTATTCAAATTTTATAATTTACTCATTTTCCACTTTTTGGGAATATCAGGGCTTTCTTATTCATCGTTTTTCAATGATTTCTACTGCATTGTTTATTTTTTCTTTTTCATATCGTTTTTTTCTCACATCTCTCTTATATAATGCTGGCGGTGTCAAACTATTCAGCCAGAGCATTCTACCATGGAAAAAAATTGGAATAAAAATTGAATGAATTTTGTATGTAAATGTACCGTTTCCCTTTGCGTCAATTATCAGCTGCCATTATAGTGGAGAAATATTTTTAATAAATCACACATGGAAGTGCAGAGGCTTGTAACCCTATCCTATGCATTGAAAATTTATGAGTGTCATGCACGCACCGAAATATGAGATCATTTTATCAGGAAATTTATTGACTTCGCGTCGAGGGATGACCACGCCCTGCTCTTCAAGCGAAATAAATTGTTGGCCAGTCGCGATCGAGAAATGAATTAATGATTTGTTTCCGCACGGCAGACGATTTCCGACCTTCATTTTTGTTTGTTTCAGCTTTGGCACGCGGGCCAAGAATGATCGGCATTCGCTGCCATGGCAAAAACGAATGGAGCCATTGACACCCCGACCACTCTCACTGCCCCGACGTCATATTTCGTCTCGATGGACAATTAAGAAACAACTGTTGCGCGCGAGTTTGGCGTGATCAACAAGTGATTACACTTCGCTCAGTGCGAAGGCAGTCGGTCGCCTCTTACCACTCCTGACAAGCGGCACGGAATAAAAGGGAAGAATTTCCTGGGAAATGATGGCGTGTAATATTTTTCGTGCCTTGAAGTGTATTTCAAGGATAAATCTCTGTACATGTCTCGCTCACAGCTGGAAGTGACGCATGGCGACGTTTCTCCTCCTTCACCTTCAACGATCTCCGAGAGCTTCTGGAAAAATAAGATCTACTGAGATATACGAGTATTTGCCCCCCCCCCCAATCATGAGCAAACTACCTTAGTGGAGTGATTTTGAACACCATGCGTCTCACCTTTCTCTAAGGCAGTATCATTTTAACCTTCAGCCGTTCAATTTGTTTTTTGACGTCTAAATTTTTTAATTGGAAATACAATGTCTTCTTCTTTATGATAGAATATACTCAAGAAACATTTTGGACCGGAGGAAATCTTAATTAAAATAGTTCAAAATGAATCCTAAAATGAATCGATAGGTTTTCGTATAAGCACTGGATTAAACGGTTCTCTTAAATTATTTCTTCTAACTTAGGGCTATTCAAAACATTTAAATCCATCGTTTTAATTTAATGGTGGCCGTCATAATCTTTAAATCTGCTTCGCGTAGTTATGTTACGCCAGAAATACATTGGATGAATATTCTTTTGAATTTTTGAGAGAATTAGTCATGTCACTGATAATTAAAACCTCAAAATAACATTGAACCATTGAGCAATCATCTGTGGGACTAGTTTTTTTGTTTGTACAGGCTATTCAAGCTATATTATTTGGTTTACCACAACTTAATCAGGCAAAAATAAGACAATATTAAAATATATTATGAAAATAAAGGTTTATGTTCTAGAAAAGTAAAATTTGCTTATCAGCTAGCGTTTACCGAGAGTTTAAATATTATGGAAGGCTACTTCAATTAATTGCGGCATTTTGACCTTGAGAAAATAAAATTATCTTTGTGTCGACTCTTCTATGCACTTTGGAACAATAATATTAGGAGAGAGAAAAGGAAATCAAGGCGTTTTTACCGTGCTTATTGTAAGATATGATCTTGACCAAAAATGTCTGTTCGCCTAACAGGAAATTAAAAGATGATGAACCGATTTCTGGATTACTAAGTAGTACTACGACAGGAGACCCTCCAATTAAATAAATGTACATAACTTTTCCGAGAATGTTAGGAGAAAATTATTTCCTTATAATGCGCTGAATTTTAATGAAAAGGCTTAATCAAATAATAATTGTCCAGGCAAGAGGTTCATACGAAGTTCTTTTAGGATCATCAAGGTTTTAATCACGCCAACAGAGTATTAAATTTACGCGTATACCATTTAGATTTTTTGGTGAATCTGTTTTTGAACACTCACTTGAAGCTGCGTTTACGCTTTACACTTGGAAACGATCGTTAAACAGCGAAGGTGAACGTAAAAATTTTTACGAATGAGTCAGACTTGGGAGAAAGATTTGAGCGAAATATTTTTTCTGGTTATTTATAAAAATTATCATTTTTTATTATTAGTTATTTCAATGCAATATATTTCCACAAATCTTTAAAATTGCAAAGTTAAAATTGTAAATTTCAAATTTAAAATCAATTTTAACTATTCCAAATAAAAACATAAAAAAGACAAGAGGAAATTTTCAAATTTCCGCCATGTATTTAAATGTTTCCGCATTATACTTGTAGATCATGCTAAGCCATTCTGGGCTTATTCAGCCTGCACCTCTTCCCACAAACCTTACAACTGAGTCTATCAAACGTATATGCTTACAGCAACTACCATTCTTCAATCTTTCTCTTAACCTCTTCCATACATTTCATCCTATTAAAGCATCACATTGGTATTTAAACAATTTGGGATCCATTAACACTAAATTTCCTTCAACCGTATTGAGTACGATTAACTATTGCTGGCGTAGACTGGCTTTTTTTTAAATAAGAACTTAATAAATATGCCTGATGGTTAGACGAAATGAGATATCATTTAACGCGAAAGTCACGACGAGGGGCGGGTTACCCTCTTCATCACCCCTCCTGACCCCTTCTCAAGACCTCTCTGGGTATTCTGTCCGATTTCACTGGAGCCATGAGAGTGGGTGTCTGGCATTGCAATCGCGCTCATTACAGTCGATTTCTTCCCTTCGTCGGAAGGAACTTCTTATATTCTACTTATCTCTTCTGCCTCCATGAGTTTTCTGTTCGGCTGGGCCCATTCCTAGATTTTCCTATCGTTGCGTCTTCAGTGTTGGCTCCATTGCGGAGACCCCACCTACGAAGCCCTTACACACTCATTATCGCACCATCTTCCCGCCACCGCCACGGTCCCATGCATTTGCGAAATGGCTAATAAAGGCACTTCACTTGGAAATAGGTTGGCGACCTTAGGAAAAGGTAGGTCAGCCAAGATGGAAGCTATATAAGTTCAATAGACTCATAATCTTACGGTGAAAAAAAATATAACTATGTTTGTAATTGGAATATTTCCAATTTTTCGAGCCTGCGAGGGTGAAAGGTGCATTTGAATTGAATTTTTGCTGCAATTGGTTTCCATGCCGCGTGGTTGCAATAATTATTGAGAGGCGCATGCCTGATGAGGTAAAATCTATTTTGAAAATTTGTGAAAAAACTAGAAAGCAGTGTGAGGAAATAGACCGGCTCAGAGAGCACTCATAATAGCTGTGTCGTACAAGGTACAAGGCAAGTAAAGAGGGTGATTACAGCTGCCTCATAATTTATGAATACTTGGTCAAATTGTCATTCCTAATTAATTTAAAATATATACTTAATAATTGAATTCATTCAAGATATTACAGTAACTCTAAGTATAAGTTAATTAAAATAATGTAATTGAAATGTATATAGGTGTATAACAACTTTCTCAATTAAGAACAGCTATTGAAAATGGAAAGTCAGTAGAGAATCCATATTCTTTATGAAAATTATTTTGTACTGACACGGAAATGTATTGAAACAGAACATAAATGATCAAGATAAATTAAAGCACAGCAAAGTCCCACACTAGCTGTGACATTTTGAGGCGAGAGATCATTCTTATCACTGTAAGTGATCGTAAATACATTATGTCTTTTAAATTCTGAATTTGGTTTTCGGAGAAAGATGAAGAAATATGTTGTGGGAGTGATGCTTTCGAAGGAGCACATTCACTGGGGTCACATACACAATTCGTGATGAAAAAAATGAGTACGGCTCTGGAAATATTAGAAAATGGGAAAACTGATTCTTCTTCCCATCTTTCAAATGTCATTGCCGTTAATAATTAAGGTTTTGGACCAAAATGTTAACCCAAATAAAGAGAGCTTGATAAATTGTGTGAATCTCAAGCAGGAATAGCGTTCAGGATTTGCATAAAAAATAGCAAATTCAGGCTGATCTCTCTATCTCATAATTTTTATTCCCCAAATATTATTCGTTTGATCGGCACAGTTTTACTTTAACACCACTTCTCTCGTTCGTGAACAGTAGTGAGAACCAACTGCAAGTGCATCCAATCTCGTTAAGTGGCCCAACAATATTGAAATAGAACAAAGTAGTTGAACGAAAATTAAGCCCATGTATATAAATTACTCTAATTTAAAAATCTAAAACAATCTAGTACCTAGGTACTTTAGAAATTTTTATTTCCTGATTTTTTTCTAAACAAATCAAATATATCAAAGTCACTTTAGGATTTTCAATGTAGTAAGATCATGAATATTTGATTTTTGCAATTATTTGTTCAATTATTTAACTGTACCGTATTTAAGACTCTAAAGTATACTAAGCGGCACAGGTTACATTTATTTAATTCCAGTATTACGTCATCTGCAGCCGTTGCAAGCTAAAATTTCTTCACATCATCTACGCCTGGTTATGATGGTGAAAACGCTTTCCACGAAAATCTATCTTCACTTTGGGGAACATAAAAAAGTCACACTAGGAGGTCCTGACTATAGAGAAAATACGGTACACACTTTACAATGATTTTTGCGGGAATATCGAGATTTCGGGGTTGGTTTTTGCGGAACTCATTGCATACATACACGTTTAATGTTTAATGATTTTTCACCAAATTAAATTTTCAACATTTTAAGTTGTGCTTTCAACAGTATCCGATGATCCTTTGTCAAAAGAGAACGGCGGGGGTATTGCTTACTTACGCAGAAACAGAAAATGTATCTATGGGTCTATTAAATAAAATCAATAGTCTCTCCTCTTTTAAAATTTAAAATCACATTTTAGTCATGCCATGTGTAAGGAATAACAGACTCAGCATAAACTTCATGGCGTCAACAATGGCGTCACATAGACTTTGGCTGATGATTATTTTTGACGATACCCAATTGTCTTTGAAGCGCTTTAACTCGTCAAAAGTTACCTTCATTGTTGTAAGCTAACTGAACATGTTTCAAGTTTCAATAATTTCGCTGATGCAATTCTGGAGTCAAATCAATGTAACTCATTACATATATAGTATGCATAGCACACTAGACTAAAAACATAAAGTAGACGTACATATATGTATGTATATATATATATATATAGGTATATATGGCCTATAGAGTATAATTTTTCTAATCTTAAGTTGTGAGCATAAACATTTTACGATCATTCTTTATTAAACCGACCTCGTTCATCTCGTAAGTGCAACTATAAACTGGTTACGATGGAATAAAAAATGATGCCTTTTCTAATGAAATCTTTTGGCTCTAAGATTGTGTTCAATGCAAATTGGTTCAGAAGAAAAGTCTTACGCGTTTCGTAGTGCATTGTCTCCAACAAGATGTCGAAATATTGTCAGCAATATATATCTAACTAACAAAATCAACTTGCTGTTAACTTGTGAAGAGTAAATGTAATTACGTTGGGTGACAAAATTTTCAAGTGCACCAAACTAGATGCCATGTTGTTTTTTTTCAGTAAATGTATGGGAAACTGGAGGCACACACATGTATATGTTGGTTCGACTTCCCAACTTGAAACTTTAAATCTGCAGCCAGTCCTGTGCATTGTTCTTGTGGTACCCCCTTAAGCCTTTATTAAAATCATTTACCAGATGCCAAATCATTCTTATTCACCCCCGATATGATTAATCATACCATATCTATATCTAATCATACTATATTAATTATAGATTCCCGGAAGGTAGAAACCCGAAAAATTTAAAGTCAAACTGTAATTACCGCTGATTATTTATAGACCCAGCATCTCTCTTTAGACTTAAACACTTACATTCTCCCAAACTTGCTCTGGCGAATTAATAAAATAAAATGAAATATTCGTCCATATTTCTTATTTAAAAATGTATTTTCTACGCATTCCGACTCCATTAGCGTCGTCATCAGATACAGGCTATACTTGATAATGATGCTAAGACGTCGAAAGGCGTGGTAAATAAACCATTAAGCTGGAAAACATGCAGGCATAATTAAATTGTTTTTACTGCTCAAAATTATTTTTTCCCATGTGAAATGTTTTTTGTGACACCATTTCATTTTATTTCAACTTCTATAATGAATTTAATTTTTTTCTGTCCCACTTAATTCATTTTTACCGAAGTAACGGTTCACTTTTGTTTTCCCTTAAAAATCATGCATAAAACCTTGTTTTAGTTCGGTTTTTGTTTGACTAAAATTAACCAAAATTTGTGGAAAATGATCCCGTTACATAGATGCGATTAATTTTTGCAGTCAATTTGGTTTGCCATTCTCAAAATTGTTATCCTTTAATCCAATAGCAAAAACGAAGGAACAAGCACTAAAATAGGAAGTTAAAAATAAACAACACGGGAGTACACAATTGCTGCCAATCGATGAAATGGCAAACATCCTCTGCAATAAAAGGTAATGAATAAGCACATTCAGACTAATGTAAACCAGATTACCGTCGGTGAAGAACTATAGCAAAAAAAAATTCTCTTTTTAATTTGATTGTGATTCATAATTACCAATTATACGTTCACCGAAAAACAATTTTCATGTTTAATTAGTTTTCCGTTGAATAACACGCAATTCGTGAACAAATACGTCACAGATTTTCAGAGTCATCACGAAACTTAATTTTCCAAAGGTGGTCATGTAATTGAATGAGGGAGAAAGGCACATATCTGCATATGGAGTGAAAATTAGAATTACAGGAAATGAACTAATCTAGCGTACTATGCTCAATTTGCTAACCATAATATGATATGCAAGGGCATCCGACACATCTACTTTAAAAGCTCAGAGAGCAGGGAAAGGAAAGAAAAGCAGCATGGCTCGTATTCAAAGTTTCCACATGTCGGTTGGATCTGCTTTAGTATTAGACCTAGTAACCGCAGTGATTAATTTGGGATTCACTTGGTTATCCCTGTTTTCGTTTGCGGCTACGGGACTGATCTATTTGGGTTTGCAATTAAAGTTGGAGGGAAGCCTGAAAGGGAAACGGCCTTGCTAAGAAACACAAGGACGTTCTATCTATTCCAGCATTAGACTCTCTTTTTTAACAGTTTGAGTATGAACAATATTGGGTCATGCTCAGCGTCTAAAAACCCAGCCTTTATGCACATACGCACTTATAAGTAAATATTAATGTTTAATTTCACGCGTGCAGATTAATAAACTCACATAATTGATGTCAATACTTCGTGGAATTCAGTTACAATGAAATAGAAGTGACCCATAAGACTAAGAATTGTCATGGAATATATTTTAATTGCCGACTAGCTTCACAAAACTGTAGCACCAGTCCTGATTATACTAATGTTTAGCGAAACTGCATGGCAATAAAAATCTATTCTGTGGAAACGAAAAGTTTTACACTCGTATGTGTCCTTTCCTATCACACGAAAATTTGCATACAATCATGACTATCTACATAACACCACGAAAAATGTATGCTGAATTAAAGCCTTATCTATTGATGTTTTGATTTAAATGCAGGAATACTTCAGTTAAGAGTTTATATCTGATTGTTTACGCTGTATGGGAAGAGCGTGCATTTAAATATTTCAGACATGAAGACACCCAACATCTCTCTTATTTCATTCTTAAAATCCTATATATCGTACGAATATTTAATGTGTGTTCCACGTCCTCGCTAGTAAACTCGGGTAATCCCTACATTTAAGAAATTCTCAGTCCTCCCTGCTCTTACCTTGACTCAAATGTCTCCCAAAGTAATTCGTTCAGCACATCCAACACTGTTACTCATTTCTTGGAGCAAATGTTTTAATAAATCCAGCGGACTTTCTCTCAGGATTTTCCTTTTTTAAATTATCTTTTGTCTTAATTTGTTCCTCCTCTATGTTTTATCTATCTGAGTAATAGATATTTTTTCTGAAATTTTTGAGGTCGATAACTTTTCAGACCACCAATGTAAACCTAGCTCAATTGAAAACAGCTACTTTACTATAAATGTAGACAATATCCGATTTTACAATTTCTCCCTGATCGATAAAATCTGTAATTTTAGAAAACCACTGTACAAGAAAGTAAGAGAACTAAAGTATTTCAGCATGGATTGATGATTACATCCATGTTCTTAACCATTCAAAGACGAAAGCTATACTCAGCAGGGATACAAGACTTCTTAGCAAAATCTGTAAAGAACAATTTAATCACTCATTTGGTACTAAAATAAAGAACAGTGGAAAATTACAATTTGTTATTTTTTTTAATGAACATGAACTCCCACAAAATTGAGCAAGAAACCATCGAATACAACAATTTCATCGAGTTAAATTGTGTCGCACCGGCATAATTTGTCATTCAGTTCACAGTTAAGGTACATCCATTCCGAGCGATCATTCTTGGAACCTTCATGGAAATGATATCTATAGCAAAATCTTGAAACTGCTAAAGCATACAATTCCTATCCACACCCGAAAAATGTTTATCTACTCACTAATATTTCCTTTGCTTGTTATTTGCGGTTTTGCATTCAACGATGTCTTACGGCCTACAGTTGAGATTACACGGATTACTTAATTCTTGTATGGCTTGTTTTGGACCTCAGAAGGAATGGCCATGTATCTCCGCCCTTTCTTATCTTAAGTTGAATAAAAATGTACTACATAAAAAAGTACTTGTTAGGTGCTTTTATTTTGACTCTATTTATTGAATGTATTCCGAATTATTTCTTTTAAATGTTTGAAACTACTCCAGCTATAAACTAGTAAGTTTTACCACACTGACCCGTTTTCGATTCAGTTTCTAACCCATGTCATCCAGACTAATCTGTATCGAGAATCTGTTCTTATTTCAGTCCCTGAAATATGAAGTTCCTGATCCCACGATCATTAAAACTTGTTCCCTTTGTATAAATTCATAGATAAATGCCAGACAAAGCCTACAATGTAAAGTAATGCCTAAGGCACTTTAAATGTAACGTGTTCATCTAGTCAATACTATTTTTTCACTGTTGAGCTGGAACATTGTATATGTGTGGGTGATACCGAGAGCAGTATAAACACATACAGGTAAATTCTATCAATTTTAACCCAAATGCTCGAGACGGGTTCCGCATGAGGCCTAACTAAAGCAAACGAACAACTCTCTGTTAATGTTATATGTCAATTTTATACCATTCATCTAATGATTCCTAGCTTCTATTTTAGGGCCAACATGCACGTTCCTTTGATATCTGCATCTACATCGAACGTTTCTAACGTGTAAACAACCCAAAATTTTATAAGGTTAACGAATATGTGTGCGTCTAACTATTTATCGTAAAACAGGATAAATAGTTGCTCCCCACCATTTCTGACTTTCTCAATCAGAAGATAGAAACATAACTGTACTAAACTTCCTATGTATTTCTTCTAAGGGTAAAATTGTAAGCCGTTTTCATCAACGATGGCACGGTAGACACTCCTCCGTTCAGCGTCGCGAAAAAACTGGAGCGTATGCTAAAATATGTGAAAGAAAAAAGTGCCTCACTCTACTCTTGCTACTGTATTGATTTTTTTATGTGATGGGGTCCAGTATGCGATTAAATGGGGCATTTTCGGTTATGGGGATAATGTGAACGGCTGCCGTTACCGTTAATGCTCCCTGCTTGAAGGCCGACTGAGACTGTGGGCAGCGGCCGCGTAAGGGTTAGAGAGAAGCATCCTGCTCCACAAGCTCTTTCCCTCCGCCTGCAGATTTCTAGGGGTGGGGTGGCAGATCGAGGGGTGAGTGAGGGGGCTCCTTTATATTAGCTTCTGTTCGAGAGCCTTGAGCAAAGCGGCTAGACTTCAGACAATGTGTTTGGTATGTGCGAGGATTGACGGGGCGATAAGGGAATGCGGACTAATCTTTTATGCTTTAAAGAGGATGGACCGACTAGTTGGTCTTTGCAGATATCCGCGGTTACAGGTCAAAAGAGCACCTCTGGGACTATCTCCACATTAATAGCATTAAATCGTTGACTTGCAATTGCAAACTCTTCGACTCAGGCATTTTATCTGCTTTCGGTCAATAAAATAAGAGGGATATTATCTATGGGTATATAGTATGCAAGGTCAAACATTACGATTTTAAGTAAACCTCCCAGTTTGAAGGAAAAATTTACTTTTTAAATCCTAGGAAAAATGATATCAGAGGTTAGTACATTATTGAATGAAATTTCATTGCTATGAAATAATTCAAATTGAGTCAACGATTCACACGGACATTATTAAAACTACAAATTGTATTTTGGAAGGTAAATTGATAAAAAGTTTGGTATGATCGACCTTTCACATCTTAATATGGCAGAAGTAATACATCAAGGGCCTAACCCAATCATTTATGTCAGACTTGTTCCTGATTTTAAAGTAGAAGTGCCATTTATCTTAGGTAGCTTTGTTTTGGATGAATTTCATCACAGACATAAAATAATATTTTAAATTCATTTCTGTCTTTATTAATGGAATAAATGACCCATAAAATAAATTTATAATACACATAAATTCAATCGTTCTATCGAAATTCACTCCATTGGACGTCTTCTAAAATCTACTGAATTAACAAATGCTTTCTAATTGTATCATATGCTCCTCTTCATTTCAAACAGTGCTGCTTTAGCATGACCAGTGCCTCTCCCCTTCCTGAACCGAAACTGATCAACCACCCAATGAACTCCCTCCCTATATTTTTATTGATTATTATCTAGATTGGTATCTCAGCTCTATGCTATATCAAATTTCTTTTTCTATCATTCTCACGTATAATAATAGCCTTTCCCTAACCAATTTCCTCTATCAAACGCCATCCTGGAGTGTGCGAAACAAGCAAAGAAACCCTGATTGGATTCTATGCATGATGACTATTAAATGAGTAATTATTATCCAATCTATTTGATTTTCTAGGACGTTAACACATTTAAGGGTTGCTCTAAAAATGGATGTAGTTAACCTATGCCACGTCAGGTCTGTCAACTGCTTCGTAAAACTGGGTCACAGTTTATTTACAGAAGTATACGATTCAAAACAGTTAAGGCATCGCTTTAACAAATCCAACATGTGTTCCTTTAACTCTTAAGGAAAGAAATTGGATTGGTGTAGAGTGCTAGTATGGGGGCGAGGTGGTGTGGTGTGGGTTGGAAGGGCCACTCACGATTGGTCAGATCCGCCGGCGGTAGCCAACGGCAGGCGACCGCAAATGAGATTGAGGGTAACGTCGTCCGCAAAGTGATTGGGATAAACTACATGAGATCGATGATAATTGATTCAATCTGAGAAGGAAATTCTTCTTCTAGCACCCTTTTTTAAGGCGGAATGGAATTGGGAAGGAAGAAGGAAGGCCGCCGCAGTGTTGCGCAGCAGCGGTTGAGAAGACAAGTCGAATGCCAGAGATGTGTTCATTTCTCCGTAATAATAGAAATATTTTTGCACACCGGTCCGCTACAGCATTTAAGCAAACCATCTTTCCTTTGTTAAATGCCCACGTGTTAAAGCCCGGGGTGATATCGTTTGTGGAATTTGTGGAATGCAAATATTTACACTTCTCCATAAAAAATCTTGCATTCAAATACATGTAATATGAGGTTTTAATTCGCCAAATTCCCGTCTAGTAGGATTAAAAACGCTCTAAGTGAAATAAAACGTCTACTGACTCTGTAAACCGGTTGGTTGAAATGTATGAGGAATGCTATTTTAATTATTTGTGGAGCTGGAAATTTAATCTTTAGTGAGAGCACAAGGTTTTTCGAAGAAGAAAGGCTTAACAATGTAAGTTACAAATATCAGTATTTGGCAAACAAAGATAGCAAGGGTGATAGGAATGAATGACAGAGGAGGATAGGAGGGTGGTAGTGATTCATAAGTCTTTCTTTGCTTTGCTTTCTCCCCTGGGTTGTAAACAAGCGTGTATGACATGGTGTTGAAGTTTGCGGTTTGAGAGTTGAATAGCTGTTGAGCGTTCCCCTTTGGAAAATCAGGTGGGCACATGATGCAAATATCGTTTTGAGAACATATCATTGCGTCCTCACCTACATGTATAACACATTTCTTCATGTTTTTTTCATTAAAATATGCTATTTACCAATTATATGAAATCGTTACATATTATAGGACAGGCATAGTTTAAATAACTAAATGAATTAACTTACATACCCTTAGTATATTACATTTGACGAAATTTTCTAAGGTATGTGCTTAAGTAATCAAAAAACAACCATATAAAAGCCTAGAAATTTTCCTAAGCGAGGATTTTCTGACGATTAATGAATGTATACTTATGAACAAGGAAATATGATTCCCACAGAAACTTGATCTTAGCATATTTTAAATTCCAATTAAATCTTCAAATTCATATTTTCAGGCGGCTGTTGGGCTTCCCTTTGTTTACCCTCTTAAGCATTCCCTTCAAGTGGGTGAATGTGGGTGGGCGTAATGTTGTAAAAAGTGGTTTTATGTAATGGTTTATTGGTTTTAGTGGTTTTTCCCTGGTGATAGCTTGATTGAACTGTGATTGATTGTGATTGACTGATTTGTGATAATTCCCCAGGAAAGGGTGCTAAATCTGCTCATGAGATAAATGAAATACGTCCAATAAACTAAATTGCACACCACAAGCAATGAATTATGGTATAAATATTATCCGAAATACCATTATGTCCCAAGACGTTCTATAAATAATTGAAAATACAGCAATTGGGAAAGCTGCGGTTAAAGTTACCTTTTCTTCTCACACATGCATGGGAGGAGATGAAAATTTTGAAATTTGAGCTATAAAATATCAGTTGCTACGCCGAAGTACGTAATGTTGTGCAAAAAATGGTAGAATAACTTCAAGATTTACTCTCTGAACTTAATATAACCAATAGGGGATAGGGAATGCAAAAAGAAATCCAACATCATCTTCCAAAGGCGGATCCTTGTCGTTGCAGCCATTGGTCTATCTTCATTGCCGTTCTTTTCAGTTTATTGGAGGCTGCTACTCTCATAGTACTTCTTAAATTATAACTCTGTAAAATTAATTCTTGGCCGTTCTCTTCCTTTAACCTATTATTTTACCCTTCATTATATTTTCCAGGAAGTGTTAGTTCGGAGAACATGTCCAACAAATTTAATTTTCCTTTTCTCAATCTCTTTCATAAAATTCCTTTCCTCCTTAATTTCTCTTAATAATTCTCTGTTGCTTTTCTTGTCAGTCTTTTTTTTTGTTATTCTTCTCCATATCCACATTTTCATCGCTTCAAAGCGAGCCTTTTTCCTCTTTTCCAATGTCCAAGTTTCGCATCCATATAATAATGCGCTCCAAATAAACGTTTTCGCAAAGGATGTTCTACTTTCCAATTTCATGTGTTTGTTTCCTAAAACATTCTTTTTATTTTCCTATGCCTTCTTCGCCAAGGTAATCCTTCTTTTCTCTGCCGAAGGTCAACTGTTGTCTCTTGTAATTACCCTCCCAAGGTAGTTAAAAAATTAGGAGAGGATACATAAATCACAGAATTTACTTTCAATTGTGTGACAATTACGACAATCTGGTACGACATGCTCTAACCACAACTACTTCAAGGTCGATAAAAATGCATTAATTTAATTGAAAATTAAATATAAAATAGGAAAATGCTTGAAATTTAAAATTATTTATTAATGATGGAAAATAAAAGTATTTTTTTTGGTCTAAAAACTGGAGACCTTACGTTTGGGATTACCCTAATATATACTTAATGAATAAGCAACTACGGATTCCGCTTTTTCGCATTAATTTTCCTCATGTCGTGAAAACAATTAACAAATGCCAATATATTGCCGCCAATTAGCTGCAAAAATATGAATAGTTATACATGTTTGCATTATCCTTAACTGTAATTACCCTAATATTAATTTTATAATTAATATTAATAATTGGGCAATGCCACGTACAACGGGAATACACGTGATATGGGGAACGACATCAGTGGGTCGCAAGCCTGTATGTGTATGTATATGAGGATTGACGCACCGAACCACCTCTTCCTATTTCCGTCCACACCATTATATCACAACCCGACCTCGAGGGGTTCCTCCGATGCCTTTGACGTCAGCTCACTAGGCGAGATCGAATGAGCACTTTCGGAAACGTTATTCGGATTTAGAGCCCCAGGACTCAAGGGTCAGCTGTCGAGATCTCCTACCGACGCTCGAAAATATAACTCTCTCTTTCCTGAAAATGCAGTTTATGGTCTGAAAGGACTGGACCTGAGCCGAGATGTGTGACGGACGAAATACGAGCCTGCAGTGGTTGAATTATTCATTGGAGTAGAGAATTTTAATAATGCAGAAGGTGATTATGGGATTGAGACCAATCCTCTTTCCGCGGACATTCGCCAACTCTGGGGCAAAGTTTCAGTGGCAAACAAATGAAATTATTCCAAGTTTTAAAACGGAAGGAAACCTGAGAGCTGTCGGTCTACGTGGTTTCATTTATTCTTGTTATATGGGCTAAACATTGTAGACGGACTCTCAATCCTCTTCCAGTTGTACAGTCGATTTAAAATTTTACATATTTGGGAGTTTTTGAAGTTAATTCCTATGTTCTATCAAATGTAAGCCGATCTATCCCGTTCATTCACACTTATATCACTTCAACTATAATTTAATAATGATGTCAGGCAACTCCACCTATGTATATGTGTATTTGTGTTGTGTTCAAGATTCTTACGGATGTCAATAGTAATTCAAATAAAGGAGCGAGAAAACGTTAGTGTTAGAAGGGGTCAGTTTCTTCTTTCCGCAGAGGAAATTGGTCTGTCACTGAAAATTTTGGAGTAAGTGAGGTGTCCTTTTTATGCGTTTCTCTATGTTTTTATTGGCTAACGCCTATTTATTGAGTGAAACATCTCCATAACGCCATCTCCCGGCCAAAGAATTGAGGCACTTATTTGCAAAAGCACCCCACAGATTTAGTCTAAATTACGTTTCGTCGATCTATTGGTTAGAGAATCGGCCCGGGAAGTCGAAAGTTCCATGGTTCAAGTCTCAGTCACGGAAATATTTTTGCACTTGTGATCTGCTAGATTCCGCCTTTCCCATCTCTTTTGTGTATATCTATTATATGTGTTCCTATCCCTTTTCATTTTATTTATTTCCATCCGCATGAATCATGAATGTACATATATATATATATATATATATATATATATATATATATATATTGTTTCTGTATATATGAGTATTTATTCGCCGTTTGGCGGGATTTCGTGTTTGAATGTGTATTTGGCCAATGTGGCTCATCTCTTTCTTCTGGCTATGCGTGCCACGAAACGCACTGTTTTTTTTCCTGTATGATGTTGTATGAATTCTAACCACTGACCTTTCCTCTTGTGTATTGTCTATTTCTCCTTTGGTGGGTGAAACAGCCCCCTGACGCCATCTCTTGGCTAAAGAATCGGGGCGCTTGGCGACATATAAGACCCACGGATCTCAGGGTAAATTACATATCCTCGGCTCAAGTGGTTAAGAGCATCCGCCCGGCAAGTGGAAAGATCCGGTGTTCGAGTCCCGGTTGAGGAAATATTTTTACTCTTGTGATCCGTCGATTCCGCCTTCCCCACCTCTATTGTGTTCGTCCTTTATACGTGTTCCTATCCCTTTTCCTTATATATGTTTCTGTATATATGAGTATATATATATATATAATATATATATATATATATATATATATATATATATATATATATATATATATATATATATATATATATATATATATATATAACGATTGTACGGAAAAGCTCACACGAGTGGCACAATAATGGGCTGACACAATATAACACAAATAGAATAGAATAGCAACATTTAAAAGGACACTCACACGGTAAATTGTTCGAGCTTTCGGCCCTCTCAGAGGCCTGCTTCAAGAGAGACTGAAATATGCTGTTGCTTTGGAGAGGGGAAAGAGGTATGGGCGGGGAGGGGAGGTGTGGAGGGAATGCTGGGAGGGAAATTAAATATGGCGGTTAAGGGTGGGAATTTTGAAAGAACGGAAAGCTAATATGTAGGCGGATTCACGAGTTCTCACCTCTATATTGGTGGCTGAATCAGGTAGGGATTCTAGGATGCTGAGGACAAAACACTGGTCGAATGAAAGGTTGTGGGAATTGGCGTGTGAAGGGATAGGAAGAGAAGAGAGTGAGGCAGAATTGCAGGAGTACCGGTGATTACCGGTGATTACCGGTGCTGCCTACCGAGGCAGAATAAGGTGGCATAGTTACTTGATTTTAGTCCAAGAAGCTGGTAAGACTAACATTTTTTAATTAAAATATTATAAAATATATTCTTTTAAAATATAATAAAATAATAAAATTCGTTTTTATTCGGTAATCAAAAAGAATTCATGCTAATATGACCAAACAAAAAAACATGGGGGCCTTTCATCTATTCCTTTAGCTAATAGCTTAAATTTAGATACTATGTTTACAAAGTAACAAGCACAGTATTAAAAAAAACAAATAGCTTTACTCTACCTGGTGTGAATTTTTATCATTTCATTCATACTGACTTAATATTACATGCTTAAATGGTTTTGATAATTATAGACGAAATTCCGTTAGAACAATCGTGATAGTCACAATAAAAACTGAGATAATAAATTGCCGCGATTTTTGTCAATATAAATTTCTTTTGCGTACCTCTTTCATGAATGACGTCATGCGCTTGAGATAGAATGACGTTCTGTTCGCGGAAGACGCTCTAGTGCTACTACTACTTAGTGACACGGTAGTTAATATAAAGTAGATAATTTCACCGACTCTGCGTGTATCTGACGATGAATATTAAGCTGTGTGACGCCAATTGAAAATCCTTTAAAGCATCAATATAAACGTCCCGTTGTCATAACAAGAGGCAGATGACGATTTGAAGGAGTCTAATGAAGGGAAACATGGTAATATGAGGTAACCTAGTCATTACGTGACGGAGCGTGACGATGAGTTAGTTAGGGGCTATAAGATTTAGCGAAATTTGACATCATTCATGGACGACCACATCGAATGATTATTAAATATTTCCTATTCTTGCCGCACCTAAACTTCGGTGAATTAACTATATAAATTCCACCTGCCCACAAAATGTTTTCCATTCCATGCATTTTCGTCGTTTTAGGGACAATGGTATTCTTAAAAGTTTAAATATAGTGGATGAAATACAATGCAATCATAACGTGGATTTATTATAATTTACTTGGCACCATGAAAGTACGAGGGTCATCCGGAAAGTAGTACCCGTTCGTGAAATAAAGACACAAAAGTAAATATTAACAAACATAAAAAATTTTATTTGAAAGAGGATACTTTAAACTACTTCTCAACATAATCTCCAAGCAAATTAAGGCATTTGTCATAACGTGTGACAAGTTTCTGTATTCCTGCTGCATAGTCCTTCGCCGCCAGCTCATTGAGATACGCGAGGGACCCATCATGCACAAATTTTTGCATAATGCAGATGGTGTTTAACAATTTCATGAACAATTGTTCGAGAAACATTGGGAAAATGCTCACAGATGTCATCAATTGTGACGCGCCGATCGTTCCTCACGAATTCGTCAACTGAGCTCACCAGTTGGTCTGTAATGACAGACGGTCTCTCCGAACGCTCATCGTCGTGTGTGTTCCCCCTCCCCATGTTGAAGTTGCGACACCACCGCCGAACAGACGACTCGTCCATTACATTGTCTCCATACACCTCCTTTAATTGGCGATGAATATCACATGGGCGAACGTTTCTTGCATTGAGGAATTTAATCACTGCCCTCACTTCACAACTGGCGGCGTTCTCAATTTTTTTAAACATTGTAAACAATCACAGAAACAACACAGGCAATGCTAGCGTCACGCAACTTGGCTCAGAGAAGGCAGACAAGCCACTGAAGCTATCTGACCTCGTCCAGCGGCTACTCGCGTCGTCAGCACTTCATGCGGCACGAACGGGTACTACTTTCCGGATGACCCTCGTATTTGGGATTATAGTAAGATCATGAATGCTCAAAAGGTTATACCCCATAAATATACTCTTCAACCATTACTGGCCACATTAAGGAACCGCAACAAACAAACAATCCTCTGCAAAAAGCGAAACCCGATAGCTTAAATTTACCATCAACAATCTCCAGTTGTGATTAATTTTCGTTGTTACCGATGACATGTATTCTCACACCCATTTCTGAGTTGTACCATGGGATTTTTATCTCTTCGTTCCCATGTTCCGTCGTCTACACGTCCTAAGAAAGAACAAGGGGTTCTCTTTCATTCTCTTACTATTCATTTTTTATGGGAAATTCGGAGTTTTTGATAAAGTCATCATGTTTCTAAGCAGGATGACTTCTTCACGATTGCAGTGGTGGTTTTGGGGGCGTGAGTTCATTAAATTTCTGTTAAAAAAGGAAAAGAATGGCTGAGGGATGTCGGAAGGAAGTGAAGACAGGACGGCATAAGAAAAAAAATGATGGCGACAATCGCGTGACGGGAAACGTTCCCATTTCAGCAAAGAGGGAGGGAGAGGGAGAGAGAGGGAGGGTGAGATTTCCGTGTGAGCCTCGGGGGGTGTCAACGAGAGGGTGACAATCTCGAGACCTAGCACCCTCTAGTCACCTTTATGGCTCCATTTAAGCTGCGGAATGGAGAGGAAATAAGACACGTTGTTGGGGATCTGTTTTCTCGTACGCGGGGCATAAAAGTAGGGAAATGGGATCGAGGGAAGGGTGGTGGATGCCTCACACTAAATCCGTGGCGGTTCCTTGGACGAGAGTCCGGGAACGAAGTCTCGGGAGATACGAGCGCTGTAAAGCGGCCGAAATAAGCATGGTTTCCTTTTTGTGTGGAACGCCTCGAGGTGATTTTTTTTGAAAAACTCTTCATTAGAGAAAGGAAGTGGAACGAGTTTATAAATAATTTTTATTTTCATTAGAATTTCGCCCTAGCAATGAAATGGTACAAACTTCGAGCGTTAAATAACCAGACTCAAGGAAAGTCGCCAACACACACAACTCACAAACCTTCAGTCTGAATGCTTGCTTCTACGAAGGTAGGCCTTCAAAATTAAATCCATTACCTTTATAATTGTTATTTAAGTATTTTTTTCACTACTCTACCGTGGTATTCATACTTCTATGTACAATATCATTACCTCTTATTCATCCAAATAAGGTTAAAATATGACCAGTAGGAAAAAAGATGTACGTTTATAATGAATGTCCGAAACTAATGATTTCTAAAAGTTGTTTTACGTGTGCATTCAATATGACTGAAGACGATTCATAAGAGAGCAATGAACTCCACTCCTGTGAAGAAGGCAAATATTTCATTACATCTGAATGAGATCCAGAAAAAAAATTTTCGAGTAAGAAATCGTTCCAATAATTGCTCATAGAATATTAAAGATTATTCAATGAATGCGTGGAATTCGGTTGGTTTTGTTATTCGGTATCTTAACTCAAAAGATGCCAAGCATGAATCGCTTTATGTGCTCGCATTTTCAGAGGGCGTTACCTGCCTGAAGTGGGGTCAACTCGTCGACATATTGAGCGTGTACCACCCTCCGAGCTTTGTCAGTCCAAATATTAGCATAAATGAGAACTACGAGAGGAATATGGCTTGACTGCGAGTGACCGAATGCCGCCTCTACAGCCCTTACTTGCCTTGGGGCGAGCTTCGTTTCCCACGCGAGTTTACCATACCTCTCCGC
Source organism: Hetaerina americana (assembly GCF_022747635.1). NCBI lineage: Eukaryota > Metazoa > Arthropoda > Insecta > Odonata > Calopterygidae > Hetaerina > Hetaerina americana. Next base: position 24,930,935 of record NW_027287316.1, read on the forward strand.
TTTCATTCGTGAAACTTAGATCAAATACGTAGGTATGCATGAACAGCTAAAACGCCTATCGCCGCATGATATGACAAACTACAGTCATTCAACTATGTAAGTGAGGAGATTTTGCCCTACCAGTCTACCTATTTCTACTTGATTCATAGGATATCGTAGAACGATGAAAAGTGATTTAATATGCTAGATTACAGGTTATACACAGTAGTAATAAATGGATATTGGAAAAGTAGAACCCGATAACAGGTATTTGTAAAGTCTCTAGAAATAAGAACACACCGCGGTATCCAAGAGGAGTTCATAAATTACTATGCAATTAAACGGATTAATTATTGTATATCTTAAGTTATCCATGAATAACTCCATCAATACACTTATTTAATTGGACAATTGTTTCAAAAATTACTTCATCAATTCACTATCGAATAATTCACTTGTATTTAAAACAATGCAGTATTTTATCTGCGTGAAATATACCAATAGTCGGTGTAACGATTTCACTACTAATTTTACGTGTAATGTTTTATGCCTTTTTATTTTTACGGCGATAATTTTGTACTGTTTAAACTTTAGAGTGATTTTTAAATAATTAAGAATGTTGGAAAAAATAAATGACAACGGAAAGTACTTTTGGAACAGTTCTCTCGAAAAATTGATGCTTTTTTAAAGGATACGTGTATTTCTTCAGATATATAAGAAATTGTTAAACAGGAAATTCAGAATGGCAAGGTTACAGGAAAAATTATAATTTAAGCTTTTCCAGACAAAATGAGATCAATTGGATAAATATTGCCAAAAATCTACATTAGGCTCAATATAAAATTCATTATTTCCAAATTTTACTGTAAGCTCATGAAAAGGTATAGGAAAAAGAAACAAATAAAATTAACAGTCGCCCCAGGAGAAAAATTAGCATCCCAAACCCAATTTCAAGGTAAGGGAATTCGGATAATATAATAGAAATGGACTTTGAGTAATGAAAGAGTTTCGCTCTTTATTTCTTCAAACATTTATTTTTTACAACAAAACTATGTTTTTTTTATGATTAAGAAAAATCGAACAGCTCATCTGTAAAATTATTATAATATCCCATTTCTTCAACGGGTATGATTTCCAGTCAACATTCCATGATATTAGCTGTCGTGCTATCATTCGCTTTCATGCATCCTATTGCCTGTTACTGGATGGAGTTACCGGAGAATGTAGCATTTCAGTTTACATACTCGTATAGAGGTAAAATGAGAACAACCTATATTTCACACTATAGTGATCTACAGGATAAGTGATTTATTTGCTGATCTACGGGAAGGCAAATCCTAATCACCCTCATTGCTCTTTAAAAGAATACATGCATTTATTAATAACTGGTATCCCTACATACACCTATTAACGCTGAGTAATTTCCGAGTTAATGCATTTGACTTAATTATTGGATGTATGGAGATTATGGTATTTATTTTTATTAGTTCTATCAAAACGTTCTAACTCATTCAGTAAATTTTAAGATTTTGAATTCAATCTTTTGAATCTTAGGAAAAACTCATTGTGGGTTTGAATAAGTGCAAAATTCTTATATATGCGATAGGTAGAAGTAGGAAAGATACATGATTGATATAAAAAGTATAGGGAAAGGTTTGAGTTATTTCATATATTGCAATGCCTCAAAATTCTTCAAAGTACATCCATTGGGCGTAGACAAATATTTCCCAGCGGCTTTCCCACGACACGAAGTCTCCCTAGTAGGTGGATTCCGGAAGGTCCTTGAGGGTACGCGTGCATGCTTCTTTGACGGAAATAAGGGTCCCATAGTGGTGTTCTTTAAGGTAGGATTTAACTTTTGGAAATTAACGCACAAATCAGGAACAAATTGTTACCGATACTTTTTATACAAACCTCGTATCAACCTCAGTGTGTGTTTAACGCAAGGTTTATGAGCGAAAAATTTGATAGTTATCGCTGAAGAATATTCCTAACAAATTTAAATTCCATAATAATGGCAGTATCTTATCAATCAATGATAAGTAAACAAGTTATATAACAACATGTATAATGCATTTAATATTCTTATTCATTACTGAGCAGTAAACCAACACAGTACGATAACTTATAAACGTGACGCCTGTCATACGGACTTAGAACATCTCAAAAACTACGCAGCAAAAAATCCAGTATTCTTTTCGTCAAAAATATACTGAATTCTGGAAATTGGAGAATTTAACGCAGAATTATCTTATAAATATGCATGCTTCCTCTTCAGTGCTTTTATAAGATTTCACTTTTTACACTTAACAGTTACTCTAAGAAATGCGTCAATTACACTGATAAAATAATTCCTTCAACTCAAATAAATAAATTTATTTACATATATATAAGTAATTTTCATTGTGGATTTATTCCCATATCTCTTAGGTAACATATCTTGATTTCATTCTATCTTCAATTCCTTTCTTAAATTACTTATATGGTCCAAGCCACGAAAACGATCACACGAGCCTTGCGGTCTTCCAAAATCATCATTTACTTATATTCTAATTTATTTTGTGTGAAATTATCTTTACTTGGAGTTAGGAGAGTTTAAATGTGTACAAAATTTCCGAGTTAACAAAAGCCTCGAGGCACGCTGTAAAGTACACTGAGTTTTTTGCTGACAAAAAAGCCAAGAAGAGTGGAAATAACGAATGGTTACAAAAGGAAAAAATAAACAACTTCTATTTCTTTGGGGCGTTCCTAGGAGCATGAATTGGCCATTTTGGGTAGGGTCACGAAGTAATTATGCGGAATGGGAAATGAATTCCGCGGGCAAGGGCGTTGACTGAGGCCCGCGGATCTAGGGTGAGAGCCGACGAGGAAAGTAGCAATTGAATGAACACGGAAAACATTTATAAGGCCCTCGTCCAATCCTGGCTCCCCTAATTGTTTTTCTTTGGACACCGGAATGACCTTAGTTATCGCGGTCGCCATGGAGACCATTATGCATGCAGATTCAAAGGGGTTGTGGGGGGATTTTTGATACACCCGAAAATGGAGTGGGCATATTTGACGGAACGAGCCGAAAAAATAATTTGCCTTTAAAATGAGGATTCCGTCGCAAGACTACCCAGACTTCGTAAAACCCAAGTCTATTCAAGGCTGAACGTTAGAGAAATAAAAGAATTTTGACTCATTAAATTTTAAGCATATTTTAATACATTGTAAGATTCTATTACACTTATTCCAAACCCCTTTCTTGGGATTCGCATTTCTGCTATCATTAAGCTAGGTGATTGTCCATGATTACGTGTAAAATGTTTTTTCAGATGAATCCAAGATTAATTAGGTGAATATTCAGTATTGATTAATATCCAAAAGAAGGATAATTTAATATTCATGTACCAAAGATTATCTTATACCCTTTAGAATAATTAAGAATCATTGCTTACGTACATGATCTGTGCAATAATTGCGCGAACTGGTGTAATCTGGCGGCCAAGACGCGGACTATAGCCCCGCCCACTGGCGACGCTAGTTGCCTGATACCCATAGAGCCGCCAATGCTTGGCGGATCGTCATGCTGTGTGTATGGTGCCAGTTATGTTAGTTTCTGTTGTCCTTGTTTTTACTGTTTGTCGAATATGGAAATTTACACAATGAGTTAACTCATAACAATCAAACCTAAGCCTACCCACGGCAGTGATCAATCCTATAAATGTGATTACACAGTCGCATTGAGAGCAAACCGCATTCGCCTAAATTTATTTGATAAAGGACGGTGCTGTAACACTTCTTTTTATACACCTTTTAGGAGGCTCATGGGTTATGAGTATAAGGAACTTTCATTACTTTCATTTGTTGGTAATTCATAAGGAAACAACAAGTATGTAAACATAATCTCCAAGGAATGGAATTAACCCCTCTTTTCTATTTAATCATATTTAAAATTTCGAAAAGCCATATTTTTCTCTCGCACCCCTCACCTCTCCTATTCCAGCAGTCATTACTTCTATTTCTTCCGATGAAGACGGAGTTGTATTCCGTCGAAATGGTCAAAAAATAACGTGTGAGTTATCTTTTTATGTGCTCTTATAATGTTTGTTGCTGTCCAAGTTTGTTATTCAATACTTCCATGTTACTTCGACGAAATCATATACGAGGGTCATCCGGAAAGTAGTACCCGTTCGTGAAATAAAGACACAAAAGTAAATATTAACAAACATAAAAAATTTTATTTGAAAGAGGATACTTTAAACTACTTCTCAACATAATCTCCAAGCAAATTAAGGCATTTGTCATAACGTGTGACAAGTTTCTGTATTCCTGCTGCATAGTCCTTCGCCGCCAGCTCATTGAGATACGCGAGGGACCCATCTTGCACAAATTTTTGCATAATGCAGATGGTGTTTAACAATTTCATGAACAATTGTTCGAGAAACATTGGGAAAATGCTCACAGATGTCATCAATTGTGACGCGCCGATCGTTCCTCACGAATTCGTCAACTGAGCTCACCAGTTGGTCTGTAATGACAGACGGTCTCCCCGAACGCTCATCGTCGTGTGTGTTCCCCCTCCCCATGTTGAAGTTGCGACACCACCGCCGAACAGACGACTCGTCCATTACATTGTCTCCATACACCTCCTTTAATTGGCGATGAATATCACATGGGCGAACGTTTCTTGCATTGAGGAATTTAATCACTGCCCTCACTTCACAACTGGCGGCGTTCTCAATTTTTTTAAACATTGTAAACAATCACAGAAACAACACAGGCAATGCTAGCGTCACGCAACTTGGCTCAGAGAAGGCAGACAAGCCACTGAAGCTATCTGACCTCGTCCAGCGGCTACTCGCGTCGTCAGCACTTCATGCGGCACGAACGGGTACTACTTTCCGGATGACCCTCGTATGTGTGTATATATATATATATATATATATATATATATATATATATGTGTGTATAACGATTGTACGGAAAAACTCACACGGTAAATTGTTCGAGCTTTCGGCCCAGTATTTTCGGCCCATATTTTCAGTCTCTCTTGAAGAGGGCCGAAAGCTCGAACAATTTACCGTGTGAGTGTCTTTTAAATGTTGCTATTCTATTCTATTTGTGTTATATTTTGTCAGCCCATTATTTATATATATATATATATATATATATATATATATATATATATATATATATATATATATATATATATATATATATATATATATGGAATGAATATAAAAATAAAACAGAGTAATGAGATTATGGCATTGGTTAGTGTAGTGGCTAGTGTATTGCTTTCCCACCTTCCTGGCAAGATTTTTCAATGGCATCCCGATCCCTACTCAGGGTACTTTGTGGAGAGCATTTCAACTGGAGTACGCTACCCGTGGGGATGGGTTTTAAACTAGGAACCCCTTGGCGCTAGTTTGAAATGCTAGCACCACGCAAAGTTTTTCCCCGCCTTTCTTTATTTCCTGAAAACCCTACTCAGCTAAAAATTTTCCCGATGCACTAATGACACAAATTGCCGCTTTCACTCGCCTCTCCTTATAAATACAACCAACTAAAACTGGGAATAATGAATTAAATTTACAGAAAGCAGGTGCTTATTTTCCAATTTAGGGATTTTTGTAGAGCTAACCTATCAATTTAACAATAGTATTATTACGGGAATACTTGAAAAGGAAACGTTTTTTAATTTTAAGGGGGAATTATTTCAACAAAAGTTTGAAAAATCTGGGGCCAGGAAAGACTTGTAAGTTAAGTTTTCACCCTAATGAAAGTGGACCTTTTAGACCAGGAATACGTGTAAATAGGTTTGCGAATAGGACATTCTGAAAAGGTAATCAGGATGGAGGTGAAAGAAACCGAAGATTCATTGAATGTTGGGTGGGCAAAGGAAGGAAGATGGAAGGAAATGGAGCAGGTGAATGACGGCGATATCGAGAGGCTGCTGAAAGAAGTGTGCCGAAAGAGCGTCGGTTCTCAGGTAGAGGAAAGGAAGTGTATTCAACTTATTTGGGACGATATGTCGGAAAAGAAGTTTGTTGCCTCAAAAAATAAGTCACCTGAGGAAAAGGGTGTTTTCCGAACTCTTTTGCCGTTTCCAATCCACCATAAGCGTTCTCATGGACGATAGGAAATCTATTAAAACAATGAACCCTTTGCTAACAATTTTTGAACAAAAAAAGTCTTACCTTGGCGAAACCTTACGTTTCTGTGAGTCATTGCGTTAGAGCACCGACACGTCATTTACTTAAAAAAATAACATGGGCTACAGAGGAAGGTCATAGTTCAATTTCTAGTACATGCATGTGTAAGTATTTCATTGCTTCATTACAATACCTTAAGACTTAAAATCAATGACTTTCATGGGTGATATTATGAATGGAAGATTTAAGCAAAAGTTTTGGTTCTATGACAATGCATATTAAGGGGGTTTGGTTGCAACTTAAGAGTCAAAATACTCTCCATTGAAGCAAGTATTCCTTTTTCTTGAGTACTCAACGGCATTTTAATTATTATAGAAAATCATGACGCACCAATGAGACTAGAAAGAGGTTTTAGTAAATCATGATGCACCGCACTTGTACATCGTTCAAAAATATTATTTAAGACATGCTCAAAAAGAATGACCCGGATAAAATATAAGTAACGATTTCCTCGAAGGAATATGGAATCACACCAAGCTCACCAAAAAGAATTAGAAATGCATTTGTGAAGTACGAGCTCGTATACTTATACTCGTTTAAAACGGCTAAAGGCTAATAGAGAGTGACTAACGTGTTCAGCAAAAGTAGGTGGAAAATTTAGGAAAGACATTTTCTCAAACATGAAAATATTGTTTTATCAGGTCACACTATTATGAATTGAGGCTTTATGGAGCTTACATTTTACCAGAAGAAGTTCCGGAGAACCCAGCAAAAGCATATGCAGCAACACATTCTACTGTCCTTCATTTTACTAGCAGCCCTTCTCGCAAGCGTGGATAAGTATTTTACATTTAGGTACCGTCGTGAATATAGCCTGACGTAAACATCATCCGCGTCATAAGAAATATGTTACATAGTTACTGGTAATTAAAAACTAAGAGAATCTTAATATTTAAGGCTGCATGCCACGAGTTGAATCACCTCCTGCCATATACTCTAGCGGTCGCTTGTAGGGTAGATGGAAATGTATGGATACATCATCATCCTATTATCGCTGATTTATTCTCCCTCACCAATGGGAACCCAGGTCGCGTACTCAGCCTTCACGTGGCCTCTTTCGTTTCCTCATCCTCTTCACTCTCATCCCAAAGGATTTCCCATAATCCCTCTTCTTTTTCCATCCCTCTCTCTTCATCTGACCACTCCAATCCTCTCCTGCCCCGAACTTTTCCACTTTCCACCCTGCTCCAACCCTTTTGGTCGTCCATTCTAAACCCGAAATCATCCCTCCTATTAGCCTCCACCAGGTCGTTATTCTAACTTCCCTCCAATCTCTTCTTTCCCTCCTTGTTCCAACAGTATTCCCATTCAGCCTCAGTCGTCAGGTAACCCAATATACTATATAGATTGAGGGAGAGAGATAGGGAGAGTTGAAATGAATGAAGGTTGAGTACACAAATGTTACTCCTGGATTTTCTTATTCTCCAGCATGGTGTGTTTGGGTCGGGAAGCGTTTGAAGCCTAAAGTATACAAAACCAAGAACAAATTGATCAAATGAAATAGACGGGCTTGCGCCATTTTCTTGAAGCAGGAAGTTTTCTAAAAGGATAAAGCGATAGAAAAGAGTACAAAATATTTATGTGAAATAGGTGCTAATATTTGCTTTTTTTCTAGGGTGCAAAATGTTTAATATCCCGCATTTGTCAATCTTTAGGTTAATTCGGATGGGGAAGTAATATTCCATATCCACAAATAGAGGGCAGTTATTTCTCTGCCATCTGCGGTTTTTCCAGATGATGTGGGGGATAGGAAAGTTACGTAATTGGGTGTAGCTTGGGGTGTCCAGATATACCGCCCATATATGACCCCGAGGCCCCAAAAATAATTAGCTGAATGATCTGCTCAGTCGATTCCTCATAATCATATGTATATTAAATTAAAAAAAAGAAATATTGAACCTAAATTTTCCCATAGAAATTGAAGTTTGTGCTAATATATTCGAAACGCCATCCTTCTCCGATCATATTTTACGGTGGGTGCAGAAAATCAGGATGTTTACTTCAAAATATTTCTTTCGAATTCTTTATTAGAAAATCACTGTGAGCAACTTGACCGTTTTTAAATTCCGTTTCAACCACTTTACCTTCTCTCTTTTCTTAGCTTTGCTTTCGTACTTACTTCATACGCTACTTCTTACTTACGATGAAGTAAACAGCATGAAGTACAAGATATGTTTCTACTTTCCAGTCAATCTAATCTTATCACGTTTATCCTCAAGCGGATCTCTGGCACGTTAATTTGTTCTTGGTAGTTATACCATCCGTTATGCAATATTTGGCAAGTTTTGTCTCTTTTAAGGGAAGCTGTATTCCTTCTTTTTAATGATATCTGCGGTTCTACCATGGTCGTTACTTCACTTTACCTACGAATAAGTTCTCCAACAAAACGACGACACACAAATCAGCGTTGGAAACAGCGCTGCATTCAACCGATCTTTTTTTTGCGGGGAAATCGGTGGTACTTGATATATCTTCCACTGGATACGCTTCCTCTGTGCAATCCGTCGACTTATGGTGGTGATATATTATCTCGACCAGTGCCAGCGGGAGGTCGTGCTCAACAGGTGACGCGGTCTGTGTATCCAGCGGAAGGGGTAATTAAGGGATTTGAGGTAACGCGGAAACAAAGAATGGAAAAAAATCTGCAATCCACACCTTTAGCGAAACGCCAAGGAACCATGCCTTCCAACGACCCTTCTGAATGCCGGTGCTTGATTCTTGAAGTGAGTCTCGGGTGACGTTAAATTGGAAGAATGAATACGATTGAAAATTCTTACTTTCTCATCACAGTTATCGGAGGAATAGTGAATATCTTGCGTAATTCAAAAAAATTGTCTTCTTTCGTTCATTGCATTTGAAATTCGTGACTTGGAGTTGAATTATAATTATTGTTCACGCTAGTTAAAAATTATGGTGATAGCAACATTAGAAGTTTGAATAATCTGCTTTCAAGTGAACGGAGTAAGATGAACAGGCAAACGAAAGAACATTTTTCTATTGGGCAAGCGTTATGATGGATTAAACATTGAATCGTTTACGGAATAAGATAACAGTTTTTTTAGCATGCATTGGTAAATGAATAGAAGTTAAATCAGAATTAATTCATAATTGCAATTGAATCAAGGGATTAAGCTGTAAGCACCAAACAGTTATTTCCTAATATCTGTGTTATCTTCATTACAAGTTAATGTAATAATGACAGTAAATAGATGATGGTAAAGGAGTCAAGTATATTGATTTGTGCATTTTGTATTTTGCAAAAACAATACAGAATCATTATGTTGTCGATGAATAAATATAATTTGTCCAATATTCAATATAGAGTAAAATAATGTGCCTTAATTAGGAGTGACACCACAGCTAGCATCCCCCGTTCATTAAGACGACCATTCTCGGAGAGATCTTCATATGGTTGGGAATCTGTTCGATCCCGTGAAAATATAGTTATGACTCATTAATACAAAAAATAGTAATAAATAATTGTTCAGGTTTTACATCATCAAATTCTTATTTTCAGAAATGCCTGCCTAAATAATTGTAAAAATATCCATTTTGAAAAACTTCCCGCTCCCTGAATTGGCCTCCTGTGGATAATTGATTGGGAAACTACTTTACCTATCAAACAATTGACCAATTAAACTTTTTTCAACTTGCTTTGAATGAAAAAATGTATCCTCAAGGGTTAATGATATAATGATTTACTCTTTGCCTACCGGATAAGTAGTGCTTAAATCATGGCAGTGAACTCCACTGTCTCCTAAGCTACGAAATGTTAGACCAGGATAATTTTTTAGATCTAGGCAATTGAAAATGCTGTTTTTTCATCAATGGACCCTCATAAATCTGTTTTTAATTGCCTTCTATCGCGGTAACGAGAGAGTGATTCATCAAAAGAAGGCATTCTAGTTGTGGGAACCAACAACCTCATGCCTCTGGGCTCGTCACCTCTGCCCACTCGCACAACTAAAATCTAAAAAGTTGGTTGAACTTGTTTCAATGATATCCTTCGAACAATTTTTTTATTTTAATTACTCAGTCAACAATAATAAATGCACGAAAATCTTCCATACGGCTATGACCTAATGAAAAAGTCTTCATATCTTCGAGTAAGGCGAACTACATACGAACTCGGCATGGAAAAGTTTCTTAATAATCAAATCCTTTAGTTTGAGATCCCTTCTTACTTACCTTCCTTCTACTTTTAACTGTTAAACTTTCTAAAAGCGGTTCCACTAAAATGATGCAATTAGACATCAAACTTTCAACTCTTTTTACCGAAGTTTGGTGATATCATCAGCAGCATTCACATTATCAGCGTCATTATAAGCAGCATATGCCACCTACATCCATCCGCCAGATTCCTCCCCTAGCTAGTTTCTTCACGTGTTCTTAACTTGTTAACTTCATCCCTTTATTGCCTCGTCCGATCCATTAATTGACCTTACCTCCTCATTCTCTCTCCCTCGTCTCATGCCTCATCTCACCCAGCATCTCCGGATCTTCATTATTTCCTTTCTTATTACATTCCATTTCTCATTTCACAATTTTCTTTTACCATTTCTGTGTATCGAAACTATTTCCATGTATTTTCATTTACATGCATGTCATTTTCGTGCGTCCTACCGGTCGTCTCCACCAGATTATAATTACGATACATTATGTATGATGTATAGCATAAAATTTCGAAAGAGAGAGAAAATGAATCTCTCTGGATAGGTTTACGCTTATTATCCTTCCTGTAATTCCTGCCTGGTCCGGTTTAATTTTTATTTATCAGAGCACTGGTAAATAAATGCTATCTCTTACAGATATTGATTTAATTTTTTATATTTCATCATTTCTGCTCAACAGAAAAATTATTTCTTTTGACTGTTCGTCTAAGTTCATTCAGTTGAAACCAGCATATTCAAACTTCTAATATTACCCCATTACTTTGAACTTGCATTAACACTAACCGTATTTTAACATTGGTCCCGAGGTTGAAATTTTTAGGGAAAAAAGACAAATTCTTTCAGGAACACACGACAGTAACTATTTCTCCGATAACGTTGATGAGTAATTCTTTGTTTTGTCAATAAAAATTCCAGTGGAATCTGCCTAGTTGGTCTTCCTTCATTTTTACATCTACATCTACATAATACCCCGCAAGCCGCCCCAAGGGCGTGTGGCGGGGGGTGTTAGGTCACCAACCGTAAAAAGTAACAACACCGCATGCAAAACAACAACATGGAAAATTACACCAAGAGCAACGCACACACTCATGCAAAAATCCCTTCATCCAATACTCATGCAAACACATATGCCATGAATCAACAAACAACTGCACCCCAGGATGCAGCACGAAAGCCATCCAACAACACGCAAGCCAGGACACAACAAGCAAGAATGTGAAACACCACTACCACATGAACATGCACCACAAAAACACTCTACCTCCCGAGGAGACTGTAAAAGGCAGGGAATGCGACCCAACGTTGCAGGTAGCAGGAATTTCCCCCCGCGGAGAGGGACGAGGGATTGAAAGGAAGACTTAAAAACAGATGAACAGAACATTAATGAGGTAATTCGGAAAGAATGATGATTCTATGGGTTATGATAACAAAATACACGAGGTTAGTGAAAAAGCATGCACTTAAGTAGAACTAATTATTCTTAAGACGCTGAGGGTGGCAAGTGGAATTTTTGATATCTATAACCCTGCAGTCGCTATCCCGTATTGTTATCCCGTATTTTCGCTAGTATTGAAGATTTCCACATAGTGACGCATGAGACAGTATCATACATCTTTTTCTAGCTAGTAATACCGTATTTTTATGCATACCTCTGCATACCTCTGACATATATGGTAACAGTCAGCTTAATTGACAATTTTAACTTGACATACGATACGAAGTATTTATATAAGTTATTCCCTCCCCTTGATAATTTTTCGAATGATCCATTTCAACAATTTTTAAACGGTTTTATTCAACCACTTTTGTTTCTCGAAGAGCCAAAATTTGTTGACTCAGGGTAGTTCAACGTAATTGCTCATTTATTTTTCACTGAGCGCAGCGTTAAAATATCCATGCAGTAATCAAAACTCAAGAATAATATCACATATGTCCAAGGGAATCATTCTTTTAAGCTCTTCGGTTTATATACGTTAGTTCTGTATTCACACTATAAGGGACGTGGTAGCCCAGGGGTAGAGCGTAGACTGAGTAGATGGCCCGAATTCTATTTACGGGTGCCCCACTTTCGGCACCCTCAGCGTCACCCGAGGTGTGTCATTTTTCGAGTAACTGAACTTCCTGGGAACCCATAGGCGTTACACAGAAAAAGGATTTGACTCCTTTACCCTGACGTGTGAATTTCACACGCCGTTGAGCTTGGTATTGGGTGGACTCTACCAATACCTACCAATCAGTGAAGCCCTCAAATTGATTGCGTTCTTATGGTTTATTCGCTATATGCACACTCTGTTAACACCTATGTATCGTAAGATAAAATTTCAAAACATTTACGCACGTCACTTCAATAGCTCACTATAGGCTCTCGAATTCCATTTGGAATTCGTCTTCTTCACGGATCTCCTCTCTCTCCAGAGAATCTTTTCTCTGAAATGCACAAATTATACCCAAAACATAATGACCAAAGTGTTCTCTGGGCTCTGGTAAAAACACGTTTAATAAGTGAAATTAAACCTTGTAGTCAACGCCAAAAAATGTAAGGTGATAAAAAAATAACCGTAAGCCAGGATCAAATTTACTCTATGACGAACATTTCGGTCGAAACCCTTTCTCACCTTTGACCTCCGAGAGCTAGCTGTCCTCTTGCCCGCCCCCAGAATCGACCCGACACCTCTTATCTCCAGGAGAAATCGCTTGGGCGTCTTCTCACGTGCCGCGCGCATGAACATTAAAACCAACTTTTTCCATTCGAGCCGCCACCTCCTTCGGGAAACTTCTCTCCCTCCACTTCCTCCCTCCACTTCCTCCACCCCATCTACCACCCCCACTGTTTGACTCACCCCCGTTCATGTGGCTCCCCCCGGGCCCCCCTCTCTCCCCTCACTCAACCCCTTCCTTCATTCACGCTGCGTGCGAATTCCGCTCTTCCTTTGTCTTTCCCGAAGTCGAGGCCTTAATTCCATTAGCAATTCTCCGACGGTTTCCTCCGAATTGGACTCGTGAGTGAATTGAGAATCTCGAGTGATATCGAGAGGCTCTTGAGTTCCTTTATTTATTTTTTTATTTGCCCCTCTTTTATTTCGAATTACTTTTCCCCATCCCTGATCGGCATCTTCCAATGATAGCGACAGCTCGGAAATTTCTTTTACCACCCAAATTGACAGCTACCTAAAAAGGATCTTGTCAAGGGACAGTTGTACACTTCAGGAGAAAGCTAAAATGAATAAAAAAGTTGGAAAAAGAAGTTTCCCTCTGTGGCGAGAGACTCAGTTTGACGTCAAATTCAAATTATCTTAAAAGGGCAGTTGATACATTCTCAGGATAATGGCAAAGGTATTAAGAGAAATAATTCAGATAAAATTTCACAATTTGAGGTGTTAATAAAAATAACTACACGAGCAGGAAATTAGAGGATGCGCTAATCAGCTGAGAGGTTCGTTAGGAGTGGTAGTGAAGTAATGGTTGCCGTTAATGCCCCATATCAACGAATACCATATGCTGTTAAATGCTTTTCCATTAGCGTTACAGGCATGCCATGGTGATTACCGAATAGTTAGATATTAAAATACGAATTCGAATACCAATTGTTTCACTAGGCACATAAACAACACAAAGATTTTCAGAAATTACATTATTTTAGTTCAACTGCGAACGGTTTCAGTTATCTTGGGATTTCATTAATTATTGAAAGAATTTTATACGAAAATTACAGGTAAGTGATTAGTTATCTGCATGTGATATTAGGACGCCAATGTGTAAAATAAGACGAATTTATAATATTGGCAACTTCTGATGTTGCAAATATTCTGTGAGTTTAATCAGCAAATGCTTTATTAACTTATTTTGAACTTTATTTCGCAATTTTACATAATAATGTCAACTTTGCGATTAGCTTGTAGAGGATATACAGACCTGTAGACCAAACAAATTCTTCTAAGGCAATTGATACCTATGCTTTAAAAGATTTCCCTTCATTTAGAATTGTACCTCTTGATTTATATGAGACTATCAAAACTATTACAAGATACGTCTTTTGACAGGAAAGATCACGGTGGCCATTTAAAATTCGATCGCGTGTTCAGCTTCGCAAATCTTTTCCTTCTTCTTAATTTAAGCGAATATTTCGTAACGTTGGCCCATCAACCTTAACTACTTGATACGATGCAAAGTAATACCGGTCGAAAGGTGGGAGATTTAGATTTTCATGAATGAAAGTGCCAGTAATATAGTATGATATGATAAAAGGCAAAGTAGAGGATGATGTAGGGAAGAAATATGTCCCAAAACATTAATATTTTTCGGCTAGTCTGATAATTGATCAGTAGCAAATAAATGTGAATGACAATGATTTTATATTTGAATCTGGAAGTTTTGATTTGTATGTGAATTGGAAAGAAAAACTTTATTTTAGACACGTTTCATAGATGGAGATGGGGTCGGAATTCCGGCTGAAAATTTTAAATATTTATTTTTCCGTCACATATTTTTATTGTACATGCTTATTCAAGGGAAATCAATAGCCATACAAAGGTTTACATAAATACCTTTTTGTAATCAGTCAGCCTTATACGAACACTCCCTTCGGTATTAATTAAAAGTCGTGTCAATATATCTGTACACTACGTCTGCAGTATATTACCAAGCATGGTTTGAGAGAATTATTAAATGAGGACATGAGTGTTGAGGGCAGAAATTGCAGGGTTTGTTTTTAAAAGGCGAAATGCTTATCCTTTTAGGTTTAAGAATATTTCGGATTTTGTTCGTTATCTTAACCAACAAACTCGAAATGACTTCGTTGAAACAATTTTAAGAAATTCGTTTATGCGAGTTACATGAAATTTTTAAGATATAAATTATTTTTCATCATGAAAAAGGATAGCGACGAGACTGTTCTAAAGCTAAATAAATTCATTTACCCGCAACATTCACGGATGTCCAGCATATTTTTTGCAGGCTAAAAAATGCCGTAATGTGACTATGTTTTTTTATTTATTCCACGTCCATCATTATTTTTCCTTTATTTCTCCACAATTCTTCATATTTTTAGTTCAAGAGCAACAAATTCTATAATATGGATTTAAAATTGATACAAAACGAGGACTCCACATGCAGGGCTAATGAAATAAGGCTATTAAAAATACAGTGAGACAAGTTAAGGAGTCGATTGGTTCTATCCGAATAACAATGTCGGTCGTCTAATTAAAGGTCCGAGTTTTGAATTCCAATTTCGTTAGTCGTAGAAAATTTGGCCGTTGAAATGGCGGTTAACGTATCCATTTACACGACAAACTCAATTTGCGTGCGGAAGAGTAAATTTTCCTCTATTTAAAAAAAAATGTAAATCAGTGCAATTTGTGTTTGAAATACGAGTTCTCTATTCAGTCGAACTCATTTATTTTGATCAGTAATATAATCGTTTTCGATCGTATCGATCGTATCGAATATCGATTTAGATAGCACTCTGCCTCGTGGAAACGTATTTTGAATTAAATATGAGTTAGTTGAAATTATCTAGCTAGAAGAAAAATATATTATTCTTTGATGCACGCCTAAACATCACAGAGATGGTTGGATGAGTTAATATGCACTGGTTAGTTCATTTCCTTAATTCTATGCATCCTATTACTTAGATCTGAGAGATTTATTTTACGTATGGGAATAAGGGTAAATGAATGCATATATTTACTCTTTGATGATTTACCATGATCCCAGCACCAAAAAAAAACATCAGCACAGAGAAACCCTTTTTTGCATATTAACTTTATAAATTACCAGAGTGGGCGTTCTGTAAATATCCTGATTACACTGGAATTTTTCTACGAAAGAAGTTTACGAGAATAGGACGGAAATTATTTCCATGAACGGCGGATAGAGTGAAAAATAAACATTGCATTGGAAACGGACAGCTTGGTGTGCGTCGGATGTGAAGTCGGATATGGTTTGGACGAGGGAAGCGTTCCTGCTTGCTGTTTCGAAGGGCCCTTCCGCCGTGCCGGAAGGGGTGAAAGGCAATGTTATGAAGGGTGTGGGGTGGAGATGAAGAGAGGCATGAGAGGGGAGAGTAGGGAGAAGGGTACAAAGGGCGTGGGATCGTGGGTGGGGTGCGAGAGGAGTTTTGGCAATGGTGTAGACGGGCGGTTGGGAATATGAATGGGGGGGGGGGTGGTTTGAGGGTGAGAGATTGGAGAATGGTCCCCGGGCTAACAGATGTGCCGAGTTTAGAGTGAAATTGGCGAGGAAGGATGCGGCCAGATGTAGACATGGGTTCTTTCCCCATGCGCCACATATTGCAGCGTCCAAATGGAGCGAGAGATGGATGCTAGAGGGGATGAAACAAGAGTAATATTGAGATGGCTGTCGAAGATGGATCATTGAGGCTGGACGTTCGCGACTATTAGCAAAATAAACAAGTCTGTTGGCACATAATTAAAAATTGGTGCACTTACGAACAATGCCTCGGAAGTATAACCTAAAATTCTTATTTGAGAATCGGTTTTCACGAATACTTCTGCAATGCATGACATAAAATTAATTTATTTCAAGTTTCAAACTGGTATTGTTGGAATCACCGTTGATAATTTACCCAAGTTATATTTGTAATGATAGGCGCCGGTTCTTGAATTATTTCTATTTTCTTCTTGTAAACGTAATAAAAATTTGGTATTCATGACGGAGAAAAAATCTTCCAACCGAAAGTTTTAATTTATCATTCAGCCGGACGTCGATGCTAAAGTAGAAAATTTTCCGATGAAATATCATCGTGCGAGCTTACTCTTCCAAGAATTTACTCATGCAATAGTTTACTCTTCAAGCTCGAGGGTGTTTACTCTTTCCCCTTATATTAGTTTATTTTCAAGCGTTTAATTTTTTTGCGTCCTAAAGAAATACATATTAGTATTTTCTTAAATTTTTCGACTAATATATTTTCTTAAAACATATTATTTATAAAAATTTTCATCCACAAAAGAAAAAGCTTATAAGGTCCTGGATTGCTCTATGCTGAAAAACCCATCCATCGTATGGGACCCGTATGAGATGAGACGTATCATAAAGTTAGAAAAAATGCAGGAAGCTAGGAAGCTAGGGAAGCTAGCAACTAATATGTACTTGGTAGGAATAAAATAACTATTAGCGTAACAGATATGTAGGATGTTCTGTAATGAAAGAGTCTAAAAATATATAATGAGGGGGGTCTTGAGAAGGGGTAAGGAGGGTTTGATGAAGACGGTAACCCACCACTCATGCCTTTCGCCTCAAATGATATCTCATCGTCTAGCCATCAGGCATATTTATTAAGCTATTATTTAAAAAAAGCCAGTATATGCTAGCAATAATCAATCATACTCAATAGGGTTGTAGGCAATTCAGTGTTATGAATCTCGATATTTTTTTAATACTTGAGTGATGCTTTAATAGGATGAAATGTATGGAAGAAGTTAAGAGGAAGATTGAAGAATGGTAGTTGCAATGAATATACTTGTAGTAGGTGCGATGTATGGAATAGTTAAAAGTGAAAAAGCATTTGAAGATGTAAGAGAGGGAATAGGAAAACAAAATTTTAAAAGGAATAATGATCATAGTTTAAAAGTGCAAAGAAGAATACCAAAAGAAATAAAATTGTTTCTCTTTTTAAATAGAAGCATTGTTAAATGAAAAATGCTTACCAGAGAGTTCCTAGAGCCCTCAAATATTAGAAGTTTTGCGAATAGGTGCAAGACAACTATCGGACAAAGGACTGTGTAATAAAATTTACAATGACTGAATGTGATATTGGATTGTGAGTTATGATGTGGACGGCGTGAGAAATTGGGTTGCCAAGGCAAAAGTTTAATTGGGATGCTAGCGATTTATGTGCCACCTGATGTTGACTTCCTGCACATGTGTGTTTTAATAACAACATTTATTGACTCCTGCTGTGGTCATGAGATTCGGATGCATCGACTTATAGCTATAAGTAAAACGGATTTTACATTAGCCAATCACGTGTATTAAATTGAACTTTACCAACGCGATGCTCGCAGAGCGTCATTAGCTAACTTCCCAACCTGAGGGACCAGAGTTGATACCTGGAGATTTGTTCAATTTTTAGTCAATTCCTGCTGATTTAAGCACATGGCTGTATACTGGAAAGCCTAATGATCATGGTACAGAGAAAAAAATGTCTAAATGTGGAATATGGCGAGTAATAGATGGAAACCTATTATCATTAGTAGTGGTCTACAGTCTTGGGATATTCTTTTGATGAATCCGG
The DNA here is from genome assembly GCF_022747635.1 of Hetaerina americana. NCBI lineage: Eukaryota > Metazoa > Arthropoda > Insecta > Odonata > Calopterygidae > Hetaerina > Hetaerina americana. Next base: position 24,949,537 of record NW_027287316.1, read on the forward strand.
GCATCACACACTGCTGCAGTCGAAAACAGTAACTTAAATGACATTCGCACAATATTCTTCCACCAATACCACATATTGAAATACCTCATTCCGCAATTCTCTCCGTGTGCTTTCTACTTCCTGTGATTACATTCAAAATTCCAATACTCTTCCATCCTCTACTTCGCTCAGAATTCTTCCCTCAATGTCATCGTATTTCGTATATCACTACCTCTCAGTATATCCTCCATACACTTGTCCTAAGGACTTAGGATTTCCAATATGTGAACTAAAATCCAATTAGTAGGCAAAAATATTGCGAGATGAACAGAACCGAGGACTAAATACGTTTCAATTTGCAATAGCTGCCGCCAAAGAAATACGTGAGTCAATTCATGAAACTTGTATCAGATATTCAATAAATATAAAATGTGAAATAACGTTAAATATTTGCACAATATATTATGCGAATGAAACTTTTATGTCCCCTCTGATCGAATATCCCTCGTATATTGGCCCAGTAAGGAGAGCTGATAGATGAAAGGGCAGTGTGTGTGGAAGGAAGACCGATAGGTTGAATTCACCAAAACCTCGGACATAAAATGTTGATAAAGATAAATTAAAAAAAAGCATTGTTATATTATTGAAAATAGGGAAGACAGTGGAGTAGTTAGGTTCAAATTTCGAATACTTTCTTTGGAATACCTATTTAAAGTACAAGAGTAGTAGGAGTTTTAGGGGAGGTGAATGACAGCTGAGGTCATTTGCGCCATTGGGGAGATGGGCAGGGGAGGATAAAGGGGGGAGAGAAACCCGACGTCGGCATTAGCCTGCTCTTTATAAAAGGCGGTAGGGGGTCCGCAGTTTAACGTCCCATCTGACTTACGGCGTACTCGCTCAAAGTGCTTTCTACAAAGCACCTCAAGTAGGGAGAAGTCAGTACATTAGCCACCATACCATCCCGATCCCAGGATCGAAGTACAGGGAGTACGAGTTTCTGTATACGTACGTATTGATGGGAAACCGCAGGAGAGCCAGAGATAGGAAGATCTTCGAATTAAAGTGTGAATGCTAGCCTCACTTATGAGAAAAAACTGTTTTAAGTAAAGTGGTGCCCACTCCTCAAGTCAACTTTTTACAATTTTACTTTTTGGTTGATTGTTGAGGGGCGTATTCATCATAAATATGACGGAAACATATTTTATTTTCATTCTCTTCAATATGGAATTTTAAGTCACAACTTCCTAACTAGTGCCTATCAATCTAAATTTACCGACGAGTAAGTATGGGAAGGCAATTTGCGTCATTAATCACTCCTTGTTCTGTTACAAACGCATAATTGTTGTTGTCCTCTTGGTAATTTAATCCTCATTTTCGTGTTATCAATCAGGAACCATTCTTCCGCAATTTCACAGGAAGAGAGGTTTTGGGATTCGGAGGCTGTTTGGCGTTGCAAAAATATTTTAATAATTTCAAGTGGTTAGCATCCACAAAATACCCTACAACGGTGGTGGCGGGAATATTTGGGCGTCAGCCATGCATGCAGAATTATTCTTTCGTGCATAAATTTGAATTATTGTTGGTATTCTACTGGTAGGCGTAGGTTTTGAATGTATACTTACCTATGCAACGGTAAAACGATGAATTTCCTTGCCTCTCCGAACGAAACGCAACCTGACATCCGACACTCCAATAACTGCATTCAGATCCGTATATGTCCTTCCTTCCTTCCTCCATCCAGCATTTCTATCCCATTCCACCCCTATTTAATCTATCTAATCTAGCCTATCGAGGATCGGGATGGTGTGGTGGCTTCCCATCCAGAGGGCCCGGATTTGAATTTCGGAATAGTAAGATATTTTTCAGTGGTACCCCGATGTCTACTTGAGGTGCGTTGTGGAGAGCACATTGAATGAGTACGCCGTCCGTCCGACGTTAAACTGCGGACCCTTTGGCGCCTTTCGTTGTGGGCTAATGCGGACGCCGGGTTTCTCTCCACCCTTCCTCCTTTCCTTCCATCCGTAATGGCGCAAACGACCTTAGCTGTCGGTCGCCACCCCTAAACACTAATACCACTTCAGTACCTATTCCTTCCTTGCTAGCGTAGCCTTTTCCTCTCTATCATATCAATATTCAATGATAATCTGAACCCTCTTCATCCATCTTTCCTACCTCCCTTGGAATTCTCCCAACAACCTTATCTGCTCCTACATCATAACCCATCCCCTCGTACTTCCAATTTTGTCTTCCTTTCTGTGTATTTCACATTTACCATTCTTCTCTACGCCCACAGGGAATTTGAATATATAATAATTAGTGTACAAAACATCCATTTCACAAGAGAGGTGTATACATACACGCTTTACTCAAACGCTTATGAGTCGGAAAATAATTTTGACCACAAAGAACACTTTAAGGCGAAAGGGAAAGTTAATTGGGCATACTCAATTACCCGCTGACCAAACGCTACCGGAAATGCTCATGTCATGAGGCTGTGAAGGTACGGCAGGGTATTTGCATACAGCAATGAGACGAGTAGGAATTAGATAAGAAATCCAAAATGACGTTAGAGTATTTGAAATAGCATTACCGGATAGAAAAACCAGATTAAAACAATGCATGGGAAAGTTTCGACTTTGAATTAAGAAGTTATGAAATAGTACCAAAAGATACATAGATTGCTGCTAAAAATAAACAACGGGTAAAACCTCATGTCCTGAGATGAATATTTGAATCATTTGCGAATGGAACGTAAAACATTTCTCACAGGGAAACGTTTTTCAATTCCTATTGCATAGACTGTGTTACTCACAACATGGTATCTACTATATTTCGGGTAAGTCCCGATGGCTACCGATTTTCCACAGATAAACGTTTAATATTCAAGATACAGTTAATTTGCTAGGTTTTGAAACAGTTACTATGCCCCACACAAGTAAATAAAAACCTCGATGTATAACTTTCGCTGAAGATGGCAATTCCTTACGGCACCGAAAGTAAACATTTACGGAATTTGGGCTCAAAAGAAGGAAAACTAAAATGACGAGAGTTGACGTATTAAGTGATTTCGAGGGGAATGAACAAATTTGGACGCCGCGGCGTGTAATGAATAGCCCGGTATTTTCTCTCTCTCTCTCCACCCCTTTTTCTCTTTTATGTAAGAGGGAGGGAGAGTCTGAGTGGCAATAAATACAGGTCCCGGTGATTTTTATTCGAGGGAGGGAGAGAGGGAAAAAATGAAGCCGGGTTCTCTTAGGCCAGCATCAAAAAGGAGAAGTTGAATGCCTAAGATCATTACGGAAATGATCAAACAAAAAATGATAAAATAGTGTAGGAATTTAAGGTTGTCTTTGATGGTGCGACATTAAAAGTAATGCCGACGGAATGTGAAGGAAACGAATGTATGGCTACTTTGAATGAAGGATGTAAGCTCTTTTCCAAAGTGAGGAAACATAAAGTCCGATTCAAACGCACGCATCTCATTCCAGTGTTTATCCACTGTAGAGTGAGGCCTTTCCGTGCAACAAATGCTCACGAGATCATCATCGAATATTTGGAATAAAAGATATAAGTTGGTAAATTATCTCATACAATAATTTTCTTATATTTTTATTTTATTGAATTTACCGTTATCACATTACCAATGGCTTTCTAAAATTCAAAATTAAATGAAACTTTTTTCCAAGATAACATCAACATTACTGGTGTGGTCATTGAAACTTCACGGAAGTCCCGGAATGAATAAAAATTATTAAGAAAAGCGTGTGTATCGAACTTTTGACGACCAAACATTAAAAACCAAAATTCGTAACATATGGGTTATGACTAGGTTAATAAAATGTTTTTACAGTTAGTATTATTATATTTTTATTAATAAAGAAATTTTTGTTAAGAATATGCACAAATGTACAGTCGTGAGTATAATTTCACATATATACATGAAATTTTCATTTAAATATTTTGCATATTTTCTTAAACATATTTATTTGAATATTTCTGCAGGTAGACTGTTCCATCCAATGATTATTTCGCTTAGAGCTGTACATTTTTTTCACATTGGTTACGCTCAATATTTCATTTTGGACACATGTTAATTTCTCCCTGTTAAGTTAAGATTTCCCTCATCCGCCCTCAATTATTCCAATTTTTTTATCTCACTTATTCATATAGAACGTTTCAACATTTCAGCTTTTAAATGTAGAAATTATATTTCCAGAGACTTTGTCGTCCCTGTCGGGGTAATAGTAGTTTCTTCATATGTAATTGGACTTGAGGAAAACGTAACGATTTTGAGTTATACTGGGTAAATATCAAATGTGTATCTAATGTGTTATATGTATTTTAAATATACGATATGTTGATGAAATAAATTCATTTTTCAAACGTATAACACCGCGTTTCATATTTTCTTTTTCAAAATCATACTGTTATTACAAACTATGATATGCCTTCTTCTTAAAGTCAATGACCTGTACGTGATTGCAATATGTTTTAGCTAATGAAACCAATTTCAAATTCACAATAACAATGAAAGTCACAACAACTAGTTTATTTAGGAGAAATATTTCCCTAATAATGTCAAACAGACGAATGATTGCTTGTACTAGTATTTGTACATTATCAAAGCGATTACCAACTTGGTTAGCTCACTTTCATACACTCAAGAATTTCAGTCTATCCCTTGGTAGTAAGCTGCTCAAGTATATAGCCAAACTAAATCTTATAACCTAATTAAATATTATAGTCGACTCTTGTTTACCCAGTTAATATTTTTGCAATGGTATTTTTATGAATGCATTGTTTATTCGCCCCCCCTCCTTTGGCCCCTACTCGTCTCGTCATTGGATTCCTTATTTTATTTGCATGCTATACGCACTGATATATATCCCCACGAGTTCTTAATATACCTAATGTAAATATTTAAGTGCCTTTCCACTAAATTCTCCACCGAAGATTCCTCATTTCTTCCGCGTTTGTTTTCTCGCGTACAGCAGAAAGTATTTGATAGGTAAAATCTTGTCTGAACAAACATTATAACCATCTCTTTTTGCTGAATCAATTTTGCCAAAAAAAATTATTTCAGGGAAGAAACTGAACTGAAAAGAAAAAAAATTGGAGAATGCGGATCCCATTTTCAAGAGGAGATTTTACAGTTTTTATGATTGCCTATGTCATTACCTTCCTATGACATGTTATTGAGTTTAGAGCCTAGTAGTATTCCGAATTAAATAGCTAATTGAATACTACGTGAGGTGTCCTTCATTAATAACTCAAGCACAAAGTGTGTTCTTCTAAAAACTCTTGAGAAAAGATAAACCCTATCGTTGGAGAAACACTGCCTCACTACAGAATCAATTTAAAAGTTTTTAGAAAAATAATATTCACCGAAATACCGAGGATACGTGTAATCACTTCGTTGAGATTCTACGTTCAGCAGTTAACAAGCTCATTACCAGTAAATTTATAAAAGAACCTAGATGGTATTACGCGGGGGTTAGAAAGGCATGACGACGCCAAAGGCTATGTCACGCCAAGATGAAAAATATTTCGGATGATATCTCTAGCGACAAAAAGAATCAGATCACTTATGATTGTAAGATATCCGAGGCTAATGCCAAGAATGAATTTCGGAAAACGTTATTCGAATTCAAAAGGAAAAGATTAGCGGAAAATTTGAAAGAGAATCGAAAGGCATTTTTGTCATATGTCAGACAAGTTCTGGGAATTAAGTCAACTGCTAACTCACTCGAAAATGATAAAGGCTAAAGAGTAGCCAGCAGTTTCGAAAAAGCTAACTTATTAAATTCCTTCTTCAAAAGCGTCTTCACCGATATCTAATGCCTCCGTTAGCTAACCAAATCGTCGACCAATGTCCAAAATTGAAATCTCATGTAATGGAATAGAACGTTTGCTGAAAAATATCAAGCCTAATACGATTAAATGCTCCGGGCCCAATGACTTACCCGCCGTTTATTTAAGGATCAAGCTTCGGAAATGACGCCGAATCTAGAAATAATATTTAAGAAGTCGCTGGTAAATCACAAAGTTCCCATAGAAGGAAAACGGCTAACGTAACACTAATATTTAAAAACGGAGACAAGGAGGAACCGAGCAATTACAGACCTCTTTCCCTTACACCCTTTTCATGCAATGTTATGAAACATATAGTAGCCAGTTCGATCGTGAGAAATCTCGATAATCAGAAGTTATTAATTAAAAATCGGCACGGTTTCCGAAAAGGTAAATCCTGTGAGATATTGCGTTTTTTGTTGATGATATTCTTATTTCGGGAGAGAACAATGTTCCAGTGGACGCGATTGTTCTTGATTTCAACAAAGACTTCGAAATATTACCTAATAGTAAACTACTCGCAAAGCTAGTAGCATATGGCATGGATAAAAATGTCCGGGGTTGAAATAAAGACTTTTAAAAAGTCGGGTCTAAAGAGTGATGATAGATGGAGTTAGCTAAAATGCAGCAGAAGTTACTTTAGATGTTCGCAAGGGAAGTGTTGTCGGACCTCTTTTATTCCTACTTAACGTTAACGACATTGACTCCGTGGTAAGATGAAGTTATTTGTTTTTGATTGGTAGGGTCATGTTCGGGTAAAATTAGTCTTGTGTGTATTCATCCTCTACAAACACCCTGGCGGTAGCTTGCAGGGTATATATAAATACAATTAAAGTAGGAAAAACCGCTCCCCGGCGATTGGATCTGTCGTCGGCCGACTGGAGCAGTTTCCGCAACGTCATCGCTGAGGAGCTGCCAAGAGAGCCACTGGAGCCGACTTCACCGGAGATGGCCGATCAAATGGTCAGCCACCTCACCTCTGCAGTAGACGGCGCAATGAAGGCCTCGATACCGCTAAAGGAACAACGGAACTCGTATCTTCGGGTTCCACTTCCAGCGGCGGTTAGAGGCCTCATTGCGCGGCGAAACAACGTGCGGCGCCAATGGCAGAAATATCGTACAGCGGATGTGAGAAGGCAGCTCTCAGAGCTCAACGTTGCGGTACAGGATGCCCTCCGGGAGGTCCGATCGGACCACTGGGAGGCGCACCTGCGGGAGGAGCTCCTTTCGGAAGACGGTAACGAGGACCTGCCGTCGGTGTGGAAGATATGCCAGAGGCTGCGGGCCCCTCAAAGACTGGACCCGATTATTACCGACGGAGACAGGGAGGCACGATCTCCCATGGAGAAGGCGGAACTGCTCGCTGATCACTTGGTCTGCAGCTTTTCACCCAATCCTGGGAATTCCGCTTCTGCCGAGATTGAAGAAGAAATCGAGGCGTTTGAAATAACCGGAGACGCCGATCTGAAAGACGCCTCGGAAATTCCGAGATTCGACGAGAAGGACGTCAAAGAGGCAATACGTCGCCTCCGCACGAGGAAGGCCCCCGGAAGCGACAACATTCCCAATGTGGTTATTCGGGAGCTTCCAAAGGCGGCGGTGAGGTACCTGACAAAGCTCCTAAATTGCTGTGTCAGGATTTTCTACTTCCCGACCACTTGGAGAAGAGCGAGAATCGTCTGCCTGCCGAAGTCGCAGAAATTGGAGGTGGGTCCCGGAGAATTCCGGCCTATCTCCTTGCTCGACGGCTTCGGTAAGATATTCGAGCGACTGCTGCAACGGCCGCTGACTGATTTCGTCCGGGAGATTGACATCCTCCCGGAGGAGCAGTTCGGTTTCCGTGTGTAGCATTCCACAGTCCATCAGCTGGTGCGAACGGTGGATTTCATCACGGACAGCTTCAACAGGAATAGGGCGGTTGCTGGGGCCTTCTTCGACGTCAGTAAGGCGTTCGATCGCGTCTGGCATCCGGCTCTCTTGTTGAAGATGAGACGACTCCATTTCCCACCGTGGATTGTTCGGATGGTTCACTCCTATTTGAGAGACAGGACATTCACCGTGCAATGGCTCGGGGTGAATTCAGGGGTGCGTCGGATCTCCGCCGGCGTGCCCCAGGGATTAGTCCTCGGACCACTGCTTTACAATATCTACTCCCACGACATTCCAACTCCACGTGGGAACCTCGAGATCCTGTCTCTCTATGCCGACGATACGGCCGTCCTGTGCTGCTCCTGGCAGAAGGTGACCGCGGTGTGAGGACTGCAGGGCGCTGTGGCGGATCTCCTAGAATGGTACCGCCGATGGCGCTTTGCTGTTAACGCACAGAAGACGAAGGCGATCATCTTCCATCCGGGAAATGATCGGCCGCTAGGAGTGAACCTAACTGTGAATGGAGTCGCCCTACCGTGGGAATCCGAAGTTACCTACCTCGGAGTGCTGATGGACCGGAAACTCCTTTGGAACGCCCAAGCGCTTCGTGTACGCAGAAAGGCATTCGCGGCGCTTAGTCGGCTCCGGCCGATTATCCGCCCGCCGGTCCTGAGTATGGACACGAAGCGTAGACTGTACCAAGCGTGCGTGCTGCCTGTCATCACGTACGCTGCTCCGGTATGGTCAGGAGTGTCGCGAACGAGTCTCGCTCAAATTCAGGTGGTGCAGAATTCTGCTCTTCGTGACATCATGGCACGCGGTCCTTACGCCCGCGTTTCCGAGATGCATGAGGACGGGAAGCTGGAAACCCTGGACGTCCTTCTGCCTAGAATATCTGGAAAATTCTTCAGAAAAGCGGCAGAAGCGGAAGTAAAAGTAATTCGCCGGGTTAGCGACATAAGGGTCTGGCCATGGGACCGCTACAAGCGCCCCATAGCATCCCAAGACGAGCAAGACACCCTTCCGGCAAAGAAGAAGCCAAGGCTGCTCTGAGCGGGAATAAATCAAACGACTGACAACGCAGAAGAATTCTTCCCGCCTTAGTAGCCTTGGAGGCTGGAAAGGCGCAGTGTAAGGGCTACGCAAGAGCCCTTGCAAGAAACTGCTCTATAAAACCGCTTAATGGACTGTAAATGTTCTTCTGATATTTTTATTTCTGCACCTGTACTTCATCAGTAAAATCTGATTTTAACTTGGGAAACATAGTTAATGGTGAATTAAACAATTTTAAATGAGACCGCATACGTGTATATACTACTATTGATTTGGTAAGCGATTTTAGCGAAGGCCTAAATATTTTATTAATTTTTGGAAGATATTTTGAGCTAACAAATAAATATCTGCGACGAAATAGGATTGTGATTCTCATTAAATGTTGTACACAATTTTTTGAGATAACTTCAGCGAAAAATTGCCATGGAATATTTTCGACTTGTCTTATCTGTAAGTTCATATTGATATTTCTATTAAAACGGACAATGATAAAGTGTCAGGAGTTTTGTGAAAGCATTATAACACTTATCAATCAGTGATAAAACAAAAGGTCAAAATAATAAAAATAGCTTAGTCCTAGCTCTTTTAGGTTGGTAAGAATGTATACATTTTTGAACCATCGATATCACGGTCAAATTAACCTCTCTTCATGTGAAGTATTGTGGACAGTGGACAGAAACAGTCAGTGTGGCATCATTTTTTCAACTAACTTTTAAAATTACCCATCGTGCTTCCCTGTTAGCCACCAAAAAGATTGCGTGTGACAGGGGGTGCCTGGTCATACGTCACATTAATTCGTGAATTTATCATTTGGTTGAACAAGGCGCATCTTATTTTTGTGTTTCTCGAGTGGATTTTTTCCTTAATATTTTCACGCACTACACGTGGAGAAAAGGATTCCTCGCACATTGTCTTTTCTTCATCTGTTAATTACCCTTATATTTTTCAAAGGTGACATCTGGTTACCTTATTTTGAGCCGAGTGATTTTATTGCCTCCATACATTTTTGAAACGTTTCATACAGGGTATTTTGTATGCTGGGAGCCAATTGAGACGCGAAGATAACAAGCCAGACTGAAACTTTTAAAAAGGTTCAGAACAAACGAGTTTAACATTGACACTAGAGGAATTATTATTGCCCCAAACAACTTAGGTAAATCAGACCATAGAGATATAATAAGGGAGATAAATTCCAGTATAGATTGATAAAAGTACTCAATCCTTCCCTGCTCTATCAGGAATCAAAATAGTAAGAAACCTAAGTAATTATAGATACATATAAGACATTTAATACAGATTTCAGGACAAGATGAAACGTTGCGTTGACAAAAGTTTCACATGTGTGTTGGTTAATAGTATACTATATGTATCTGCTTGGGCGTGAGTTGTAAAGGTTTTCGCATGAATATATACCATTTTTCCGGGTAGATTGGCATGAATTTGTAAGTTTCACATACGGTTTTATTCTTTATCACGGGTGGTGACAAAAAACCCCGCCACACGCCCTTACGGCGGCTAGCGGAGTGCTATGTAGATGTAAATATGCGATGCAGATGTACTAAAGTAGCAATTTCTCTGACTTTCTTGTAGAATTGTTCCGGGGAGCCTAATATATTGGAAACATCCCAACAAGCCGGAACATTCATGTTTGGATAACGGAGTCAGAGAGCCCTCCTCTCTGGAGACGAAGAGGCGTAAAAGCAGGCTGAAGGTACTAGACCTGAGATAACTCATAGAACGTGGCGTCGTCATGAACTGAGACGGCATGGAAAGGACCAGGTACCGCTACGTTCTTCACCTGAAGCCCGACGAGTACCATGTGCTGCTATCCGAGGTTCCTTTCAATCCCGAGGACATGAGGATTACCATGATGGAGGTGAGCAACACCCAAAGGGCCCCTGACAGCATTCTCGGGTACATGCTTGTCTCATTTTATTTCTTAGAACTTCAAGTCAAAAACAACCGCCGAACTATAAAAACGGATAAATATACTGCACTCTATACGGAAATTATTCAATAAGAGCAGGTTTAGGTGTACATAGAAAGTTAATTTGAGCATGGTAATTAGTATTCAATCATTATGAATCCCTTATGGCACCAATACGAAAGTCAACTTTGAGTTCTATTTCAGCAATGACCGTCGACCTCGCGGAGACATTTACGATCAGAAGAACATGTCATTTTTTGACTTAAACTTTCAACGTTTATAAGTACGACCACCCCCCGATTCAAGTTACATAAGTAGTCATAACAGACGCACGCACTAATTGTCACGGATTTCCTTTTCCTCAAAAATTGTGGGTTACTATACCATTCATGATGAGTTCATATACGTGAGTGGAGTACGATACGCAAAGGATGAAAATCAATCACGTCTTAAGAGATCAGATGAGATCATTGCTTTTTTGCTAATGTATTCAATTGGGAAGGGTAAATCAGGGTTGACTCAGTTTAACGGAGATAGTGATCGAGGTCACCAAAATTGATAGCCCTGATGTATAACTACTCATACGATGATGGTCAAGTGGTGTCCACTCAATGGTGTAAAAGCTCACGACATCGTAGAGGGCGTAGAATGTAAATGATTACGTGAGGGATGAGGATCAAGCTTATTCCAGGCAAATTAATGTAAACTAGACAAAATCGGTTATCGGATATTCCTTATTCTCGAAATTCAGTTTATTCGTCACGCACTTCGAGAAAATGTTGTGTGATATATGTAGTGGGTGCAAAGAGTGAATGCCAAGGATGTAAAGAGGTTAGGATCTAAACTGCCATTGGAGAAAAGACAGAATTGAAATGGACCATGTCGTTTCACAATGAGTGAGCCAGGAAACGGTGCATGAAAAAAATCTCGATTGCTGAATCGGAATCTGTGCTGTGGACAAAAACGTGAAGATCAAAATTCCCACCTCATCCATGCCTCAAAATTTTATTCTTTTGAAGATAAGTCCGCAAAAAAATATTCCGGCTGGATATAGGGAATTTTAGTGGTTTATAAACTTAAGAATATGTCTCAAAATACGTAGCTTAATTCAGGCAAATTTTCAATCATACTGTGGCCTTATTTATAATAATTCTAGCATAGGTTTGTGCCAAGGAACGAGTTGAAAATTCCCAATATGGAGTTATAGTATATGAATATAAACACCAGTATAAATACTTCGATCTCCCTATTCTGTTAACGGGGAGTTCGAATTTCTGAGAGCTTCACTAGATCTATGCTTGGTCTTCCATAGTAATCCCATTTTGTGAACAGATGTGATTTCTGGCTTACGTCAATTCCGTTCCCCATTGACTTAAAACCTCCTTGCCCTGCGGCAAAGTCCGAGGACCCACTCTTGGATGAACGGCGACTCAGCGACGGGATCAAGGTTTGCATATTTGCATATAGTGTTAGAGAATTTCAACGCGTCGATCATGCATCGTGTGCATGCATGCGACATTGGCCTTGTGTGCATTCGACCGAACGATTGAAATCCGTGCTGGACCCCGTCAATAGCGCCAACCACAGCAAGAACAACGAGACACTAGACCCTCCCCTTCAAACACCCACCGCCCACCGATTGACAACCATCTCCGGTATGGGTCGGATAAAATTGGTTCCGTCAGTTGGATGCAAATAGACTTCGCTGATTCAGTGAGTAAATGATATATTGCAAAATTAAATGTCGCGAAATGTTGCTCTTTTATTCGTTAGCAGGTTCCTCAATTCAAATTTCACATTATGTTTGACTTCATGCAGTTCTCGACACTCCCCTCACTCGAGGCGATTTTCTTTTGGAGTCCGAAGGTAATTCTTGAGCTCATCTTCTTATTTTGTTTAAAATTATTGATCTCTTGGTTTTGTTCAAGAAACTTTAATCAATGTTTCCCCAACTATTTGATTTCTAAACATCATACTCAGCAGACTCCTCTCTCAAGTCTTGGTGGTGATTGGGGAAGCATGGTATATTTACCAACAAAACTGCATCTTTAGCCTGGGTGTTAGCTTTTCAGGAATACTAGATGTGGTAATGGAGCATTACCACGCTTCTGCTCTGCCAGCGAAAATCTGCTAAGTGCCAGGCTTTGGTTTTTAAGTTTCCACGGCGTATTGAAATATAAAGCTCTGCTTTCGGAATTCCAGCCGCGTTGCATTGTCCATTGACGATGTCTTCAGAAATCTTCGTCTGAAGACGACAGCAGGATGTTTGGAGAAAATTTGGTCTTCCCTGAGCAACAAAACGGATGGAATCCAGAAAGCGGAGGTTTAAATAGTGTACCATACAAAAAGGTGTGCCATTAAAAAAATACAGAACGTGGCAGCTGAGGTACAATGTCGAGGAAACCTTGATTACCCCTTTATATCATTGCATATAGAAATCGAATAGAATCCTCGGGAGGAGAACAATATTTGCTGAATGATTGAATACATGAGAAGGAACAAAAACCGTGTTGTTTTGTTGAAATCAATGGTATAGTTGTAGCATTATGGTCAGCAGTTAATCATGACATTCTCGGCGGGTAGGGCTTGGTTCTGAATTAAAGGGTTAAGATGTAAGTTAAAATACCATATATGTGGGTGTCCTCTGGCTTGAACTGATTCGTGTTAAGTTGGGGGACAGCTATTAATGCTGTTTTTTATGTGCCAATGGATAGTAAGATCATTGAAGAAAGGGATTGGTTTTAGAGAAAACTGAAATATTGTCAATGAATGCGATCATGGAAAAATAATAATAGCATTTTGGCAGCTGAATTGCCAGGTGTATGTGGGTAAAGATACCTCTGTACAAGTATTGGAGGCTTTTGGTGTCTTTCAATTGAATAAGAATGGTTTGATGTTTTTCAATAAGTGCATGGAATAAGTAATGTTATTTTCGAAAATATTAGAGAAATATGAGCATGCTTATTTGTATCCAAGAAATATACCTGATTCAGAATTCTGCTGATTTCCTTTTTGCATTACATATGTAGTACTATTTTTTCATCATCTGAGCGTAAATAATACCTTTTTTCGAAGTTGAAATCGATATGATAGAGCATTAGGGCATTAAACAAGAAAAACAAAGTATTTTATAGGCTATTTTCTCATTATCTCGTAATTCATATCGATTGAATAAATAAATCACTTCTAATTTGTTTATCGTTTTCTGCAAATTTATAGATGTCTAAAATATGGAGTTAGAAGAGGAAAAGTGTGCATCCAATGGTCAGGAAAAGAAAACATCACCAAGAGGCCAATCACGTTTCGGCCAAAAATTAAGATACCACTTGCACATTTTAAATGTTCCAAGAGTTTTAGATGTTCAAGAAGATTGTAATGCCAATAAATATCAAAGGGAAGGGGATATGGAGACAGAAAGCATGAATAAGATCGTTCCTAATTTTTGATTAGTGTAACTCAATGTTAGTAAAATCTCTGAGCGAAATGGACAAACAGGTTATCACACCATAAGATTTGCATAGGCGTGGTAGTCCGGTGAGTAAATCATTGGGTTAGTTATCGGAGGGCCCTGGTTGGATCAATCGCAATTGACATCTCTTGGCCCCCGCGGACTCATACTAGATCTGTGGAATGAAGTGATTAATTGTGAAACTAATAATTTTTATTTAGATATGTGTTCTAATAAAATTTCTTTTTTAATCATCAAAAAATGATTTTTGGGTGACATGATAACATCCCATTAGTTCATATGATTCTCAACGTACTGAACCTTAGATTATTCCGTAATTATTTCCTCGCAGACTATCCAATTCAGTTTCACCTTGCAAGTGTACTCGAGTTTTTATGGTTTTTCGATGAGAAGGCCTCATCCAACACTAATTTCAACACGAACAATGTCTGCACTTGGTTCGTAATGATACAACCTTCATGCCATAGGATTCGTCCTCATGTTTAACTTTCTTCAGCAATTCCATATTTCGATCGCTTATTATCTTTTTTTTACCACTCTTATAGCTATTCGTCCACGTTTTACAACCAAATTTAAGAGGGCTCCACATGCTATATGTATTTATTAATCATCACCCGCATGTCAGAGGGCTCGTGTTATGTGCTGCTATTTGTGGTTGCTTTACGACGTTTCTAAGATCACCCCCTCCCCAGTCGGAGGCATTAATATTCTGGGCGAACCATCAATACGTCCAAAGAGCACGCGAGTGGGGGCGTGCGGAGGGGGTGGAAGGGAGGAGGAGACCAAGGGTGGGGGCTAAGACGTTGGTGGAGGAAAAGGAGGATATATATTCGCTCCGCGTCCAGGAGGGGCGTGCATTAACAGAGTGGAGGGACTTTCCCCTGACACATCCACACCCCCTGAACCTCGTCCTCGGTGGCCCCGGTCCCTTAAAGCCACTCGGACCGAAGGGGGGGGAAGATTTATGGAGACCGGCCCGCCTGCACTACGACCTCTTGTTCAACCCCTCCGTTTCCCTCCTTTCTCGCGTCGGGAGGCGGTCGGGCGCGGATCCTCGGGAAGGAAATCCTCCCCTTTCCTTCTTCATCACCACCCACCCTCCCCCCGCGCACCTCGTCCTTCCTTATTTCCAGCCATTTCGCTCTCTCCAAAATCAAAGGCGTAGTCGGAAGTTATTCTGGGTACCCTCATTCGTTCGCTGTGAGATTTTAACTTACTCTAGCAATGCCGAAGAAAAATATGCAAACTTTCCAGAACGAAAAGAAAGTATTTTTACTTTGTTTCATAATTTGGTCCAATCCAAACCATGAAAGGAAGGTCTCAGTTACTGAATTTCAAGAGTGTACAGTAAAAAGCTGTCTTTTCATCAATAAATTTCACGGAAGAAGAAAAAGCGCAACGATTTAATTATAAATGCTGAGTTGAGAAACAGAGAAAGCACGAAGATCACTAGTAAAAGTTGAACTGCTGGATAGATATTACTCATATGAATTTTATTAGAGACCAAGTACTTCCGCATTATAATATAAGCATCAATAAGAAGAAACGTAGAAATCCTTGTTTGTGGAAGAGTGAAGCTAAATGCAGAAATGAAACTAGAGCAAGTGAAACCCTTCCATCAGCTTATGCATCAGTAAAGATTAAAACAGCAGAATTACAACCGATGAAAAGCGAAGAATAGCTCGAGCTAAGACGAGATCCAGGAAGAATAGGCCACTAATATATTCAAAGAATCTGAGTTTACAAATAAGGAAGCAGTCCTTCAAAAAGTCCCTTTGGAGCATGGTACCGTATCGGTCAAAGTGCCAGAGCAGTGGAAATGGGGACCAGCAAAGATTAGAGGTTTTAAAAACATGGTATTGGAGGAGAATACTGAAGATTACGTGGACAGACCACGTGAGAAACAAGGAACTATTTAGAAGAGCAAAAGAACATATTGAGAGCCCTACGGAAAAGAAGAACAAGATGGATTGGATACACCTTGAGGCACAGTGAGTCAGTTAGAAACACAGTGGAAGGGAAAATTGAAAGGAAGGTCCAGCGGGGAAGACCAAGACAGAAGTACATAGGAAACATTAAGGCGAAGGAAAGCAGAATAAATGTCTACGAAATGGAATGAACGCTGAAAAGAGAAGAATGAAGGATTGCTGTAAAATAATCTTTAGAATGAAATACTGGAGTTGATGATGATGACTTAAACACTGCAATCGAGGGCACGTAATTAGACCTACATTAATTTATAGGTGTGATAACCACGAGAAGTTATAATATATGAACTACGGAATGTAAAAAATAAGGAAGCTATTTTTTCTCGCATAATGGATGAACGAAGCAATCTCATGCGATCATAATATTTTTTCCTTTATTTAGAATCCCGCAATGATACTACTGATTGCTCACAGGGAAGTTTGCTTGGCCGAGAGAATATTAAAGAATTCATCTCTGCACCGAGTATTAGTCAGTCAACATTAGGTCATCAAATAACAAATTGACCGCGGCCTTTTTTTCGGCCGCTTCACGTTTTCAGTCAGGTTCCCATAATAGTCACAGATACTCTTCAATCAACGAATCATTTGAAAAAGGACTTTCATTCAACTTTGAGTAGTCTTCTAATAAGCCAACATCATCTTTTAAATTTATTCTCATTTTGCAAGATTTCTTCTCGTGGGAGATTGTCCAGAGCTAATGGACCCTCGCCATTAAGTCATCATTAAATCCCATCCCAGTAAAAAAATTCATTTGGTGGGGGAGTATATTTTGTGATGATAAATTGGAAAAAAGTTGAACGGAGACCATTTTTTTAATTCATTACTTTTTGCTGACGTTCTGTAAACCTCGGGATAAGTGAACGCTGCTTAATGGAAAGGGGGTTTTGAATTTTTTCTGGAGGCCCTGATTCTCTACTTAGGTTTGGCCTTTCCCCCTTTAGCACCCCGTATCTGACGCCCTTACCCAGCTTCCGTTCTTTTTCTCATATAATTTCCCACTCACAGCCCTGCATTATCTCATCAAAAGGTCATGCCCCTTTAGCTCCTGCCCAAACCCATTACTATCACCCTTCCCCCGTCCCATCTCTCATTTGTGATCTCGGCGAAGACCTTCACTTAATTCCGTCGAAAGGGGGCGAGGAAAGACAAACAGACGTAACGGAATACATCCCTCTATTCCCGAGCCTCTGCTTGGCATGGAGAATGTCAGTATGGTCTTCATTGTTAGTCTTTTTTAGTGGATTAATTATTACCGCTTGAGGCCAATAATTTTCCCGATACCTCCACTTGACATTTTGGATTTCAGCGCTCAACAACGCACATTGTATTTTTCTATATACCTTGGCTTTCATCGGAAAATGGCTGCCTCTCTCGATATGAGACGCACGACTTCCTTTGGCATGTTCAGTGCCCTGATATTCTTAAAAAAAAGGCTGCACCATTGATTTTGGAACAGCGGAACTCCAATCGCCTCCAACTCCTCCAGCCAATTTGGCGTGAAGCCACATATTACTACCCCAGAGTATTGGTTTCTCGGAAACGCATTTGTAAAATAACTTGATTATTTTTCCGCTGAAACAATTATATCTCGTTGATACTTCAAGAGTAACCATTTGGCTTTAATATCTTGTGATTTTGAGTCGAAAAATTTCGAAATGTAAAAATTACTTAACAAAATAGCACATTTATAAAAAGATCGAGCAAGTGTAGGAGTGTCATTTTTCAGCAATTCAATGGCGCAAAGTTGAAAGAAATTTCCAAGCTCTTAAAGGGAAATTTCTTATTTATCTTGAGCAATCACGTCTTGAAAAATGCACTGGAGCTCGCTTCATAATATGGCATTTTCAGAATCACTTGCTCAGTTATGAGCTTTTGGGTTTATTCATGAGAAGAAAAACAAAAGTTTGTTCATGAATCGGATGTGCTCATGTTTATCGAGTTAACGAATTATTTCAAATCCTAAGAAAACGGAACTCAACAAGTTGTTACTCACAGCCGTTTTAGATATGAAACGATATTACAATTTCATTTTTCCATCGTCTGCCTTTGAAAAAAGTTTGAGGAATAGGAACTCTATGCTACGATTCCTTTTGACGAACGTCCAAGGCTGTTGATTTTTAAATACTTCTGTTTTATCTCCAAAGCTCAGAGTAGTCACAAGTAGCCTTATAATATGCTATCAAATAAGACATGTTTGGAAATGTCATCATAACAATTGACCAAAGGATCATTATAAAACAGAAAGAATATACGGTTTTCCAGAGGGAAATATTTATCGCAGGTCTAGTAGAGAACTCAAGGAATGCTAGTGAAAATTTGACGAGTGAATCGTGAAATGTTTTTTGCTGTTTAAAGAGATAAGGAAAGTATTTCTGGTTTACTTCACTTAGCAGTAATACGCAATTTAGAACGGTTATTAATTGAAAAAGAAGCAAAAATTGTAATATATAACACTGTACTTATACATTCTCATAAAATGAGGCTATTTCCAGCTCCAGGAACCGTTTCAGCTGGTCTCAACTATGGCATATAACATTGATGGGGTCGCTTCAGAATTCACTAAAAGACCCAATACATTATTAATTAGTTTAAAATAGGAGGGCAAAAACTAGAGCAAGTAGAACAAAGCGTAGTCAACATAGAGGAGGTAACGGATATAATACTACTAGTGGAGATAAAAGCAGAACCGACGAACTTAGTTATTATTCAGGTATACATGCCACCGAGCAACCATAAGGAAGAAGAGGTCGATAGAATATACGATCAGTTGGAGGACATGATCGCGTGTGTTCCTGCAGGGAAACATTTGATAGTGATGGGAGATTGGAATGCGACGGTAGGCGAAGGAAGAGATGGTGATGAGGTGGGGGACTACGGTTTAGGCACGAGGAATGACCGCGGGGAGAAAGCAGTTGAGTTCTGCAGGAGACAGGGGTTAGTCATCACCAACACTTGGTTTAGACACCACAAAAGACGCAGGTATACATGGAAAATGCCAGGTGACTCAGGAAGATATCAGCTAGATTATATCCTGGTTAGACACAGGTTTAGGAACAGTGTGATAAATTCGCACAGCTTGCCGGGAGCGGATGCGGACTCAGACCACAATTTAGTTGTTATGAAATGTAGCGTACGTTTCAAAAAGATAAGGCAGGGGCGGCGAGTTAGAAAATGGAATGTAGAAGCGTTAAATGGGTTGAAAAGGAAGGAATACAAACAGGCGGTAGAGAAAATCATGGAGGATGGTAAAGGGCTTAGTACTATCGAAGAAAAATGGGAAATGATCAAGAAGGGGTTGTCTAAACCCGCAAAAGACACTATTGGAACCGTTAACGCTAAAAGGACTAGGAAACCATGGATCACGGATGAGATGATTACAAAGATGGATGAGCGGAGAAAATGGAAGAATATGAATACAGAATTAGGCAAAATGAAGTACAAAGAATTGAACAATAAATTTAGGCGGGCAACAAATAAAGCAAAAGAAGCATGGTGGAAGACGCAGTGCGAGGATATGGAAAGTCTTCAGAGGAAGGGTGAAATCGGTGCGCTGTACAGCAAAGTTAAATCGTTATCGGGAAGTAAGAAAGGAAGAGCTATGCTAACAGTTAGAGATAAGGCGGGTAAGGTAATAGTTGACGCAGGAAAGATCCAAGAGACATGGAAGGAGTATATAGAGGAACTGTATAGTAAAGAACTCAGACCAACAAATTTAGACATTGAAACAGAAAATGACGTAGAGGAAGACAGCTTAGGTCCAGGCATACTAGACAATGGGATAGAAAGGGCATTAAGGGAGATGAAACTAAATAAGGCCGTGGGGGTAGATAACATTCCCGTGGAACTTTTAAAATGCTTAGGAAAATGTGGGAGGAAGAGGCTATATGGGCTGATCCGTAGTATTTATGTGGAGGGAATCTGGCCGGAAGACTTTGTGAGATCAGTTTTAGTTCCTATTCCGAAAAAGGTAAAGGCCACGTCATGTGAGGACTATAGGACAATTAGTTTGATATCCCACGCAGCTAAAGTTCTTCTCAGGATCATAAACAAATGGATAGAGAGTAGGCCAAATGATTACTTAGGGGATGATCATTTGGGTTTAGGAAAGGGAGAGGTACGCGTGATGCCATTGCAGTAATGAGATTATTAATCGAGAGGAATCTATAACACAACCAGGAGGTATTTGCCTGTTTCGTAGATTTCGAAAAAGCGTTTGATAGAGTGAATTGGGAAAAACTAATGAGTATATTGCAGAAGATAGGAATAGATTGGAGGGAAAGGAGGCTACTCCGCAACCTGTACATGTCTCAGACTGCTCAGGTGCGGGTGGGAAACGGGGAGTCAGGATGGGCAGTGTTAGGAAGGGGTGTAAGGCAGGGTTGCCCATTATCACCGTTGCTCTTCAACCTGTATGCAGAGGAAATGATCAAAGAGGCATGGGAAGAACTGGAGGTAGGAATGGAAGTGGGCGGGGAATTTGTAAAGTCAGTTAAGTTTGATGATGACCAAGCTTTAGTTTGTCAGTCAGCCAAGGGGCCGCAAGCATTGCTGAGTGAATTGGAGGTTCAGTGCGACAGGTATGGGATGAGAATCAATATTAATAAAACAAAGGTTATGCAATTTCCAAAAAGAAAAAGGCCAAGCTTAACCTTAAAATAGGAGGGCAAAAAATAGAGCAGGTAGAACAGTTTACGTATCTCGGTAGTGTTTTGGACCAACACGGTCAAAGTAGTAGGGACGTAAGGAGAAGAATTGCGCTAGGCAAAGAGGCTTTCACAAAGAGGAGGGAGTTGATGACAGGGACTTTGAGCAAGGATGTTAAGAAAATACTCTTAAAAACTTTGATATGGAGCGTAGCTATGTGCGGTGCGGAAACGTGGTCATTGAAGCAGGAGGATAGACGTATATTGGAGGCTTTTGAAATGTGGGTGTGGAGAAGAATGGAGAAGGTGAAATGGACAGAGAAGAAAACAAATGAGGAAGTACTTGGTATGGTGGGCGAAGAGAGGGGTTTGTTGGGAGCAATCCTCTGGAGGCAGGAAAAGTGGATGAAGGGGGTGTTGACCGGCAGGGGGATGTTGAAGACTGTGATAGAGGGTAGAATGTTGGGCAAAAGAGGAAAGGGAAGGAACAGGATAGGGATGTTGGACGGGATGAAGGGAGGAAGAAAGTACTCAGAGATGAAAAGGGACCTGATATAGTGTAGGATGATGGATTTTGTGTTTTGTTAGGAGTAATAAGATATTTGTTTGGTGGTTGTGCCCATCCAAAAACCTACCTTAACCGGTAGATTGCCTTTAAAAAAATATATATTTATTTATTTATATGCTCTGATACATACACAAACATGTAAATGCAAACATATAGTATATGAGTACATAAATAGTTTTTTTTTAATTGTACAATATTTGCGAGTAAAATTATGAAAAATCCTCTGTTACACTATAATATATTGTAAAAATATTATATTATTGATAATAGCGAAGGAAAACTGTGAGGAAACAATTTAATTTAATTGTTAACTGTTGATGCATCGATATTTCCGGGGAAAATATCTCATCCCATACTCCAAGCCGTTTGCGCAATTTGTATAGGATCAAAGAGAATTTATTAAAGAGGCCAATCCAAAATTCAATCGCTTCTGCCTGATACACAGCCTCTGTGGCAACCCTAAGTTATTTTTCCTTCACGATCTCTTCCACTGGTTCCATCCGTCCCTTTAAGAGCTCTCACCGCGGTCCCACCAGAAGATGTACTCTTCTTTGATATTTTATGTTTGATCTCAGAAATTAAAAACCTCTCCTTAAATTTCTCCGCCGGTTAAAAGTTTAATCACAACCGTCTGGCCTAGCTAAGGTAAGCTGATCTCGGGGCCACGAGTAAATCTTCCCAAGCTTCATCACCTAGTTCCAGCAAAGTTTTCGTGCAGCCAGTCATCAGCTAGGCCACATAAGTATTTGCATCCTAAGAGCTTATTCATGTTAATTACATATTGGCTATGAAGTTTAAACGGTCAATGGAAATTTCAAGACATCGAATTGCCATTATTTCTCTACTATTAAAATAAGCATTTGGGAATAATAACAAAAATATGATCACCAGAAAAGATGTGTTCTTTTTAACTGCACAACTGTTCACAAATATGTTCTCTGAAGGATAATGTTAGTTAGTTTGTCCCCTTTTTTTGTACTGATTTTTTTGTTTACTTCATTATTTTTTCAAACGAGTAAACATATTCAATTACATTCCTCAAGATTTGTATAAAAAGGTCCTAGTCGTTAAACGCTGGGAGCTATTGCATTGTTTTTATTTTCCAGCTCAGAAAAGTCCGATATAAGTTCTAATCATTAAGTCGTTCGTGGCTCATGATGAATAAAATATTTTAATGGGCTGCATATTAATACATTTTAAATTATTTTCAGCAATTAAAAACCTCCAATGTGCAGTTCAACTACTATTTCAATTATTTTGTTTTTCCTAATACTTCTAGGTTTGTTCCAATTAGATTTCCAGTGATACGTAAAATTATTTAATTTCTCAGGGTGCTCTAGATAATGACTTTAGCACGATTGGGATATTGGTGTTCCTATTTTAGGTAATTCAAGCAATCGCTTAGTTCTGATTGCTTATAGTCGGGCTTTCAGAATCATGGCCTCATATTGAAATGAAAGTGGCTATTTTGCTGATATTTTTGCACTTTGGGAGATTAAGGTATTACCTAAGATCTTTTAGCGTCCCCGGGAAAAACCTATCAATAGAAGTAAATATATTGAATTAGAACGACCGGTGTGTTATTATTGATCATTCACATCAAAATGTAAATCATCTTCCATCCTTATATTATAATTATCCTTGCAATATGTGTATAACACCTGATTGCTGGAAGTATCGTAGTAAATTCACTGAAATTTTCAAGACTAACTCAGAATCTTAAATTTATAACCGCAAGCAGAATTTAGTAGTTAAGATGGGAGGGTAAAATTCCTTCACTGCTCTCTCCTGAGACCCGTCCCGCTTCTTACCTTGGATCAATTGAGGGAACGGAAGACGCCCGTCTTTCTCATTGCGAGCTGCAATGGGTGATTTTCAATTATCTCCGTAAATCGAAGAGAGCCAACCTCAGGCAACCTCTCTGATTTCACATGCCTGGTGTCCTCAGGCGTCGTTCATCGAAGTTTACTCCGCGGCGACACATAGCAGAAGGGAAAAGTGCGAAATTTTAAAGTAGTTTCCCTCTCCATATTGATTTCTCCCCGTTAAAGGTGCTTTCCTTTTAATTCGAAGTAGGATTGAACTCACACTAGTTTTCACCTCACAACAAAGCACTTTGATTGAAATTCACTAAACTGGAAGACATTCTCCGTATACTCAACGCTGCAAATCAATTACCAAAGGACCCTTTCGACTCTTTCCCTCTCGATAATTTACCCTCAAAGTTACCTGTAGATCTTCCAGTTGAATGAGTAAACCCATAGCATGGTTAACATGTCATTTTCTCTAGTAATGAACAATTAGTTTAGGAAGGCAAGGGGTTTTCAATTAATCACGTGATAAAAAAGCGGAGAGGGTCCTTGAAAATTCTCGATACATCACCTATTGAGAGGGAGAATCTTTTAGCAAGTTAAGCTAGCCAAATTTTTAATGGCTAGGATAACCAAACTATTTTGGCTAACCCAGTCTAAATAAAACACCGTGGACAACACGTAATGTCCCCCACATACCTTCCTCATAGACAGGAGGTGCCTCCGCTGTCACCAAATTGCTTTCCTGTAACTCTACCTCACTTGAATTAATATTTCATTCTTAACTGCTTTTCCACCTTGTCCTCGATTTCTGCATGCTTGGTAAGGTATACTAATAAAATGGCAATGAAAAACGGTTTCACTTAAAGCTTTCATATCTCCATTTTTTTCTACAAGATTTATTAAAACAATGGGATGGAGGAAATCACCTCATATTTTTTTCGCCAGCCTGACACGAGCTGAAAAATTCATTGATTTGCACCCTGATTTAACTGCTGCCGACGTATGTGTCCTTGGTTCAACTTTGACTATTCCAGAATTTTTTGCCTGCGAATATGTGTAAAAGTGTTATTCTTCTAGTAGAGAATACTAAATGGAAGAATTATTCCAACATTACTGGAAAGTTGCAACTCTTTAGGCAGTTAAAAAATAATTTGGACAACATTTTGGACCATTGAAATGAATTAATTTAAATATATTCGTTCTTGGATGCTTATAATTCCCATGGTGAAAAACAATTAGTGTGAACCCTTTCAATATACGTGTATGCAACAAATCTATACCAAATTGGTATAGTGACATTTTGAAATACCGTTTGGTCGGAGTTATATTGCGTGAAATTAAGATCTCTACTGCTCTAAATTGAGGGCTAAGTCTGCATGATACTTGTACTGCAAACATGCTTAGGTGTACTTTTATGCATCTAAACATGTTGATTGTACTTTTTGTGTAACAGAATAGTCACGACTTGGAAAAACCTAGCTGAATAAGCACCAAATCGGGATGATACCATAAATATCCACCCTCTGAGAAGAGTAACACGTGACTACATTTTAAAAGAGTTTTTCTGTGAGATAGAGTGCGGTAATATGGATTGACCAAACGTGGGCGTGAGGGTTTAACTTCTGATTAAAAATTTCAGGTTTTGAGAAATTGAGGACCGATATCAGAGTACTGGGATGACCATTGGGAGAAATATCGTTACAAGCAAAGGTCATAGATGTCACATATGGGGCACAGTAATTATCTTCCAAATAAAAAAATACTTGTGTAGTGCATATAAATAATTGATTAACTTCAAAATCGAGGTTTCGATGCTTACTTTACACCTTAATAGAGGAAGAAAAGGTTCAAACACTAAGTTTTTTGATAAAAAAATGAAGTTGACTGTACAAGCATAATTTTATTAAAAAAAATACTAATACATGAAAAATGATAAATACGAAAAAAATAAGGGTTTTCTTTGTAATTGCTTGAAATAATAATTTAATTAATTCTCATAGTTGGAAATTACGTGGAATACATTCTTTTTTAATAATCAGACTGATAGTTCTGAAATATTTTAAAATGAGTATTAGTATAATATGCAATTTTAAGCATATTTATGTCAAAATATTTGGAAAACATCTTCATTACGATTAATTCTATCGGAGAGATCATCATGCCTTAGTATGTCTTAGGTAACCCCTAAACAGTTGAACATTCCATTCAACTTTGGAATGTTAATGTACATAATAAACTATTTTTGATGCAAGCTATTATCAAATTCCAAGAAACTGTTGGAGATACCGCGACAGTAAATTTTAACTGAAACATCCACTAAATATGCATTAGAATGCAATAATTTTAGAGTGTAAAAGGATTAAGGGTATTTCGTCACAACGTCTTGCTCCTATAAAGCCCTCAAAATTTCGGAGTGGAGAATGACGCACCAATAGCATAACTTGGCCGTACAACGAGGGATTCTGGTTCGAATCCCAGTCAAGGTGAATGATTTTTACACTCTAAAATTGTTTAATTGCAAACGCTTGCCTTCTTCAACTCCAAAATAGCATGCAACCGATCCCTTCTGTCCTTAAATGCGCGACTCTCTTTCTTCTACAGTTTCTAGTTACATTATATTTTGCCTCCAAAGGCAATTTTTAATATCTCACTCGATTTTATCAATGATGTACCTGGTTTTTGCCTACCACCTTTTCATTCGAGCACAATTCTTCCTTGTCAGTACACCTTTTTCATTCTTCGCTTATCTTTCCCACCACCAAGTTTATTTATTGTATCCTACTAGGTATCAATTTCTTCATTGTTGTGAATTAAAATTTTTCCTCTTCCTTCAATGGCAGGGATTATGAATTATGTATCAATTAGCTAAATGTTTACAATTATATTTCGTCTCCATCTGAGACTCATTGTTTTGCTTAAATTCGATATTTTAAGAACAATTTCATTCACCCAATCGCAATATGCTAACAATTATTGTTCAGATTGAAGAAATAGTTCAAATACCCTATCCGTTCTGCATGCAACATATTCTTGTTAATTTTGAGAAACTCCATTTTTTCGTTATATTTGATGATTCAAATTGAGACATCCTCCCTTATCTCGTCTACTTGTGATGAGCAAGAGTAATCTTAAGTCCAGATTATGTAAATCAAGTTAAACATTAGCATACAGGAGATTTCCTTTCAATACATCAATGACTATATTGAAAAGAACTTCTGAAGGAGAAACAGAATTCCCTTTTGCACTGACGATTCGGACATCACCCTCGCCACCAAATCAGTCGGCATTTCCTTTGATAACGTGGATTTCAGATCTTCCAGCTGAGTTCTAAGAATCCACAGTGAGCAAGAAACTTATCAGCGTCACCAGGTGGCCTTTCGATCAAAGATAGGTTTCAGTCAGCCAATACAAACTACGGCATTAATAGTCGTCGGCTTTCAAGAATTCCCTTCCAGCCAAAAAATTTTTTCCTCGATATTATATCCTTTGTCAGTTCCTGAAACTTTCCACCCCTCTTTCATGCCGTCCAAATGGTCTATTCTCTTCCTTTTCATCCCCTCTTGCCTGGCATTACTCCTACTCCTTCAATCAAGGCTTTCAACACCCAATTATTTCTCAAAGCCTCATTTTACTGACAATTTTGCTGACTTCAGAGTGCTCTGAATGACGTCCTCTTTTCCCTTATCGAAGGTAAAACTTCAACATTATTTTTCTCTCCTATCCCAGTTGCCCTCATTATTCATCTACCTATGTTAAAATTTTCAAAAAACGTGATATGGAAACGAAATACTAAAAAAATGAGGCCTTTACACAAAAATGAGGCCGAACACAATTCTTACAGTAATACTCTCAGTAACAATTATTCTCCGAAATTAAGCTTTAATAAGTGAACATGGCATCTAATTAAAAATATTACCAATCTTATTTAATATTTATCTTAGAATTTTTACATCTTAATAAGTTCAATGTTTATTGTTTTGCCTTAGTAATCTCGTCCCATTCCCCACTAATTGATTCAATCATGCCCATTAAAAACTGCTATCTCTGGTGAACGTCTCACTAGTGCGTAAATTAAATGAATAAATCAAATCCTTGCCCATCATAAATCCTGTATCAAGTCCCCCGTGACTCGCTACATTTCCCATATATTAACAAACATCAGTGAAATCCCTATCTAATTCTCTTGCTGGCCAATTCCCATCCCGATTCCCCGTCCGCTAATGCAAAGGCGTAGCTTGTTTCAGTTGGAAGCTCCTATCCTTCTTCTTTATTCTAATAATATATAGCACTTCCATTAAATTGATTATTAAATTTAAGCCTACTTTAATATTTTAAATATAGATTCAAATATAAATAAAATAAATACAGATACGTACAAATACTCATTCTTTCACCGAACAATTAGAAGTCATCATAGTAATAAACCGAATTCACTTTAGAAATATTAAAAACTTTTAATTTACAAGTCGGAACAAAATTAAAAATTGCTAAGACATCAGGTATATTTGTAGGTGCATGTGCATGTTAGTTGGTAGTTTGTGTGATTGCATGCGTGTGGGGTGTAAGGGTGTTTGCATGAATGTATGCCGTGTTTTGTTTGTGGTTTTATACATTTGTGGCTTTTGCATGCGACTTTTTTCTTAATTACGGGTAGTGCAATAACACCCCCCGTCACACGCCATTGTGGAGATTTGCGGGGTATTAAGTAGATGAAGATGAACCTTCCCGAGATCCATAAGCAAAAGAAGGCACCCTTGTGATATTCTATTTCTCTAGGTATGCAGAGAGTACCTATCTATTTCTTGAGGCTTCCTCTCCCAAAGAACATTACCCAAATAGCTGTATGAACTGAGTTGTTTTTTGAACTTCCTATGAAAGTTGTTTGAACTGCCACTACATGATTATAAGTAATAACTATTATACTCATATGGAATTAAACTTGAGGTCATATACTCCTTACATTGATTTGCATTTCCCTTATTCAAGAGCAATTAATACTGAACCCTTTAAGTAACTGAATCAAACGTCTTTTGACTTAAAATTTTATGAATCAGACAAATAAACACTCAATTTTCCTTAGAGTTCATGAGAGTGTACGGTAGTAACATATTTTCCACTGTATTGGTCTCCTTAACGTTATCCCTTTTCTTTCTCCTTTATCTAGTCATGAAGCCAAGGTATGTGTTCTTTGAACTTTGAAAATGTTCTTTGAACTATTCTCTCTAAACCCCTTTATACTAATATTTCTTGATTACTTGAATAAAGTTTCATATTTTTCAATATAGTCAGGACAAAATTTTATCGGTACTACAGGAAAAAGGTATTGGACGAAAATATATTATTTTATTTTTGCGAAAAGAGATATTAATTAATGCCACTTTACTGAAACCTATGATAACAGTAAATTATATAATTAACCTATAGAGACTAACCAAAAGATGAAATGTCTGGCCAAAATAAGAAACCAAATTTGGTTTCTCTCAGAGAAACAAAAAAGTGAGGAAGATTTTTTAAAAACATTTTACGAGTGCTAGTTTAGAGCATACCATTAAAAATGAGTTAATGATTCCTGCGTTTGTATGAATGTCACTAGTACATTATGAAACGTTTGACTTCTAAATGGCAGTAATATCGGTTTATACTACCTTGATCAAAAAGTTCCCGGAATAACCACCGTGTGGCGCTCCCATCGTTCCGATTTGAGTTCTGTTTTTTTTGTTAAATTGGTACATTTGTTGTTGATATTCCCTTTAAATCTTAGTGTCATAACTTGACATTTGCAAAAGTTACGTAGCCAAGAGTACATCTATCTCTGTGTGTGTTGGCGATTTTTTACAATTGCAGAAATGGATTTAAATTTGCAACAACGAACTTGTATTAAATTTTGCGTAAAAAACGGATTTAGTGGCGCACGGACGTTGGAAATGTTGGAAAAGTGTTTCGGCAACGATTCTCTAAAAAAAACGGTCGTTTACCAGTGGCACGAGCGGTTCAGAAGTGGTCGTGAGTCAATCGAAGATGATGAACGCAGTGGCAGACCATAGACATCGAAAGTCGGTGAAAAAATTGATAAAGTAAAAGAAATGTTGGTCAATAACCGCAAATTAACCATCAGAGAAATAGCGGAGGACTTGAACATTGCCTATGGATCCGCCCAAGACATTGTGGTTAATGATTTGGGTTTCCGTCGTGTAGCAGCAAAGTTGGTGCCAAAAGACCTCAATTTCATGCAAAAAAGAGACCGTGTTGACGTCGCAAAAGACATGATTTGCGAGGCTGAATCCGATCCCACATTCATCAAAAGGATCATTACTGGAGACGAGACGTGGGTTTATGAGTACGACACGCAATCCAGACATCAGGCAAGTGAATGGCGTTCACCAAATGAGCCGAGACCAAAAAAACCACGTCGTTTTCAGTCAAAGAAGAAGGCAATGCTGACGGTTTTCATGGATTACAACGGTGTAGTGCATCATGAATTTTTGCCAGAAGGCCAGACAGTAAACAAAGAGTATTATTTGGGCGTTATGAGACGTTTGCGTGAAGCAATTCGCCGAAAGAGACCAGAAATGTGGGCAGAAAACTCGTGGATTTTGCACCATGATAACGCACCGTCGCACAGTGCTATCATTATTCGTAATTTTTTGACGAAAAATGCAACAAATACCATCCAACAGCCACCGAATTCACCTGATTTGGCTCCCTGTGACTTCTTTCTGTTCAATCGAGTTAAAAAACCATTACGGGGAACGCGTTTTAGCAGCCGAGAGGAAGTAATGGAAAAATCGCAGGAAGCACTGATGGACATACCGAAAACCGAATATAAAAAATGTTTCGAGGATTGGATCAAGCGCTGGCATAAGTGTGTTGCAGTCGATGGGGATTACTTTGAAGGGGACAATATAGATTTAGATGAATAAACTTGTATTTTTAATTTTCTGAATAAATTCCGGGAACTTTTTGATCAAGGTAGTATAATGGGTTTTAAGTCTTGAATTCAGACTTTATAAATGACAAAAACTGTTTAAACACTAATTCCTTTTGAGATATTTTACGGGAGTAGCGATTACAAGACGGAATCAGTGGGTATATATAGTACTTCTAGATATCTGAATAATACTTTCATCACGATATTTTCATTTCTCCCGTATATACCAATTCAAGTTCAGCACAGCAGGGCAGGGAGAAGGGCACAGTGATAACTATAGCCTGCTATTTACTAATCAGAGGGCAAAAGTACTTTGTATCTTAAAGTTCAGCAACGGTTATACTAAAAACTTGAAGAAATGTTATTTTAAGAATTTATGTCTGCTGAAATAACATATTCAGTTTTCCCCGAGAAATGTTTCGGTTTATTAGATATTATAGTCTTACCGATGAATAAGGATATGTTCAAATTTGGAGGTATCACTCCAAGACATGCGTAGATGATTAGAAATTCTTCCCCATTTCCCCAGATGACAGCAAAACAGTGGTGTATCTATCATTTGACTTAGTTCAAATGATGGGCGATAGATCTACGTGAACACTATGCTAGAAAAAGAATAATTCAAGGCACCCATCGACGATCATATTTTGAGTGGCCAGTTATTTACGCCTACCACAGAATGGCGACGAGCCTATATTATAATTTCTTACCTTCAGGTGTGCAACGTACGCGCCGAAGAATGAATATGTCTTCTTAAGTCCTAATTTCAGAGCATTTTGAGGAGATTAATTGGCTTATATTTAAGCTACTAAATAACTTACGTTAACCCTGTGTCGAGAAAAAATAATAAAAATATGTTATGCATTAAACACCGAAGGGTGTTAAAAAACTCATAATTTAAAAATAAGTTTCTGCATTTGTACGTGTTTTTAAATAGGACTGTTTGTCTTTTCTGTATGGTTTATTTTTATCGACATCTATTGTTCTATGCTTGACACATCCATAATTTCTCATTGTAAGACAAAAATTGAACACGATATACAATATATCTTGCATGATAGAAACAACGTAATTGACACTGAAATACTAAGAATAGATTTTATAATGTTTTAGTTCTGCGGATTAAGTTATTAACTGGAAAAACGGGTTTTATTTAAAACTAAATGTGAATATAAATTACCATCAACCAAAGTCTGTCATCAACAAAAAAATTAGTCTATTTTATTATAAACCCAGCCACCCACACGAGGTTAAATCGTAATTAGTTCTGGCGCAGTATTTATTTTTTGAGAAACAGCATAATGTATTTAAATAATATTTTCTTATTATTATAAGGTAATCTATCGGTTAAGGTGGGTTTTTGGATGGACATAATTACTAATTAAATAATTTGTGACCCCTAGCAAAACACAACATCCTACTCTACATCAGGTCCCTCTTCATCTCTAAGTACTTTCTTCCTCCCTTCATCCCGTCCAACATCCCTATCCTGTTCCTTCCCTTTCCTCGTTTGCCTAACATTTTCCTCTCAATTATAGTCTTTAACATCCTGCTGCCGGTCAATACCCCCTTCATCCACTTTTCCTGCCTCCATAGGATTTCTCCCAACAAACCCCTCTCTTTGCCCACCATACCAAGTACTTCCTCGTTTGTTTTCTTCTCTGTCCATTTCACCTTCTCCATTCTTCTCCACACCCACATTTCAAAAGCCTCCAATCTACGTCTCTCCTCCTACTTCAACGACCACGTTTCCACGCCGTACATAGCTACCTACAAATAATAGGAATAGGAAAATAATCAAAATCATTACACGACTGAATAATTGGATAGCGTTAACTACCATTTTCATTTCTATTCTTAATTCTATCCGAGTATTTCGTCAGTTTAATATGTTCCAGAGGAATTCCTCTAATTAGTCAAATGTTTTCACATCTTTAATTTTATGAATATGTCTCTAATTATTGAATACACCGCTTATAGCAGAACTCGTAATTTAATATGGGGTTTATAAGGCCATACATATTTTTAAATGGGACAGAGTATTTTTTTTCCAAAATCTTCGAATCATTCAGTAAACCTGCCCATGCATCAAATGCAAAATCACACTTTCTATCCTAGCATGCAGAAGATGACTTACATTTTTGCTATTCGGAATCATATATACCCACACTCAAGATATTACCATGTATTTCCTAATAAGAAGAAAATAATATTTTGGCTTCACTATTAATTCCATGTGATAAAATTAAAACGTGCCCAAGTCTCATGCGATAACCTTCAACATTTTTTGTTTGTTACCACTTGAAACAAGTGTGTAGAAACTGAAAAAATGAAATCCAATTATGTGTTTACGTTCTCATATTTTCGAGGAAATTGACAGGTAATGTAATACATATTATACATGAAGCTAAATGTGATAATATAAAATAGCTTGCTTCCTTGTCCCGAGGTAAATGAAACAAAAGAGTCCTTGAGGTAATAGTAATGTTTACCGACGATAGATGAAGGTTTTAGAAAAAGAAAAATATTATAGGGAATTACTGAAAAATAATACCAAACATATAATTAGCCTAAAAGATATTCAACGACCAATAGCGGGGCTTGAAGATCTTATTTCGGTCAGATTAATTTGCCTTAGTTGATAGTTAATTAATTGCTTATGTGTAAGTTCAAATGGTTTTTTCATGCATGCATACGTCACTATGGGTGTAGGTTTGCATAAATATGGGTATGTTGATTTTGCAAGTGGTTTTGTTCTCTTTTATGGGTGGTGACCTAACACAAGGCACATGCTCATGCGGCGGCTTGGGGGGTATTAAGAAGATTTAGATTAAACGCAAGAAATAAAACGTATCGTCACAAGCGTCTTAATCATACTCGCTAGATCAATGACGGACATCAAAGGTAAATGGGTCCTTAGTTAATAATTGCTATCTTCCAACAAGTACATTTTAAAGCGTTCATTCAAGAATGAAAATAGTTCCTGTACTATGCTCCATGCCATTCACTCAAAAACAAGTCATACCCAGCAATATCCTGGCCCTGAACTTTTACAGAGGAACTATTGTACATTAATCTCTACTATGGGTAACTTGATAAATTGCAGAGTGTATTTTTTGTATAGATCATCACAATGTTATTTTAACAGATAAACTTCCCTTACGGAAATTTTTATCAGCCTTAACTGAAATATTTGGAATTTTAATTTGAATGAACATTTTTGTGCAATATTTCTATATCGATCCAAATATATATTTTTAAATAAAGGAAAACCATTTCTAGATGCCATGGTAGAAACGTATTTCTTTAAGGTTTACTCGTTTCCAGGAAAACTTCTCGTACGTTGGATCCACTAGTGTTTAAGGAGATCATTTAGATAAACGGCGCAGTGTATAAATAATCGCCCAGTAAGAAAATTTAAAACAACCATGGAATAGGCATTAATTGATTGTGTGTACATTTTATTTGGGGTGAAAATAGGCAAAAAATAGGCTCATTTTTCCGCATTGAACCAAATCACGGATGGTTGGCTGATTAAAAAAAAAATATGGGTTCAATCGACAAAAAATTAGGAATTTGATTTATAACGGGCTGCATTAGTAGAAAAATACACCAGATGTCTCACTATGTTTTTTTCAGCTTTTAAATCATGCATATTATTACTTTCATCTCGATGGGTTCATAAAAAGAAGCGACATGAAGATTCTTTCTCAAAAAAAGGTCCATTTTTCGTTTTTTTTTCAGTGCCACTAAGTCAGAAAACCACCCACTCAATCGAAAAGCACGGTAAAAGGATCCCGA
This sequence comes from Hetaerina americana, assembly GCF_022747635.1. Classification (NCBI taxonomy): domain Eukaryota; kingdom Metazoa; phylum Arthropoda; class Insecta; order Odonata; family Calopterygidae; genus Hetaerina; species Hetaerina americana. The sequence goes on from NW_027287316.1 coordinate 24,983,426, forward strand.
CTGTTACGAAAAATTCCCGACTGGAAATTAATTCAGCGGAAACCGTGTTGGCAATTAAGGAGACATCCAAACGGAAAGCGGGAAAAGAAAAGTAGGGACACGTGGCGTCGAAATGTGAGATTAAACGCGCGTCCATTCGCATTGTTTTCAGCTTATTCCGCCTAAGGACCGTGGTTGGCGAGCGTGCGACTTAAAAAAATTATATCAAGCCTTTTGGGCCGGAGAGTTTTCCGGCATTTGGATTCAGACTGGCACGTGGGGATCCACATCGAGGGGGATTCCCGGAGCCTTGCGACTCTTGTGTCCCGCGTTGGGATTAAATCCTTCCCTCTTTCCAACCGAATGTCCCAACGAGGGGCGATGGGGGTGAGGGAGAGAGGAGCAGGATCCGAATCGCAGAGCGAAGCTGAAACCTTCGCAACGGTCTGTCGCTTCAGAGGCGTCAACCCCTTATCAAGCCTTTCCCTGGGGAAGCGTCAAGGGATTGGGGAGGATCCGATGTGGGACTTGCTTTCATTGTTTGTATGCGGAGTGAGAATGAAGGCTGGTAAAGTTGGCGACGTCAGGGATACGGATCCACAGGACTAAGGCGAGTATTGAGCGCATGGGTTGACGCAATAATCATTTTTGCACTAAACAAGAAACAACTGGACACAATATTACTATAAAGTCGCATGTTTTTATTTTGCTAACATTTTGTAGCATTGAAACTTAAAGCTAGGTTTCCTCCATTTTACCGTATCCATTCATTTAAAATAAACTCTCAATTTAAAATGATTCTAATGAGTCTATCTCGATGCCTTTTTCGCATAGTTATTCACGGCATTCAAATTAAAACATAAATACCTCATTCCTTTTTCACAGATTTTCTGTGGTAAGAAGTGTTTAATTGCGAAAGTAATCTTATATATGGGTTTTAAATCTGAACAATAAAAACTCACGAACTGAAGCATGTAGCTTTCGAGTTCTTTTTCATTTAAAATTTATTCGCCGCTAAAAGATTCACAGTTTTCACCATTGCTTCTATTTGACCGTATTACTGCGATTTTCATTGTTCACGAACCGAAATATAAAAGTGGAATACAGGTTTCCAACGACAATTAGCTTATGGATGTCCAATTCTTGAACAGGCTAACATCGTATTTACACTTTGTTGTTTTATCTAGAAAGAAAATATGTATTGTGGCTCACTCGCATACTAAATATCACTTTAGCTATCCCCACCTTGCTACTACTGGAATATCTAAATATCATTTATCTTTACCAATGAAGCAAATAATTTTTTAGGTAGAAAATTAAATTGTTTACTTATAGATAACCTTGATATGTAGAAACTGGGATTTATGAAGGATCTAGAGAGTACTCGTAACTCTGTAGGGTATATTTTAAAGCCTCATACGGATAACGTTGTGACCATGCTGTGGGTAAGCGTTTTTCAGTGACACAAAACTCCCTGTTACATACAGAAATGGATGAAAATCCCTTTCGTGTGCAGAAATATATTATATTAGTGCAGCATGTCAACTGGTCTTCTTTAATCAGCATTAATGTAATTAATTGATAGTTAAATAGGAAATTTTAATGGTTTGTCAGATCAATACTGACTATTAGGGAAACATCCCCCTTTTTCATAAAGGTTGAAGGATGGATTTATATAAATTGGGAATAAATTATCTTACAGTATATTCAATTAATGTATCTACAAAATAAATGACTTTTCGAAATTAACAGTATCGCAAATAGATACTATCTGTGTATTAATTCAATATTTATAAACATATGATGCTAAGATGAGTGGACGGACAAAAACCACGACAAAACCGATTATCTAATGCATGGGCCCTTTGGGAAGCAAATCAAGTGAGTGCCTACAGAGGGACATATTGAATTTTATGGTTCACTTCAGAAGAACTCAACTCCAATCATCACTCTAATTAGAAAAATCGCTATTCGCTTCTACAGCTCCTTAGTTTTCATCTCCTCTATCTCTGTCTGTTCTCTGTCTGCAAGTGGCGTCTGTGACTTAGATGAACAAGGGAATATCCCCGTTTCGAAACAACTGAGATTATGCCATCTTAACTACCGGTTTTCGGTCCAAAAAAATTTTGCCACGGAAAATATGAGAATCGTTTTCTTTGCAGCCATCCTCATCAACATCGACGGAGTTGGATCGTATGCCTAATTCAAGTTGCCAGTAAGACTCTGATCTGATTAATGTTGTTGGCGTTTAAGTCATTTAAATTTACATCGAGCCCTTTGGGGTAGGTACGCGTCCGAGACGTGAAACGCGGCCGTATCGGTACCGTTATCCGGTCGCCCGTTTGGGGAGGGCGCCTTCGCGAGTTGGGAATAGGGAGGTGTCCCTGCGTTGAGGGTGGTTGTAGGGTCGTAGGGCTGTTTTAAGAGAAAGGGTCGACCGGGTGGCGGGATGTATGGTGTGGAGGGAGCACGTTAACGGATGTGACGGGGTGGCCGAAGAGTCGGAGTCATTAGTGCTGTGCGTCGCTAGCTCCCACCGGTAAACCTTCACCCTAGAGCTCCCGGGTGTCTCTCCAAAAGATTTGTTACGGGTCAAGGCACCCGGTCATTAATTTTAAGCGCTCATATCAAACACTTGGTCCTTCCTCATGTACCTTTCTTCCTCATGATTATTCCTAATCCATATATATATATATATATATATATATATATATGGAGAATATAAACCCACAAGTCCTTCGGCTGAATTATTTTATTTATTATTACAATTTTTACAATTACAATTAAAATTTTGCCTAATTAATTTTACCTTATTTTCTTTATTTTATCAAGGCACTTTTCACAAAAGAGGTTTTCTTGATTCCTTTCAATGATAACTCCGCAATAAAGATAAATTCTTGTTGATATATATATATATATATATATATATATATATATATATATATATATATTTGTTGATATTACATACATATATATACATATTATATACATATATAATATGTAATATACTGTATGTATGTATATAAGGAAAAGCATTTTTTTAAACGAAATTACCAAAACGGAGAAGTTCGCAAAAGTCTTTAATAGTGCAATTATCATACAACATGCTCATTCCACAATGCAAGTAAAGTGATCACCAAAAACTGTTTGGTCAAATCACAAGTGATTCTCAAATTATGGAGATAAGTTTCTCTCTAAAGAAAGATTTGTATTTTCTAGAGCCAAAACCACCCTTATTTACAGTGCTATTTTCTATTAAGGGGTAACAAAAAAGCAAAATAAGCATGGTGGAAGACGCAGTGTAAGGATATGGGATGTTTGAAGAGGAAGGGTGAAATTGATGCGCTATCCAGCAAGGTTAAATCACTATCGGGAAGTAAGAAGGGAAGATCTGCGCTAACAGTTAGAGATAAGTCGAGGAAAATAAAAGTTGACACAGAAAAGATCCAAGAGAGATGGTAGGAATATATAGAAGAACTGTGTGATGAAGAAATAAGGCCAACAAGGGTTGACATGAAAAGGAACATGACGTAGAGGAAGAAAGCTTAGTCAAAGCATACTCGACGATGAGATAGAAAGAGCATTCAAAGAAATGAAACTAATTAAAGCAGTGGGAGTGGATAACATTCCGGCGGAACTACTAAATGGTTTGGGAAAATGTGATAGGAAGAGATTATATGGACTAATTCGTAGCATCTATAAAGATTGAATGTGGCGGGAACTGTGTGAGATCAGTGTTAGTTCCTATTCCGAAAAAGGTGAAGGCTACATCATGTGAGGACTACAGAACAATAGGTTTGATTTCCCACTCGGCTATAGAGTTTCTCAGGATCATCAACAAAAGGATAGAGATTAGGGCAAATGATTACTCGTAAAGTTAAGCATTTAGTCAATTATCCCACAATTTGACCGTGGTGGCATGGTTAGGAGTGGGATTGAAGGGTTAAATAATAGATTTGGAAATTTTTTCAGGGGATTTGAGTGGAATTCATCAACTTGAGGCCTGTCCTTACATCGTGTAGGTAGCCTCTTAATCGTTCGGAAGTCCATCATACGGTTGAGGCATTGCAGAAGGTAGTGACTAGGATTCTGGAGCATATGAGGACAGTTAAGCATATTTGTTAATTTAGAGATTAGGTCAAATAGAGGGAATTTTTACAATAAATATTATACGTGCCATTCACAAAATAATTTCGACAAGAATCACAGCATATGTAATGAAATATTAGACCTAGCACATGAGAATGAGCAGATAAATATAACTTCTAGAGTAAGTATCACCAAAAAGGGAAATAACAATTAATTGATCAATAATAAATCGATCCCTTTAGTGGCAATCAACTGCCGAAGTTTGAGAAACAAAATAGCCGAGTTTTATCATTTGATAAAAAGTACCGAAGCCGATGTAATCATAGGGACTGAGAGCTGGTAATCTCAACACATTTCAGACGAAGAGATTTTCCTAGGGGATTTAAAATTTACAGAAAGAGCTGAAAAAATAGGATTGAGGGGGGGGGGGCGTTTATAGCTGTTAAAGATACTCACGAAAGCAGAAATGAGTCTTTCCCCAATAGTAGCATAGAAAATATTTGGTGTTCCATAAAAGTCCTCGGTCAGAAAGAGTCTACATATGTGTTCTGGAGAAATATCATTTTTAGAACTATAAAGAGAGGTTGCAAATTTGATATACCATTTGCGCAATAGAAAAATTATAATCGGTGGGGATTTCAATCTTCCATCCATAGAATGTAAAAATTATAGTTTCATAGAGGGAGGTGGGGACGAGGAGTCATGCGAGTCATTGCTTCGTGTTTTCACATTCACATTCGTTAAATCAGGTAATACTGACACCCACCAGAGGAAATAGTATAAACTTGATCTAGCAGTCACAAATTTATAAAAATTCATCCTAAACACAGCCACACTTCATGGACTTAGTGACCAACGGAATAGTATTGGTTGAAATTAACTTGATAACTATGAAAAATCAGAAACCCTAAACAAAGATTTCCTTCTTTGAAAGGGCTAATTAAGAAGGATTAAGGGGTGACCTACAGCAGTCTTATGGTGTATTTAAAGAAAATAGTATAAACAGACAGTAAGAGTTCATGGAGTGATTTTCTTGACGTCACACTGGCTACAATAGCAAAACACATACTTATTTAATTTAAAAGTAACAGAAGGGATCCTAGATGGTATGAAAGTCGGCGAGAAATTTGTGAAATTAGTTAGGTTTTGCTGATGACCAAGCTCGAGTTTGTCAATCAGCCAATGGGTTGCAAGCATTGCTGATTGAATCGGAAATACAGTGCTATAGATATGGGATGACAATCAACATAAATAAAAAAAAGGTTATGCGATTTTACAGAAAGATAAAGGCGAAGGTAAACATTAAATTAGGAGGGCTAAAACTAGAGCAGGTAGGACAGTTTATGTATCTCGGAAGTGTTTTGAACCAAAATGGTCAAAGTAGCAGGGACGTAGGGAGAAGAATTGCACTAGGATTTTCTAAAGAGAAGGGAGTTGATGACAGGGACGTTGAGTAAGGATGTAATGAAATCATCGTGAAAAATTTGTTGTGGAGCGTAGTTATGTACGGCGGGGAAACATGGTCACGGAAGCATGAGGATAGACGTAGATTGGAGGCTATTGAAATGTGGGTTTGGAGAAGGTAAAATTGACGAAAAATAAAATGAATGAGGAAGTGGTAGGTATATTGGGTGAGAAGAGGGGATTGTTGGGAGAAATCATCAGGAGGCAGGAAAAATGGATAAAAAGCATATTGATCGGCAAAGGGAAGTTGAAGAATATAATAAAGAGAATAATTTTGGTCAAATGCGGAAAAGGTAGGAATGGGTTGTGTTTTGGGATGAAGGGAGGAAAGAAGTACACAGAGATAAAAAGGGAGAATAGGATGTTGGGTTGTGATCTGTTAGGTGAAAAATGTCTATATTTGTAGTTGTGCCCATCCAAAACTTACCTTGACCGGTAGGTTATAAAACTCAAACTCAAAACCTCTATTCAGACTATTGATTATTAATTATCTTTTAAGGAAACTATCCAGGAAGTTTTCGTGAAATAAAATTCCATTACAATGAAAGGCATAGGATATGTGTTATATTTAGTTTCATGTGAGGAATTTAGACGACGCCATTGATACTACGCCCGATTGAGACTACAGTGAAAGTCAAAATTAGGTTCAAGCTAATTATGTAATTAAAGAAAGATTCTCGCATTTTACATTATTCTGATTAATAATGTTACAGTGCTCCATTGTAGTACCAAATCAATGTGATAGATTTAAATTAATCAGAGGGCACGTGTTTCGCCCTTTAATTTAAACTTTGGCATATTGCAAAACCAATAGCATTAAAAGTATAAATATCAAAGTCCAATACGAAAAAAATAACTTTTTAGAATTCCAATTTCTTTTCATTTGTTATCTGAGATGGTTTTAGTAATTTGGAATGAAATAAAATACTGAAATATTGAAAGTCTCATGAGGTTAATTATTTAAATTTTTTTGATTAATTGTATTTTTTTAAATATACCAGTAATATCAGTTAAAAATCAGATGGTGAGGTTGTTGTACTGCAGCTTAGTCGCGAGAGTTACCTCATGTAAAGAGGTAAAAATATAATACACACGACTAAATATATTGTTCTAATGAAGTTAAAAGGTTAAACGCGTGAACTTTAAGATGCATAAATTATCAGTGAGTCCAGATATATTTTTAATTTTTGGATTTTTTGACCACCTCATCCACTCGTTAACAAATTAGAAACCCTAGTATTAGGCTGCCGTGTAAAATGGTCGCTAACATATACAATACCTATTTTATTGTTTATGTCTTACATATACAAATCAAGTTTTATTGCATGGATTTTCGCAACACTGGCAAATCCTCCATGGATTGAAATGGGCAGCCGCATCAGAGACAGGAGGAGGATAAAGGAGAGTTCTTAGAGGCGCCGGCGTCCGACGAGAATTGCCCTGTATGCCGCCATTTCATCGTCGCATGTCGTTCGGTGTGCCATTTCGTCCCGTGGCTTCCTTCTTAGATATTAATGCAACGGCACTGGGTCGAATGCGGAGAGGAAGGCAGCTATGCGCCGGCAATACGGAAGGAATTATGGGCCACTATTTCTGCGTCCCAGGTTGTAAACAGGACGTAGAATCATCATTCACGGGATTAAATTTGGGAAAAGAGGAAACATTTTTTCGAATAGAGGAGAATGTTTTCGAAAGGTAAATTTTTTTATAACGAGATGACTGAAACATTTTTAGAAGCGAAAAAAGTGTACTCTCTGTTGATTCCTTACGCAACTGGATCAAGTAAAATAAACGGAGTAACGGAAATATTTAACTCAGTTCAAACAACGAAATTGCTCTAAATAAAATATTTCTTGGAGGCATTGACCTCTTATTTAAGCCGAAGATGACTGTCATTACACAACACTACCAGAAAATCGGGGTAGGTGGTGAATCACAACAAAAATATGGCAACATATTGTAAAATAAAGGCCATGCATGAGACAGGAATTCATTTAATGAGAACATTTGTCAATCAATAGATGATAATAATTGTAAGGCAGATGTGAACGCAAAAATGGGCTTACTGACACTGTCTTACTTACAAAAAAATCAAAAATTATCTAATGCCTCTACGTAATTACAATGAATCACCTATTATTATTTCAAACATAGGTATATTTAAATTCAAATTAGATCACCGTCACAATACCTTGTCTATTTTCGTCTTCCCTTAAGACCAGATTTCTGAAAATATAAATATCCCACAGCGGGGAATTTGCATCAAATTGAAATTAATTTAATTACCAGCTGCTTACCGAAGCTGGTATTCTGAGCGGAGGGACCAATTATTCCTGCAGTCCTAAGCTCCTCCCAAGGCGATTGTTCAGCTCTTCCAAAAACCTTCTCTTCCTCCATGCTTACTACCTCTACAAAACTGCCTTGTGAGCCTTCAATAGTTTTTCATCCTATCTTGTTTCATTTTTTCTTCTCCACACCTTCTATTTATTCAAAAAAACTACAATCTGCATTCATACTCTGTGCTTCTAGGATAATTTTTTTAAGCCATGTAGTATTTTAATTATATGTTCATTCAAAGGTTTTCATCTTTTTAAAGGTTGGATTTGGATGGTCACTGACTTTTTACTTCTTAATAGATCAAAACATTTCTCTTTCTATGCTCTACATTTCTTTCTTCTGCATTTGATCACACTTTCTGCCTGCCGTCTTGCTTACAAAAAAAGCCTATTTCCCTCTTTCCTACCGAGCATTCTCCCGTCTATCACAGCTTACAACATAACTTTCAATATTTCCCCTATCCACTTTCTCTGCCTTTCTTAGAGTTCCCCAGGAACTTCCTCTCCTCGCCCACCCCATTTAATTCCTCGGCGTTGGTCATCTTCTTTGTCTTACTTATTTTCCCCGTTCTTCACCACACCCAATTCACAGAAACCTCTAATCTAAGCTCATTCTTATTCCAAAAAATGCCATATCTTAGATACATAAATCACTATATTCCATATTAAAGTGTTAACCAATCTTTTTACAAATTAAAACAGCACAACTTTCACACATCTCTTTACTCAAGTGAGCCCGTCACCTAATCTCTTCATCTTACAAATGTGGCTTTTTATTGCGCTATTCTTCCTCTAATCTCTCTAATCCTTTGCCCCATTTACTGTAAAATACTGACCAAATACATAAACTGCTCCACCTACTTTCCTATTTTCTATCCAGGTTTTATATTCAGCATATCTTTTCTACTTCTCGAGAATCTAATTATTTTGTTTCTTTGTTGTCAACCTCATTCCATAACTATCGTACTGTTCCTGTAAAAAAATAATAACTGCAATTCTTTGGCCTTCTGACTTACTATTTCATTTTGGTTTTTCTATCCATAGATAAAATTGCTTTCAGTGATTTTTACTAGAACTTAGGTTACATGAGAAAAAAACATGATCATTTTTATTCCAGCATGAAAAACTTGTATTATATTTCATTTATTATTATCTTCTTTGAGGAAACTTGGGACTTCCAGAAACGTTGTGCGTGAAAGGATATGTGTTGTAACAGATAGTTATTGGATTTACATTCAAATCCCAAACGGTTTGCGTTTCCCTTTGAAACCAGCAAAACTGGCAGCTGTAGCAATGCTTAACAAAAGTTAGCAAAATGATTATGGGATTTCCATAAATCTCTTCTACAGCTTATTATAATATGGAATAAATGGGTATTAATACAGAGTAGTTTAGCCGTATCAAGAGAAGAGATAATACTACTCTGCACTGCCAAGTGTCTGAATTCTTAAAGCGTAATTTAAACAAACGTGCAGCTCTTTATTTTTGCATAAATGTTATCAGTTTATGCTTAACATTTTACCCCGTATGTGATTTCATTGTTTTAAATACAGGGAAATTATTAGGAAAGAATTACGCAAGACTACATCCCTTGTTTCCGGATATCACTAGAGACAAAGCCAGGCCCTGAGGTATTTGGCCCTGAGGCCCGAGACAGAGGTTTTTAATATATTCTCTTCTAGAGTTCAAATTAAATAAAGTCCATACAACCCACGAGAGGATGAAGATGTAGAATGAGAGTGTTTTTTCAACGATTCCAAATTAAGTTCAAATTGATGGTTAACATGTTGGTTGCATAATCTGTGATGAAAATGATGCGAAAAATCAGCATTCTTTTTACTCCGTGAAAAACGTGTCATTTTTCACTAATTTAAAATGAGTAGTTTCAAATATTACTTCGGTCAATTTAAGTACATATTTTATTTTCTCCCATAAATTACCCTTAAGAATTATTGTGAAAATGAGTGTAGAAATTTAGAGATTTCGTAGTTTATAGTATTAATCTCAGTAGTGAGGTATGCTGTCGGCATTCGATAGTAATTCTTGGTTAATTGTTACGTCCCAAATATAGGAAAATTAATGTATGAAGGCGGACAACTTTTAAGAAGGGTTTCTCCATGGTATAAAAGGAAATGGGAAGATGGACTTTCCCCTTAGAAAGAGGGATTAATTCATTCTTGCCTTCTCTCCTGTTCCTTCCTCCCTTGTAAGGAACGTCGGAGAAGTTGGCACTGAAAAATCATTCTCCTTCATTTTCATTATTCTTATCTCGTAATTAAGTCTTCCTAATTCTCTGGACCTCCGATATCCGTTTACTCCTCACTTGGTCTGTCTTACTCTTTACTGCTCGTGCTTTCTCGTTCCTATCTCTCGGCGGAAACTTTTCCGTGGATTCTCTCCCGCTCCCCGACACTCTTCTAGCAAGTTGGCTGAAAAATCTTTCCTCGAGGGGAATAATAGAAGTGAGGATAGAGGATTTTTTTTGGCTCGGTGTCTGTGGAGAAATATGCATTACAAGGCTCTTCTTCCTCGCTAGCCACTCGAGAGACCATCGGTTGTGGCCCAAGCCCGGGAATAAGATCTCTGTGCGCTCAAGGCACTTTCGTACAACGGAGAGAATAACTAACGCTTGGCACACAATCTCCGTCTTCTTTTTCCTTCTTGATCTTTGTTAGATCCGCCACTTTTTCTAAGGTAAGACGCATGTCCCAGTCAAGGCGAATGATTTTTACGCTCTGAAATTGTTGCATTAAAATGCACATTAGCGGATGACTCCGTTAAAAGTTACTGTTGCGGCATCTCCCGCAGTTTCTTTGGAATTTGACGCATAAAATTCTTCCCTGAGTCACAAGAAGAAAATATTTCGAGGTAAACTGGAGTGGAATATATGAACAATCAGATGGTCGGAGGAGATGTTTATGAGGCACAAAAGAATTCCTCTATTTTCAACCTAGATGTACCGTTAAGCAGTAGTACCATTGATGCTTTTGAATTTTTCTGACCATTGCTTATAAAATAAGAACAAATGCATGAAGAAACAAAGAAATCCTTGGATTTGTGGGTATTTGAATTTGAAACTTGCATGTGTTCATTCTTATCCTAGCTTCTTCAAGCACACTTCTTTCATAAAGCTGCGGGAAAGACGCACGAAAACAGTGCGTATACATTTCTCTTTCTCAGAATTCCTGAAATATTTTCTTTATCCTCAAAGAGCATTAATTCCCTTACCTCATTTTTAAGTTTACTTTCAACTAATAAGAGTAATTTTATTTTTTATTTTTGTATTTCTAACCTTGATCTGCTTGAATTTTTTCTCATATTATGTTGGCTGAGCTTTAAATTTGTGGAATGATATCGGTTATATCAACATCTTTCGCGCCCTAAAAATATGCCCAAAATATCCTGGACTTGATTAGGATTCTGTATCCAAATAAACATGAAATATTTTTCAATGGTCTCAATTCTATTGTATTTCATTCTTTTTTATGCAAGATTGATGCTATTAAACTTCATTAGGAGTGTTATCATTCCTATCAATAACTTCTTGACACTTTCCCCAGATAAAAATACATACACAAGTGAATTAAGTTACCACGAAAGAAAAAAAAATTAGAAGTACTCAGGCTGTTTGCTGATGAACTACGGTGTCAGATACGAAAATATGATTATTACGACAGGAAAAAATAACCCCAATAAATCGAGAAGTATTTGCAATAAAACATACGTACCATTCATGCTGTTCCTTTTCTCATCAAAATATTCTGATGTTAGGTTATGAATGATATCAGCTTACGATAGATATTTATGTTCAAATGTATTCAATGATAACTCGCCCACAAATAAAAATTCGAAATAGTGACATCAAGTTACAAATAAAGTAAACGAGAGGAAATGCGAAAACAGAATTCATCAGGCAGTTCATTATCACAATATCTTGGAAAATTTGTTGATTTACTGGCGTATTCAACGTTAAATATGTCCCACTCACCAAATCTGGAAATCAGCTATTGGCTTTTCAACCGCTGACATTTATAAGCCACAATTGACAGTCAGCCATCATAACTTCGACCTGGGATTAGTTGACCTTGTAGAAAAACCGCGATCAATTCCAGATAATGATTTAATTGAATGCAATGCATGTATGTTCCCATATGATACTTATCCAAATAAACGATTTCAATAATGTTTTCTTGAACCTTACGAAAATACATGATCACTATATAACACAGCTACTCATGTAATGATTGACGACCAAGTTACATTATGTAGAATGTTTCCTTAACAATGAAACCGGTGGTTTATCAATTAATAAATATAAAATATTATTTAGGTTGTTTGCCTGTTTAGCGATAGCAAAAGATCTTTCATATGACTATTTGAGTTACAATATTTGAGGCGTTCGTATGCTCTTCGTGGGAGAATCTATGAAAACAAAATTAATGTCTATATTAATTAATTAACGTTTAAATTATCCTTGGTAATATTCAATATGGTCATATTTATACTATCTATCACTATAGGACAAACGAGAATTATTACTAGAAATTACTTTTCTTTCAAAAAACCTCTCCTAATAGTTATAGCGCATCGGTTTTAAGGCTAAACGGAAACATACTCTCCACTCACGCTCATGGTGAAATTCCGGCTGTAGAATGACGGGAGGAGGGCGTGGTGAAATTCTTTGGAGGAAAATGTCAGAGAAGGCGCCCATCCTCAAGCCACAAGAATAGAATAATAATTCGTCAGTCTCCTCTCCTACAAAGGCACTCGCCCGACCCTCGGACTCCCAGTGCCCAGCATCTCTCCCTCACCCTCCGTCCCAGCTAAAAGTATTCATAATTCATAACAAAAGGGACGCTTTAAAGAGAGGCGTTTAAGGGAATGGAAGGGGTCCATAAAGGGTCAGAAGAAAAGGATGCTTATTAGACGGGGGTGGGGGAGGGTGAAAGTTGAAGGGACGGAGAATAATACAGGGGAAGAGGGGTGGCGGAATATAATACCTATAAGGGAGAGGAGGCTCCTCCTCCGGGGGTGTGAGGGGAAGCGCAGGGGATCGAGAGTGGAGCGGGAGGAAAGGCAAGAGCATTTCGATTTCATTCTCTAGTTCTCACTCGACAACAGAACGGGACATATTCGTGAATGGGACTCACTACTTCTGGCGAGGACGACGCTTTTAAAATCTATTAACGTTTAGCTTTCACCGGGATTTATGCCATCCCCCGTCTCCATTCCCGAGCAAAAACAGAGGCGTTAATTGCCCGAGGGAGGAAAATGTTAATCCAAAGGAGAATTATATTCTAGTCTTGATTCATTTATTGGTATGTTCCCTATTCGATCGAAAACGATGACCATTTCTCTTGGAGGGAAATATAGATGGATACCCTTTTGGGAAAATCTCCCAAGTTGTCTAAAATTTCAACTTTAATCATTCGCTATACATTTCAGTATTTAACTCTTTTCTCAAAATACTTTCGGTTCAAAACTATTTGAGTTTAAAAGAAACGCACTCGCTTGGCAGCGGGTATAATGGGTGGCTGCAGTCATAGAGATTTTGCATTAGAGATTGCTTAATTAAGTAATAAGTAGCATTACGAAACAATATAATTCACTCATAAAGTAATGGACACGAAAATATGGACGAATTAGAATTCTGTTTGCCTTTATTGGAAGTGGCCAAATTACTAAGTAGCAATTTTTTCAATGAGCTAGAACTAGAAACAAGTAGTGATACAGACACTCGTAGTAGTAGTAGTATTTAGGGGAGGCGACCGACAGCTGAGGTCATTTGCGCCATAGGGGTTGGACAGGAAAGGATGAAGGGTGGAGAGAAACCCGGCGTCGGCATTAGCCTACTCTTTACGAAAGGCGCCAAGGGGTCCGCAGTTTAACGTCCCATCCGACGGACGCTTACTCACTCAAAGTGCCCTCCACACTGCACCTCAAGTAGGGATCGAGATACCCCTGAAAAATATCCAACACCGCCGGGATTTGAACCCGAGCCCTCTAGGTGGGAAGCCAGTACGTCAGCCCCCGCACATCTCGATCCCTACAGACACTCGTATCACAACGAAAATCAAAGCATTGGAAGTAATTTCTTCATATACTTTGAAGGAAATTAGGAAATATTATTGAAATTTAAAGGGGCAGTGAAAATATACATAACCCACCCACTTTATGCAGCCACATTTTTTCCAACCGAATTCATCGTTTCCAGACCGTTTGTGTTTTTATAAGTTCCATTACCCGGATCTCTTTGGTCAAAGTGCACCGAAATCGTTTACATTATTTCAACACGCTCGACATAAGCGAGTCCCACTTATTTTCGACTCTCTCTGCACTCTGCCTGTCGTGCCACAATGGTCGTCTATATACTCGAAGTGTCGTTGGTCATTCACTTTCATGAAAAGAACTCGCCATCGCATGCATTAACTACCTCTGAAGAGGAAAAAAGCTTCCATTTGCGTTTAAACTTAAGCCTATTAATCTAAAGTATTCCAGTGAACTAGACATGTTCCCAAAGAGCACTACCGATCCATTATTTTATGCCAATATCCTCGATCACCCCCGCGCCAGCACCGCCTTTCTCCTTAATATTCTCCATTTTTCTATTTTATTTTTTTTAGGAAATCAATTCCATCCTTTCACATTTTTCACTCTTCTTTTCAAACCTTTTATTTTTTCTCTCTCTCAAACCCGAACCTCTATTACGCGTTCTCCCTACTCATATTTATCATACCTCCCCAGAGAAATTTCACGGTGAACTCACGTTTCACATGAAAGTTGGTCTCGGGAGGAGTATCTGAAATCGGAAAGCTACCTTCTTAGATATGAGCCCTCAAAGGAGCGCATTCACTGGTTTTCATAAATATGTTTTTGCAACAACAAAATGGATTTCTTTCAATCCTTAGGATTCAGTTTCGTAAGGTTGAAGTATATAGGGTAGGTAAATAACGATGACTCACCAAAACAAAGGTGTAATTTTCCATTTATACTTTACTCTGTAATTAATGTAATTAAAATTTAAAGCTGATCGAGAATATTAAAATTACTTTACAAGATATATATTTAAGAGTGTAATTATAAAGATATGAAGAGTGAAAGTAGAAGGCAATCGGATTAAGGCATAAGTATTATTTGACTTCTTTTCATGCAACTTGAAAACTATTTCAGTTCAGTTTAATGGTTATTTATTGCATGCTATGCGTCCCTACTTCACTAGCTGCTTTTGCACAATGATAGTAAAAGTTAGCAAACAAATATCCCTAATTGACCAGAACCTCTTCAGGTTGCATTAAATTACGCTGTTTCAAGGTGAATGCATATATTATTTGTATAAACAAACATTTTATATGCCTCATAGTCACCTACTGGGACCTATAACGATCCAAAATTTTTCCAATAAGTATGAGAAACCGGCAAAAACCACTCCCAAACTAGAATTGTCTGCAAATTAATACACTAAATAAAAAGTAGAACCATTCCAACGCACTTCAATGGTGGCTTAAAAAAGTGCAGATAATCAGGAAATATTATTACTATGTTTATCTTATATTTTTTACGTCATTGCGTTATTTTTCTCCGTTTACCGTCTGTCTCTTCCTCGAATCTTCCTTATCTTCCATGGAAGGTAAAAGTCATTTTGGGACGAACAACGGGGTGACATCTCGCGGGAGTCGAGAGAGGCTGTTTACCCTCTCTCCGCAGGAATCGACGTCACACACCATGCGGAGAATTCTTCAAGTTCCTGTTGTCCCTGACTTGAGTAATTTTCCACCACCCTGTGTGAATTAAAGAGGATGCTCGCTTGTTCCCCGCTTTTTCAAAGAGCGTCGAAAAACCAAAGAAATCTTCCGCTTCAAAGCACACCGCTTGTCGGAAACATTTGTTTGCATTGGCATTGATTTAGCTCAAATGATTATTACCTATTTAAAGAATGGTTTCAGACGGTCGCTGATGACTTTTACTTCTAAGCATTTCAAGAACTTCCTCTTTCTATACCCTACATGATTTCCTCCTTCAATTATTCGTAAGTTATGCCGGACTTGAGTCTTTCTAGAAAAGCTTTCCTCTCTTCACCCTCAATATTCTCCCTTTTATCACGGAATTCAACATATCCGTACATTTTAATATGCATTTCCTGCTTTTTCTGTCTTTTTCAGATTTCTCCATCAAAGTCCTCTCTTTTTCCGTTCTATTTAAACCCCAGCCATTCTTCATTCACTCTGTCCAACTTATTTTCTCCACTTTCCGCTAAGTATCTCATAAATCTCCAATCTACCTTCATCCTTATGCATCAAAGACCAGATCTCACATCCAAAAAGCACTGCGATTCATATTCAAGTCTTTACTGATTTGACGTTCACGTGCAGAGCAAATCTTAATAAATCAATAATGTTTAATCGGGGCAGATGTCCAAACTAGTACGCATCACTTCTTCTTAATTGGCCTTTGCTTCATATTATAAAAAAGTTCAATTGGCTTCAAAATTCAATTAAGTTACAGTTACTATGTCAGATTTAATAATTAATTGTAGCTAATTACTTTCCTAAAAATTTTTTCATTCTAACTCAAAAAATGTTGCAGCATCTCATTCATGTTTCATTTAGAAATATTTCCTGCAAAGAATATATCCTTCGCAGTTTCCCTTTCAAACAAAATTTCAGCTGAATACTTAGCGAAGTGATTTGAGTCGGTGAAAGGCCCACGAGAACTATAGCAATGTCCAAAATAAGTTATAGGCGAAAATTTTCCAAGAATGCCGTGAAGAAATAATAATGTCTACAAATCTTCTATATAATTTCATGTTAATTACTGCTACACGCATGCTATATTTTGGTAAGACTAATTATAGGGAAAATTAAGACATCAATGAAAATTCGTGATACTTTTAATTTGGTTCCCGAAAAGGTGATACGGAGTCATTCTTAGATTCATTAAAAACTCAGCATATGGCGCTGATGGAGAATTCATTCAATAAAATTCTATTTCAATTCAAAAAATGCAATTCTAGGAGTGAAACTAGAGCAAGTGGAATCCTTAATGTACGAGGGTCATCCGGAAAGTAGTACCCGTTCGTGAAATAAAGACACAAAAGTAAATATTAACAAACATAAAAAATTTTATTTGAAAGAGGATACTTTAAACTACTTCTCAACATAATCTCCAAGCAAATTAAGGCATTTGTCATAACGTGTGACAAGTTTCTGTATTCCTGCTGCATAGTCCTTCGCCGCCAGCTCATTGAGATACGCGAGGGACCCATCTTGCACAAATTTTTGCATAATGCAGATGGTGTTTAACAATTTCATGAACAATTGTTCGAGAAACATTGGGAAAATGCTCACAGATGTCATCAATTGTGACGCGCCGATCGTTCCTCACGAATTCGTCAACTGAGCTCACCAGTTGGTCTGTAATGACAGACGGTCTCTCCGAACGCTCATCGTCGTGTGTGTTCCCCCTCCCCATGTTGAAGTTGCGACACCACCGCCGAACAGACGACTCGTCCATTACATTGTCTCCATACACCTCCTTTAATTGGCGATGAATATCACATGGGCGAACGTTTCTTGCATTGAGGAATTTAATCACTGCCCTCACTTCACAACTGGCGGCGTTCTCAATTTTTTTAAACATTGTAAACAATCACAGAAACAACACAGGCAATGCTAGCGTCACGCAACTTGGCTCAGAGAAGGCAGACAAGCCACTGAAGCTATCTGACCTCGTCCAGCGGCTACTCGCGTCGTCAGCACTTCATGCGGCACGAACGGGTACTACTTTCCGGATGACCCTCGTACTTGCGCAGCAGTATAACTTGGGATGGAAGAAGCTCGACCGACATCAAGCGAAGAATAGTCCAAGCAGAGAAGGCGTTCATTGAGAGGAGACAACTCTTGTGTTCAAAAAGCGTAATATTGCAAACAAAGAAGGGATTTGTTAAAACGTTCGTGTTGAGCATGGCACTCTACGAATCAGAGACGTGGAGTACTGGAAAAGTGGACCAACGAAGAATAGAAGCATTTGAAACATGATGCTGTTGGAGAATGCTGAAGATTAAGTGGACAAAGTGAGGATGAGGACGAGGAAGTACATAGAAGAGCAGAGGAGGATAGGGCCTTTTGGAGAAATCTACGCTAAAGAAGAAATAGATGGATTGGACACACCTAGAGGCACAATGGATTAGTTAGAAAAATGATAAAAGGAAAACTTGAATGAAGATCCCGCGAGGAAGCCTAAGAAACAAATACACAAGGCAAAGTAGGTAAAACAAGGAACCTATCAGAGGGTGAGGGAATTAACACTAAATAGGGAAGAATGGAGGGCTGCAATAAACCAATCGTAGGATTGAAATACTGATAATGATGAGAGAATTCATTGAGACGAGCCAAGTTGGAATTTAGAGAATTGAAGATATGATTGAACGGGATTTGAAAGAGGCTTGATTAGTAGGTTTCTTCAGTTCTGGCTGATTTTTGGAACCACGATTGCCGAAGATCTGGAACGGACTCTTCTATCTATATGAAAAGGAGGGTGATTCAACCTATTCTGGGTTAAGTGACCATAATCGCGGGAAAAAAGAAATGCGTGAATTTATATGGCGGACAAGGAGACGAAATCCCTTTTAATAAAGGTTCAGAGTCGAACATAAAATGGATATCAGCGATTTTGGATTCCCCCCAGTATCTATTGAGTATTGCGGTATTTCTTTCTCTCCGCATATTCCTTTGGTTTTTTTCATGCTTACTAACTGTTTTTATGCCTTTGACAAATTCCAAAGAAACTGCGGGAGATACCGCAACTGTAACTTTTTAACGGAGTCATCCGCTAATGTGCATTTCAATGCAACAATTTCAGAGTGTAAAAATCATTCGCCTTGACTGGGATTCGAACCCAGATCCCTCAATATCCGGTCGAGTGCTTTAGCCAATTAAGCTACCGAGGCGTCCTCTTAACGCCTCGGTAGCTTAATTGGCTAAAGCACTCGACCGGATATTGAGGGATCTGGGTTCGAATCCCAGTCAAGGCAAATGATTTTTACACTCTGAAATTGTTGCATTGATTTTATGCCATTCAAAAATCTCGTTCTCTTAATTCCTCTCCACCCAAATGCTCTACATTCTCCTCCTATCGCATTTTTAGCATTCCACATATTCTCAATATTCTCCACCCAGTCTCCTTTCTTCTTCAGATTTTATTATAAACTTCTCTGCTCTTCTTTCAACTAATTAATGACGCATGACTTCGCCCTCTGATCCCTTTCCAGTATAAATAATCGTAATACGGTATCCGGATAATGTTTAAGCAGCACAGGGAGAATTTAAAATAGTTTTTATGTGAATAAATGAACATGAATTAATAATATGAAATGAGGAGCAATATTTTTGAATTAATTAATATCTTTGGTAATATCTCTACAAAATCTAAGTATGCGTTGAGCAGTATGTGGTGACTCGTCATAGGCAACTTTTTACGCCACGAAAGATCTGGTAGGAAGAGGAGCAAATGGGATATGGCCTCATCCCTCTCCTCATCGCTCGAGTGTATGTGTAAGGCGAGCCACCGGGTCTCTTCTTTCGTACGCTGCAGTACTTACTTGACCCGCGGTCGAATAGCTTAGATTTAATATTAAAGTAAAAGTCAATATCACTTTACTTCATTATCATCCAGACAAAGAGTTACAGTATTTTACAATTTCTCTAGAAATGAAAAAAAAGAGTAATGAATCATGGCGAGGTGATCATCATATTTTAACATTAAATTTTTTTTCAACACCCCGAAATCGAAAGTCATACATTTCAGAACATTAAATTCACTCGCTTTTGCTAGGATTAGAACCAGGATCCCACGAAATCCGGGAATCTTGGGGATCGGGGTTTGAATCCTGGTCAAGGGGAATGATTTTTACCCCGAGGAGTTACTGAACGTCGGTGCTCATCTGCGGGTAACTCCGTCGAAGTAACTGTCGCGGGATTTCCCACTGTTCTTAAGGACCGAATTTGGACAAATTGGTGAAAATCCTCCCTTAGGCACGGTATTAAAGATATATTACATGTATAACGATTTTTTTACCGTATCAAATATATTTCATTTCGTTTGTTTGGGAGCAAAACCTATTTAAAAAATCACTCAACTAATAAAGTGACTCAATAAATTGAAGTACTAAAAAAAATAATTACCACAAATTTCATATTTGACTCAGTATTATTTCATTGCCTTCGGATCCTTTTTGGTAAACGCAGCTTAGCTTGGATGGGAGATTTTCATAGCGAAAGAGCACATCAAGAGTGACTAAACCTCTCTGGTAACGCTCAATGGCCTCTTTCGTGTTACCCTCCCACAATATTCCCATCTCAGGCACGCCCTTTGGACCATTCTTCTCCGTTCCAAAAAGGGTAAACATTTGCCCCTCTGGAAACTCATCAGGGCTTCGTTCCACGCCTAAACTCCTCGCCATCGTACAACAGTCCCTCATCAATTTACTCGTCATTTACTCAGTGTTATCCACCCACGCACGCATAAGACCCCACGCTGGCTCACGAGCACGGACTAGAAATATAGTCTCCAATTGTGTAAACTTTGCACTCTAAATCCACAATTCGTGAGAGAATGGATGGATAGGGAGAGTGAGAAGGAATGATGTAGTCGAGATGGGATTTAATTGAACTGGCGCTATTTGTGCGCCAGGGATTATTATTCCGCCCAAAATACAAATGGCAAAGTGGTGAGAGCAAACCCCTTTCTTCGACTCCTCCGTGTGTTCTTCCGTAATTGAGGA
Organism: Hetaerina americana; assembly: GCF_022747635.1. Taxonomy (NCBI): domain Eukaryota; kingdom Metazoa; phylum Arthropoda; class Insecta; order Odonata; family Calopterygidae; genus Hetaerina; species Hetaerina americana. Next base: position 25,004,072 of record NW_027287316.1, read on the forward strand.
TGTCAGAAGTCCCTATCGTCTTCCCACAGATATTTGGCGGATAAACGAACGAATCCTACTCAATATGATTACGGTTCCGGCCGAAGACAAATCCGTCTCGGCTGCTCTCGGAGAAGAATCATGAAAAGAAGGCGAAATGGTTAAAATATAGGTTATCGTACCACTATTTTTCCCAGTGAGATGCCTTTTGAGAGAAAAAGTATGAAAAATCAATCAAGTATTCATTCCTTAATTAGAGAGATAAAAAAGAGCACTTATTAGCAAAGGTAAAGAACAGACTCATTATTCTGATAATAATTAATTTTCTTGGTTGCTGGAGCAATTTTATTTTTTTTAAACCAATTTAAGTTGAATCCTTAATTTGTATTTCCTTAGAATATTTGATATGTTTACCAATAACTTCATAGTATCACTTTCCAAATGTGATTCTTTCTTTTTCTATAAAAAAATTCTTTGTTCATTTAAATTTATTTGGAAAAATATTATGTAATTATTTGTTTTCCCTCTTTTCTTAAAATAAACTTTTAATGACTCCATATTCATGCAAATATATGAAAGATTTATTCAAAGAAGAATATGGTTCTTTCTTTCTTATATTCTTTAAGTATAACCAAATATTCTTCAAAAGCATAAATTTAAATATGAAATTCATGATTTCCAAGGTAGTCTGGTACCAAATACACACTTTCTTACGAAATGAAATTAACTTGTTATTCCCTCAAGGGCATTTCTAAAAGTTTCATATTCATTTTATTAACATTTTTGCATGCAGTTATTCCAGCTAAAATATCTAGGAAGTCATGCAATAAATGTGTTAAAACGCAATGTTTAGATGGGTAGTTGGAGATAAATCATCGGCATTCAAAATTTAGAAATGATATGAAATCATGTCAAGAGTGCCCTTCCCCAGCGAAAGTTCTAGAGAGGTTTTTCAATTAAGAATGAAAACAGAAACAAATAATAAAAAATCCTGGAATATTCCCTTGATTTTCCAAGGGAAATCTTTGTAATTAAATTAAAAGTACAATGATTTTAACTTTATCTAAACCTGTAGAATACTTTCTTCCTTTGAGAATATGAAGTCTTGAGAATTCATCATTAGTTTACCAAATTCAGTGTATTTTATTGATATTTTTTGAATACACATTCATCTTCATGGGATGAAACATTTAATGTTTTAAGTCAGACCAAGGAATATATAATATTGTACAATAGACGTCAATTTTATATTCAGCTATTGTGAGGTTAGAAACTTGACGCTTTAGAGAAATTAAAGCACAAATCCATTATCAAGACGAGAGACAAATGGAGTTTTATTCATTATTAGTCTCGTACATGCGTAACTTAACAAACTTTTGAATATATTTTTACCTCATCAAAGATTTTAAGTCATATCATGAATAGAGTTTCAATGGACGAAATGACCATGGCATTGTTTTAAATTGTTACCATATTATATTAAGAAACAAAAAATAACTATATATAGAAAAAGGCTAAGCTAAACATTAAGATAGGAAGGCATAAAATGGAGCAGGAAGAACAGTTAACGTATCTTGGAAATGTTTTAGATCAGCAAGGTCAAAGTAGTAGGGACGTAAGGAGAATTGTGCTAGGCAAAGAGGCTTTCAGAAAGAGGAGGGAGTTAATGACAGGGACGTTGAGTAAGGATGTTAAGAAAAGGCTCATTAAAACTTTGATATGGAGCTTAGCTATACGACGAGAAAACATGGTCAGTGAAGCAGGATGATAGAAGTAGATTGGAGGCTTTTGAAATGTGGGCATGAAGAAGAATGGAGAAGTTGAAATGTACTGAAAGGAAAACAAATGAAAAAGTACTTGGTATGGCGGGCGAGGAGAAGGGTATGTTGGGAGAAATCCTATGGAGGCTAAAGAAAAGGATGAAAGTCGTATTGACCGGCAGTGGGATGTTGGAGACTGTAATAGATGAGAGAATGTTAAAAGAACTAGGAAAGTCTCACAAATGTGAATAATAATGTGTGTAAAGTTAGCAGTAGCGAACAAAATCAAAAACACATAAACACACGAAAAGAAAATAATGTCACAAGATTTCGAATTGTCGGTAGGAAGAAACTGCCTTCTTTGTCTTGTTTAGGAAAGGTACCTTGACCACTGACAATTCGAAATTGTATTTCTTTTCTTTTTGTGCTTTTATGCTAATATAAATATATATATATATATATATACATATATATATATATATATATATATATATATATATATATATATATATATATATACATGTACATATACGAGTATATATACATACCCACACACACACACACACACACGACCATAAATCAGTCAAAATTAAGCAGACAATTTTAACTTTTATTAATGATTATTTTATTTCGATATTAAACATTTATGAACTGGCAATGACAGAACTTTTTCTCATATGGTCAAAACTGCGTAAATGTCCCGTAGAAAATAATAAAACCTTTATTTCTGCTATGAACTGAAATGTTACATCGGATTTATACTAGAATTTTTCGCAGATTTTGAGTTGATGAAATTTCTATCGTAAGCACGCGCAGTAAGCAGTGGATGTGGGCATGGCATTCCTTTGTGTTCGAAATAATCCCGTCTACGTACTCTCCTATAATCTCCGTTCTTACGCTCTGTGTAGGCCCAGCTTTGAGGCAGGGTGCGCAACTTCTCCATCCGCGAAGAAGTTTCCCCAGGCTTCCACTCCGTTAATGGCGAGAGGAATAACTTCATCTCAGTCCCCTCCCCCGAATGCCCCGTTGCTGCGTCCTTCAACGCTGGCAGTCCGGTTGGGGATATGATTCCTTTTGAGCTAGCTAACGCGGTGGGACGAGTTTTAATCTATCAATATAATACTCAGTACACCGCTGCAAAGGCTAAGTGTTGGGGTTTTTGATAACGATCTTATTATGCATAAATATTCATTTTTACATATTTAAAAAAAATTTGTCGCCCTAAATCATTGAAAAATGAGTATTTATGCCAAATACACAGTAGCTTAGCATAACATTAATCGAATTTATTCTTACATTTACTATAGTTGAAAGAGGAAAGGTGTAGATTAAAAAATTCAACTACGAAAGAGTTATTTTATAATACAATACAATACTTAAAACACAAAAAAACTCATAGAAAATAGTTTTGATTTTTCAATTTAGGTATTTTTCAATGGAATCTACTATGTAGAGAATTGTTTGAGCTCTTTCCATTAACTATTTGAAGTTTTAAGAATTGTTGTAAGGTAACCACTGGACAATGGACTGGATGATAAACTTTAAAATGACTTTATGTGATAATGTATGTAAGTGATGTGGACGGTGAAAAGTTGGACTATGAAAGTGTGCGCCGGTTGACGGTGAGGGATTTTGGAGAGGATGTGATATTGGAGGGCGGGTTTTCGTTCATTTGCGTCTGGACCATTTGTGATGGTACGGCCTTATTATTTGCTTTGATTATCTTAGTATTTAACACCTCAATTTTGATTTTTCAAATTGAAATTCATACAAATATTTCAGATTTGATTGTGATGCTGGAGATCTGTGTACCATCTGAAGTTATTTATATGCAAACGAATTTTTAAGGGGATCGATATGGTGCGGGGGCTCACGTACTGGCTTCCCACCCTGAGGGCGCGGGTTCAAATCCCGGCGGTGTTGAATATTTTTCAGAGGTATCTCGATCCCTACTTGAGGTGCTTTGTGGAGGGCACTTTGGGTGAGTACGCCGTCCGTCGGATTGGACGTTAAGCCGCGGACCCCTTGGCGCCTTTCGTAAAGAGTAGGCTAATGCCGACGCCGGGTTTCTCTCCACCCTTCATCCTTTCCTGTCCATCCCCTATGGCGCAAATGACCTCAGCTGTCGGTCGCCTCCCCTCAAAACTACTACTACGAATTTTTAATGATAATGATTGAATATGGGGGACAGTAAATTAGGATTCAGAGGGTTCAAAATTTCAATTAACATGGTATTTCAAGAACTACACCATAGTTCGTATTTATACTTATTTTTGTATGTTCTTAATGAAATAACTCTGGTATATGTTCAAAATTTCTATAATAGTATTTATTAAGGAAATTAAAAAAATCGTGTTTTTAAATAAAAGTTTTCGTGTTCTTGGGTTCGATTTTTTTTACTATTCTCTGACGTGCGGGGTATAGAACGAGGATCTAAATCTGTCAGTGGTAATATTTATCTAATTTAAGCACAGTGGTACCAATAAAACTATATTTTGGTGCCCAAATAATTCCTTCAATTTCGAAAGAAAACGCGACTGTCCTGTTGTCCCATTCTAGAAACCTTGTCCCACGGGTGCCGCGTTTAATACAAAGGTTTGGCCAAGTGCGTGGACAGTTTTGAGAGACTTGATTAAATTCCAAGAATATAGAACCGATTTTTTCTTCTTTTATTTTATTTTATAAATCATATTCATACAATTTTATCGTGTTTTAGTCTAATTCCTGTAATTCAAGCCCATAGAATTCACCAACTTGACATTACTGATTCCAGAAATTCATCCTCGACATGGTGGAGACGATGCAAAATCCCAAAACGTCTACCGTTCATGTCTCACGGAGTCCACCGTCTTGATCCTTTTCTTTGCACCTTTTTGCGTGCTGTTCATATGACCTTCTAAGCTATGCACGCAAAATGGCTGCGGGGTTGGCTGGAGTTCGCACGCAAGTGAGAGGAATTTAGGGAAGCAAACATTGGAGGATCAACATATACCTACCTACTCCAAAACCATAGGAAACGATTCAAGTTAAAAAAAGGGTTCACGCGGTGTGATTTCTCGTGTTTGTTCGTTTTGGGAGAGAGGAAGGTAGAGAAACGGAGAGAGAGAGAAAGAGAGCGATGGAGTGAGAGAACCTTTCCCTTTCGCGAGTTCTCCACGATTTCAACTCGCTTTGATTCCTCCGAAAACGTTTCCGAAAGCATTTTCGCTAATGATGTCAACAACTTGACATGATAATAATGCGAAATTTATACCAACGCAACCTCGTCTGTCGAGTTTTAGGTCCTTCCATCAAAACGGATATTATTCTCGTATCTGAGTCGAAGAAGAAAATTAGCAGTACATTTAATGAGGAGTAAATATATGGACAAACAGAGATTAATTCAAATTGTATTTTAGTTTCAAATATAGAAATAAAATTATACAGATAAAAATGCTTCTCGACATTGTACTGAAGATACTTTTTGAAATATTAGATATTTTTGCAATTATTTTCTGTTCAATTGATTCTGATTTCGTTCGTTAATACGGATTCAAGCATCTTTTTTGAAACATTTAGAAATAAAATATTAATGCAGATCTTATTTCCAAGGTGCAATCAATAACCAAAGAAAATAAAATCAGAAATAATAATGTTTGAATCAAATCGAATCCTGGGTGATTTTTGAAACCGAAATTACTTTCCAAGCTACAGGGTCATAATGTCAAATATAAAATAACTTGAAAATACCAAAATTTATTGCATGTAAATGTTGAGTTATACTTACATAAATGTTACTCTACTCTATTCGTACAATTTGTGATCAGATAGTGGATAAATAGTTGGGAGTGGAAAATATTTTTTCAGTTTCCATTTGGTATGTTTTCCATCGTGATCTATCTCCGGGGCTCTTAATATTTGGATTGAGTTTTCATTATAAGTATTTCTGAGCTTATGCATGTGATTAGTTCATCGATTAAAAAATACAAGTAGGCTACTGTATCCAATGTCAAGTGATGATTTTTAGACCTCAAATTAATGTACAAATAGAGTTTTAAAAAAGCTGAAAAGTCAAACGTTTAATTCGTCATAGGTGACAACTAATTAATAATTAATCCATTTCATGCAATATGAAATGACTTAATCAATGAATTAATATGAAAGCAATGTGTAGTAAAAGCAAATTCTATGGAACAGCGGGAGATGTCGCAACAACGACTTTTAACGGAGTCATCCCCTAATGCGCATTACAATAAAACAATATCAAATCGTAAAACTATTCGCCTTGACCCGGTGATATGAACCCGGTCGAATGATGCAATGGGTTTCAGATGGAAAGTCAGGAAAATCCATTGGAAATAAAGGGTAGCCCCGTGGGAAATAAATGGCCATTGTATTATCATAAAAAAGACTAATGATGTGATTTGATCGTAGCTGTTAAAGAAATACAATTAATTTTATAAATAGGAATGAGCCAGGACAATAAGCTTAAGCTGTCCAAATGCCAATTTACTGCTGCTATCTCCTCAATTTCCTGCTCGGATTGTGTTTTAAATTTTCTAGAAATATAAAGACTCACTCGTTCCTAATTACCTAAATCTCTATTTATTAAATAATTAATATTAATTACGGTAAAACGGAGAAAGTATTTATATAAATTGAATGCCTAATGTAAATTAATTAGGATTACGACGAAAGAGTTTCTTACACTGATGATAACAATTAAAAATTCTAGTTACGGTCAATAAGACAAACTATATATCTTAAATGCTGAGTTAATTAAAACTATACTTTCCAAATCTGTGACTTAATACCGTCACGGTTATGTGCATGGGCTTATCCCTGTGGATCCCTACCCTGTAGATCCCCACCCTCGAGGTAATTTGGGAAACTAGGTAGTCAATATCGCTTAGCTGCGATTGGCTATGGTCATTTTTTTCTCAATCGTATGACAACTGTAAAATTTTGCGCTCATTGTCGTTTACAAGTAGTGTTCAATTATAATTGGCGAATAATTCACAAATTTGTTTTTGGAGCTGAAAGTTTCAGTATTATTTTCAAAAATATTCTGTCTTACATGAATTCCATCAACAAACTATTGATTATTATTGAGTCAAATTCAACATTTTAATAGCAATGCAAGTTTCAATTCTCTTTTTACTACTTTCCTTATTTCATCTACGAGTAATTCAAGGCATATCTTGATATATGGCAGATTTCTACCGGAGATTTAAGTAAGGCATGGTTCCACTTGTTACTCAGCAAAACCTCCACGAGGGTCAGTGGCAGGTTGTAACGTGTTTATAATCATTAATCTCATGAGTTGTTAATACCTTATGTTTGGGAATCAGAGGCTGGGTTGAGGCTAGAAGAGACTGGCATTTAACTCTACGTAATGTTAATCTCTCCTATTTTCCGTTACCACTGCAAACAGTAGTTAGTTGTTTATGCAAAATACCCTACTCTATCGAACACTTTGGTATAGTGGTTAAGATAATTATCACGTGACTTAGTGAGTCATGATTACGTTTTTAGTCATGTTGATAATGACTTGGCCTGCTGACGCAAACGTCCTCATGCGAATTACTACGAGGTCACGAATTATGCGCGACTCCCGTGATTAATTCGTTAGACTACATGGCGGGATATCGTCTCAGACATTTGAGTAATTAAAGAAAGCAATTTCAGCCTTGATAATGCCAATATTGGAAAGTGTGTTGTTAAAATGAATAGACACTCGTGATTTAAAAAAATTATTAATTTTGAATGTCATGACTGTGAACTCAGATAAACGGGTCATACGACTAGAGGGCGTTCTTTTAATAGAGGGAAATTCCGAAAGTCAGTTTGTCGTGAAAGGAAGAGAGAGCTTTTGAGCAGTGGAGACCGTTTTAAACCTTGAGAGTAAGGGAAGAGCGTGAGCGTAACCCAGCCGTTGAAGTGCGGCAGAAGTAGGAAACTTTGGCAGCCAAGGATGGAGGGCCCACGGGGTCGGATGTGAGAGGGTGAAGGCGGTGCAAAGTAACCCTCGCGCAGAGCGAAGCCATCCCATCAAACCCCCTCCCGAAACCTATTCACCACGTTTTCCCTGTCGTTATCTTCCCCACGTCATCACCTCCTTCCGAACCCTTAGCATTCCTCACCACGCTGACGAGTTGTCATATACAGGGCCATAGCGTAAGCCCGTGTCTGTGGAAAAGCCGTGAACGGCGCTTTAATTTTCCCACTTCTCTTTCACTCGCGACAGGATAAATTCAAAACCACTCCCCATTCTTAACCTATCCAACTAACTTCCCTGCCACCCCTCTATCAACCTCTCACACGGAACTCTACCTCTCGATGCTCATATCCGTCTGTTTATCTTCTTCTTCCCACCCCACCATCCCGACAAATCAACGTAAACCTTCACCTCGTTCACACTTAATATATATTTATATTTTTTTTATATATATGTATATGTATATATATATATATATATATATATATATATATACGTATGTATATATATATATGTATACGTATGTATATATATATATATATATATATATATATATATATATATATATATATATATATATATATATATATATATATATATATATATATATGTATATATATATGAGTGTGTGTGTATGTGTGTATATGTGTGTGTGTATATATATATATATATATATATATATATATATATATATATATATATATATATATATATATATATATATATATATATATATATATATACACACACACACACGCATCTTATATACCTGCACACATTTACCCCAGACCAACAGAAGTTTCTGCATTACCGGAGTGCCGGTAAACAAGCGGCGCCCACGGAAGGAGCTCCGTGCCACTGACTACTCCGAAAGTTGGCGAATAGTTGAAGGGATTGAGAGAAGATTCGAAAATTTCAGTTTGAGTATCGGAACTCTTGGCCGAGGTCGTTGGGTGGTTTACTTCGTGCAAGTGCATAGTCTGCAGAGACGGTGTTGAGATTCGTTGACGAGTTGAAGAATTAATGCCTTTAAATCGTCACGGCTCTTATATTGATGGTGCCTCATGCTGTTATCACGGTGAATAAATTGTTTCAAGTTTTTTGCTTTGAAGAAGCGTTCAGGGAATTTGATATCATTAGAAAAAGATTCGTTTCAGAAGTGACTAATTTGATAAATTTCTCTGACATAAAAATTGTTCTTAGTAAAATATCTTACATTGTAAACCGAAAAGTGGATGGAGTTGGTTCTAAATAAGTCATGCACTCCTGAAAATATGTTATCATGGTTAATATTTTGATTGATTTGATGTTTTATGATGCACATTGGTTGAGAACATTTCTTGTAAGAAATATTTTCAATTCGTTGAAAGTTTGTATACATAATACTTGTTCGAATACAAATTTATTCTTTAAAATCGCCTTAGTTTTTATAGTAACAGTAGTACTCAGACACTTGAGTAATTAAAGAATGCAATTTCAGCCTTGATAATGCCAATGTTGGAAAGTGTGTTGTTGGGGAGGCGACCGACAGCTGAGGTCATTTGCGCCATAGGGGATGGACAGGAAAGGATGAAGGGTGGAGAGAAAATCGGCATCGGCATTAGCCTACTCTTTACGAAAGGCGCCAAGGGGTCCCCAGCTTAACGTCCCATCCGACGGACGGCGTACTTACTCAAAGTGCCCTCCACAAAGTACCTCAAGTAGGGATCGAGATACCAATGGAAGATTTTCAATAACGCCGGGATTTGAACCCGGGCCCTCAGGGTGGGAAGCCAATATGCTTAGTTTTTATTATAGTTAAAAAAATATGCAGTACTATTCATCATTCCACGAGCGTACAAAATGTCAGAGTATTACACTGCGGTCTATAGTCCACTCAGACTCAGTTGGTTTGGGTATTCAGTAAAACCAGAATTAGAAATGTTAAAAAAACCTTAGATTTGAAATGCCTAACCTGTTACGTAAATCGACGAGGATTATAGCTGTATTAACCGTGCAAGTACATCGATGTATGATGACGGGAATATTTAGGGTTTTGCCATTCCTTGTAGAAAAAGAGAAGAATAAGTATTCGTAATGACTGGTATTGAATTCTGTTCCGTTGAAGTTGTTTTTTTCCAAGGGTAATACGAGTAAACCAGTGAAAACCGTGTGAAGGAACTTTGAATTAGAAATGGGCACTTGAGATTAGTACTAGTAATGGTATGTTCTTTCGAAGAAATCTTTTTTCTCACCACAAAAATTTCAAGGCTGCAAACTCTCCCAGATATTTTAAATTTTGAAAAATATTCTTATGATAATTTTCAGTTCTTGAGGAGTGGGAAATTCGTGGCTTGTGACTTCGTAGGTAGTGAATAGAGTGGAATAAAGATAACATTCACATTTATGCCATTTAACAATTGAGATTAATTTAGAGAATTTTAGTAACACCAACTTTATCTCAAAAATTTGTTCTTAACAATTTCAAAAATTGATATCTTAACGAGTCGTTCGATGTTATTTCCTTCGTAAATTTTAGCTGTAAATTTATGCTTAATCTCTAGGTATTAAATACAATAGATATGAATATTTTGAAAATTAATAATCTTAGCTAGAAAAATTATTACTTGCGTTTCTATTTTTTGCTGCATTTCAATATTTTGGTGCAATGCCGCTTTTAGAAGGGCCATTGGCAAATGACCAGATTAGACGGCGTACGCTTCATAGATACGTCCAACGATCATATCAGTCCCAAATTTTATCTGAGTATCATAATTGGCATGAATATCAAAAGAGGAGAGCACTCAGTCTTGGTCCTATCGCTTATTACCTGGAGAATTTGGATTATCTATTTGGTGGAACAATGTGCAAATGGCATGATAGCCAAGGATTTGTATGAACTACGGCCTGCATTGCTTTGAAAACTCGCTATGCTTCTTTTTGGGTTCCGTCTATTAACGCTATAAGGCCTTTTGATTTATTTGATGACCAATTGGTAAAAAAATGATTTGTGATTACAAATGTATATACATTGTATATATATATATATATATATATATATATATATATATATATATATATATATATATACATGCATATATGTATGTATATATATGTATATATACATGTATACAGGGTTCGTCCGGAAAATAAGGGTACTGATTTTTTCCCGCCGCTCCAGGCGCGCTCAGCACCGCTCTGACGGGCTGCGATTGGAGGGGGGTATGTTGGCAAGCTAGGCTGAAAAAGGCAGTCGGCTCTGAGCTGTGGTGTAGTGAGGAGCTCTGTTAACGCGAACCTCCACGCTCGACCCACGTCACGGAACGCGATGCCGAAGTTTTTGGAGCAGTGTTATTCCATCAAATTTGCGGTAAAGCTTGGTAAATCGTCTACCAAAACTGTCGGTATGATTAACCAGGATTACGGGGAGTCAGCCATATCCAGAAACATGATCTTTCGGTGGCACAAGATGTTCGTGGAGGGCAGAGAAGAGGTCGACGACGAACCACGGCCTGGACGCCCATCAACGACACTCACCGACGAAAATGTGCGAAAAGTTCGCGATGTACTGAACTCTGATCGTCGTCTTAGTGTTCGGATGATAGCAGAGCAGTGTAATGTGCCAAAAACAATAGTGCACGAGATTATTAGGGAGCAATTACAGATGCGAAAAATTTATGCAAAGTTGGTGCCGAAAGTGCTCAGTGATGATCAATCAACGATGTATATATAGTATATGTATATAAATGTATATATATATGTATATATATGTATATATATGTGTATATATATGTATATATTATATATATGTATATATATATATATATATATATATATATATATATATATATATATATATATATATATATATATATATATATATATATATATATATATATATATATATATGTGTGTGTGTGTGTGTGTGTGTGTGTGTATAGATTAAATGAATGGAAAATACGTTTGTGAATACTGCTTTCAATTGTAAAATTGCAGTCCTCATTTCTTTGCAGTGCTCTTACATCAAAGGAAAGGAGAGGGTAGCCTGAAGAATTTACATGCTTTTGTGTGTATAAAACCCAACTGCATTATTATTCTAACTGTCAAAAAAATTTAAACTTTCTTAGACAATAGCGCAGCACATTTTTTTGCATCTTTTCGCATTGCGAAAATATTTACCTAATATCTACAAAAAATAGCAAGGTCCTAAAGGTATTACCGTCTTTGGGTAAATATCAATGACCGGGAAAACGAATTATTAAAACTCTTCACTTTAAAATTGCGAATTCACTTGTTCAGTTTTTTTTCATATTCGTCTAGAGTAATTGCTTGTAAAGTTGCCATGTAAGCTTCGCAACTCTATGCACCGCGTGTATTCTGTCAACAACCAAACGACTTCGAAGATTTGATACAGCGTCGTTATTTGAATTTTGATTGGTGGGAGATTTAATTACGGAAACATCGCTCGAATGACACTAACGCTTCAAGGCATGTGAGACCCGCATCAGGATGCATTCAGGCCCGCATTCTGTCCTTTCCGAAATTGGAGGTGAATTGTCTCTCTCGACGAATAAATTCGGTCTGAGGGGTTTGGCACGGGCAACCTGTGGTCTCCAGCCATTAATCCGGCAAATGTTTACCAGATAACACTCATCTTAAATGAAAATGGAAGCCTCACGGAGTAAATGTATCATAGCTGAAATCCTTGGAGGGCTTAAATCAAAGTTTCACTTTTTTAAGTGGACGTTTCCTATGAATTTCTTTCGAAACAGGGTGTGCATGTTGCGTGTTTGTGTGTATTTATAAAAAAATTAATAAACAAATGCATACACACACACATATATAAAAAAACCTTCAACACAGTAATCAACCCGAAGGTCGGTTTGGTAGGTGATGGTAGAGTTCACCCAGTACTAAGCCCGACGGCGTGTGAATTTCACACATCAGGATATGGGGGCCAGTTCCTTTCCCTGTACCGGTTTTGGTTTCCCAGGAAGACCTGGTATCCAAAAAATCACATAGCTTGTGTGGAGCTGAAGCTCTGTAGTCCAACGATCTACCCCCTGGACTGCCGCGACCCACATATATGTGTATGTATATATATATATATATATATATATATATATATATATAAATATAAATATAAATATATATATATATATATATATATATATATATATATATATATATATACATATATATGTATATATATATATGTATATATATATATATATGTATATATATATATATATATATATATATATATATATATATGTATATGTATATATATATATATATATATATATGTATATATATATATATATATATATATATATATATATATATATGTATATATATATATGTATGTATATATATATGTATATATATATATACACACACACACACACATATATATATATATATATATATATATATATATATGTTTATATGTATATATACATAGTTCATTCTGCGTAATTTTTTGAATGAATTATCTATTTTTTGTGGTATACGAGATTTATTCTCGGATAGTTGCTTTTAAATTATTTACTCAAGAACAGTTTAGGCTAGCGGGCAGAGGTTATGCCTAATGATTGGTTGATTTTTGTTGAAATTCGGGTGACTATGGTAACCCTCAAATTCACAAAAAATTTTTTTTATCGGGTTATCGACAATCCAGAGAAAACGCGGATCGCATAGAATAAGATATAAGAGGGAGAAAGATCTGCCATCGGCTATCATGGCAAACATTTGTGAAGATCATTTTTTCATTTAAAACTTAACAGTGAAATGCTTAAAAAATGCGAGTTGCAACGGGAATAATCTCAACTCTCAGAGTGCAATAAACCTTGGGATTAGCACATTTAACGTTCAAAATACCGCACAATATTAAACCGATAAAAGTTCTTTCATTTTGTCTACTTGACCCTTGAGAATGAGCATCCGCATAATGTTTTAAAGAGTACTAACAGAAAGGTTCGCTCCTTTGAATTGTGATGGAATCATATAACGGGATATGCATGAAGGTTTTATAAATAAATATTTTTACAATTAATATTTATGCTTTGCAGTAACACCCTATTGCATCCTGTAGAATTAGATATACGGTGATGACGAACTGGATGTCGACATCGGGACTTTTCGATTTTCACATTATCGAGTGAAACGTTGCCCGCTGTTGCAGTAATTTCACTGTGAATACTTTTCTTCGTGACCCTGTATATATATATATATATATATATATATATATATATATATATATATATATATATATATATATATATATATATATATTAATATGTTTATATGTATATATACACAGTTCATTCTGCGTAATTTTTTGAATGAATTATCTATTTTTTGTGGTATACGAGATTTATTCTCGGTGGTCCCGAGCTCGATTTCCGTGGAGGCCTTTGGGCACCATCACTAATGCTGTGTGATTTTTTTACGAACCAAATATTCTTGGAAAACCGTAGGAGACAGGGAAAAGAACTGGTTTCTTTACTCCAGTGCGAGAGTTTACACGCCTTTTGGCTTATAAGGTTTAAATGAGGGCCACCCCCACCGATCACACCAACCTTCGGGTCGATAACATTAGTGAGGATTGATGTTTTTGTAAATTATTCATTATAATGAGGTGATTTAGTTGGGATGAAAATTTTACATTGATACACCTATTTGCTATACAGGAGAAAATTCTGCTAAGTGAAATTACTACAACAGCGGGCAACGTTTCACTCCATAATGTGAAAATCGAAAAGTCCCGATGTCGACATCCAGTTCGTCATCACCGTATATCTAATTCTACAGAATGCAATAGGGTGTTACTGCAAAGCATAAATATTAATTGTAAAAATATTTATTTATAAAACCTTCGTGCATATCCCGTTATATGATTCCATCACCATTCAAAGGAGCGAACCTTTCTGTTAGTACTCTTTAAAACATTATGCGGATGCTCATTCTCAAGGGTCAAGTAGACAAAATGAAAGAACTTTTATCGGTTTAATATTGTGCGGTATTTTGAACGTTAAATGTGCTAATCCCAAGGTTTATTGCACTCTGAGAGTTGAGATTATTCCCGTTGCAACTCGCATTTTTTAAGCATTTCACTGTTATGTTTTAAATGAAAAAATGATCTTCACAAATGTTTGCCATGATAGCCGATGACAGATCTTTCTCCCTCTTATATCTTATTCTATGCGATCCGCGTTTTCTCTGGATTGTCGATAACCCGATAAAAAAAATTTTTTGTGAATTTGAGGGTTACCATAGTCACCCGAATTTCAACAAAAATCAACCAATCATTAGGCATAACCTCTGCCCGCTAGCCTAAACTGTTCTTGAGTAAATAATTTAAAAGCAACTATCTGCATTCAGCTCGAAAGTTTGGTTGGATTGTTGAGAAAAGAACCCAAATAAGTAACTCTATGACGGTGAGTGATATTCACACGTTCAGCATATTCAGCACGTTCAGCACACTCTTTCCTTGTCTTCAAAGGAAAATCAGAATGTAACAAAACTTGGGTTTTATTCGGGTTGTTCAAAGTCTTTGGTAGTTAAATCCGAGTCTTTTGGTAATGAGGTAACTGCTCTATCCGCTAAGCTACCAATCTTCCAAATAAAAACATAAAGCATCTCGTTAACACAGGTTTTAAGCCACAGGCTCGGTGGAAGTCTTTGAAGAATGCCTTTGCTGCTTCTTCAGCTGCCCACCTGCTTCCAGCTGAAATGAGTGGTGCACACCGTGACCAAATGAACAGTCCTCTTTTAAAGAACTATTCTTTTTAACTATTCTCTTTAACTACGTCATGTCCGAAAGGAGTACATTTTGGCACGAATTCCACGACTGCATCGGTCCACTGCTTTGCCCTACAGGCACGAAGTTCAGCAACAGTGCTGATAACCGGCTTCGCAGATGGACTGGCTATTCAATCGGCTGGCGTCGTGGGAAATGGAATCCAACGTTGCCGTAGTTACACGGCGCTCACCGATTGGAACTCCGAACCTAAAGGCATTGGGATACTAAATTCGACGGAAAAATTGCCTTTGACTCGACACTAACGGCCTAAACCGTTCTGCAATCATGGGTCACACTCAATGGCCCTTTGGAATCGATATTTTCATCAGTCACTGCAGTTGTGCCTTTGGGCTCCAGAGATGAGATTTCATGCAACCCTTTCTTGTTGGTGGTAATTATTATCAAACATTTCAGCGGCGCCGAAATAAATGAAATACTTTATTTTTTTCCTTTATGACTCGCAGATCAAAATTCTAAAATAATAAAGATCGCTTAGAGGAAACGCTGCTCAATAACAGAAAATTATTTATAAATTTTTCGTGTGCCATCAAAAATTTGCCGTATCACCCTTAAAAAAATAGTCTCATGAGTCTTGGAATTATATTTTGACCATGATTCTTTGTTAAAAATATAGAATTACAATTGAAATTTTTTATTTCCTATTGGCCTAGATTTCCTAGGTAATTCGTGATATTTTGCGACAGAACGCTTTACTAATCGACTTATTAAGGCTATCTGTGAGATATTTTTGTTCTGCCAAAATCGATTTTATCAATGAAATGTTAATAGGATGCTCAAACTATAAAAAAATAGTTTTTAATTCCAAATAAATTGCTGGAGATTCCGCTAAAGTCACTCAAACGAAGTCATCCGCTAATAAGCATTTCAATGCAACAATTTCAGAGTGTAAAAATCATTCGCCTTGACCGGGATGATTCGAAACTGGATCTCTCAATGTCCGCTCGAGTGCTTAAGCCAGTTAAGCTATCCAGGCGTCCTCTTATTTCAGAATTTAAGAAGACGCCTCGATAGCTTAATTGGCTATAGCAATCGACCGAATTTTGAGGGAACTGGGTTCGAATCTCGGTCAAGTCGAATGATTTTTACGCTCTGAAATTGTTGCATTGATAATAGTTTCAGATAAAAATCGTTAAATAAGCTATTGGGGGAGGAAATCCACAGCTTAGGTCATTTGTAAATAATGGATCAATATGACTATCGAAGAGAAAGATGGAAGGGATATAGGAGAGTATGGTGTTGGAAATGAGAATGACCCAGGGAAGAGAAATAATTGCGTTCTTTAGGAGAAAGGACTCTTTTATCCATCACCTGGTCATAAATACCACGGTTGACGTGAAATATTTAAGAAATACTGGGGTATATCAGTAAGACGACCTAGGTGGTGATATGGTTCGATGAATTTCCGGGAAATTCTAGAAATTTTAGAAATTCTAGAAGAAAGGTGTACAGACGGATCATGGAATCTTAAAAAAATGTGATTGAGCGGTGAATGATAACATTTAGAGAATTTATTAAATGTTTCTAGTCCATTCTCCGAGGATTATGATCTAATATGTTCGACAATAATAAATGGACCCAAAAAAGGTTACACTACCATTTCTCTTCCTGAGCGTCCTCGAGTCAACTTTAAGTGGAGAAAGATGACCTAATTCTATGAAAATATTTGCTCAAATAGAGGCAATATTTTATATCTACGCAGAATATGTCTCGTTTATATTTTATATTTAATCCAGCAAAGAGATAGCTTTTAATACTCGAATATATGTGAAAAAAATTACTTACACTACTTCAATTTCATTAATCTATACAATGCCTCACAAGTAACGGCAAAGGTGAGGAGGCGATTACGATTTGTTCCTACGCGAATTTTAATATATCTTTTAGTATTTCATCGTTAAAGGTAGGTTTTGAATGGAAACAGAATATCTTGGGTCATATATAGACAACTATAAATGTCTTTGCATCTCATAAAAAATCCAATCTGACATCCGATAGGACATTGCAAGAAACCCTTCTTCGATTCTGCATATTTCCTAAATTCATTTCTTCGGATGTCTTTGTCCTATTCCAACCCTTCCCTCGCTTGCCTAACGTTCTCCACTCAAACAGTCTTCAAAATCCTGTGGCAAGTCAAAACGCTTTTATCTTTCCTTCCTTCTATAGTTTTTTCCCAGCAATCTGCCCTCCTACCTCACCATGCCCACCTCTTCCTCCTTTGTTTCTGCTAGCTCATATAAAAAGCACTCTAGGAAATACACATATGAATGCCTTAAGGTTGCTCGACATCAGTTCAGCAGCAAATAGGTCAACGCTCGAAAATATCAGCTTCGACGAACTTTTTCCTGGGTGCCAATTACGCCAAATGTAAAATGCTACCCAAGTTATCAAAATTAGGATTCATCAATGCGTAAATTGCCAAACATCAATTTTCTGTTTATGTCATGATGAAATTACGTCATAGCTCCAATTTTCCCTATCATGTGAGTAAAAATTAAGTAAATGCACATTTTCCTCTAGTACCTCCAACGTATATCATCCGCTGTAATCTGAAAAGCAATGCATATTCTACATGTTTATTTTTTATTAAAAATGTACACAGTTATTTTAATGATCGCTACGTATCTCATTCATTGTGTCAAAAGGCCTTACATTTAGGATATTTTAGTATCAAACAATTAAACTCAAACTAAATGGAATTTGTCATTATTCAAATGCGTACTCGATACAGCCCTATAATGAAATTGATTTTGTTGCGTCGTCACTCTCCATCAAATTGAAATTGATAGGCACGATAGGTAGCCTTGTTACAAGTGGATCGAAAAGTTAAGACCCAACGGAAATCTCTGAGCCCCTTAAGTAACGAATTATTTTAGTGAATGATTGAATTCAGCTAGTAGCACATTTATCATGTGAAATCCTGGAAAAAAATTACTATGCTTACTCTTTGTGAGGAAATATTTAAATAAGTAGGTATTCCTCTCACCTTTGTGTTTTCATATTTCATGAGTTTGCACGCGTGTGGAGATCGCATATACCTCATTATCGTTTGAATGATATCAGTTGTTCATTCAACATATTCTGCATACATATATAAATTTGCGCTTTGGGCTATGTCTAAGGATCAATTATTTTTTAGTGTCGTGAGAACGTGTCCTTGTTTGCTTTTCCATATTTATTTCTTTACAACCTCTGTCCATCGGAAATATAGATATCATATGGACGGACAAAATTATATCAATTTTACATCAATAAAAAACTGTATTTTAAGTATGCATATGTATATTTAGACAATTGTAGAACGCTTTCAGGCATTGAAAACATCGCCCTTGTTACGTCTTATCTGGTGAGCTCATTCTTTCCCGTGGTGCTGGATGTTCCCAACTTTCTGAAGGATCTTTCGTCCCAGTTATCGAAACGCAAGAGGACGTTTTATGCTAGGTTGGCTTTTATAACCTTACGTGGGTAAAACGGGTACTTTGTAAGGGCTTCGTTTGGTGAAAAAACAAACTCTCTAGGCCTCAGTATCTGCGCCATATTTTTTACCACCATGACTTTAACAACCGTGCCTCCGAAAAGCTAGACCCGTGGAATGGAGGGATATATTCAGGTAAAAGAGTAAATAACTCTCCTCTTAAGGCCTAGGGAGCAAACTACGAGGAGCAATGATTCTTTTGAAAGTTGTGGAGGCTCAGAAATGAATGGGAGGGTAATAAATATTTACTCAGCTCTCACTCTATTTCCTTATTTATAACATCTTCAATCACTCGCAAAGGCACCAATCACTCTATCACCAACTCAGCGATATATTCATACTTGAATGTGTCAAAGAATTGGGTCTCCCAAAGTTTTAAAGAAAATAGCATTCAAAGTGAAAAGTCTTCATTTCAAAAGAACGAGCAAGATTGCGAAAGAAAACATAACGAGTTATAAACAGAAAGAGTAAAGAGAGGCCTAAACACATTGTGACAAATCTCATCGCGTTTTGTTCCATTTGCAATGTTGTTTATTCTTATTAGTCTTTAACGTTCATAGTGTTTTTTGTTAACTCAAAAAAATCCAGCATGGGTTCCAAAGTATTGACTGCGAAGAAACTACTGAAAATAACGATTGGAAAGAAAAACCGATCGATTTTTCTTCTCTTAAGTCTTTCTCAGAGCGAAATTAAAAATATTAAGATACTGGTGATCTATTTTGTCTAAGATAAAATTAAAATTATGAGAGGCTGTTTTGATGAAAAAAATGGACGTTCAAAAAATTGATAGAGGTACTAAGCGCAAAGATTCATACCCTTCGTAATTTCTCCATATAATTAGAAGAATTGTGTATTACTTAAATCCACGAAGACTATTTGTTTTTCAATTTTAACAAATCTTTACCAGTCAAATTGGCCTTTCAGGATTAATAGCTTACCCTTACGGCTGATAACATTACATTCTACACTCGATTAAATGATTAAAAAAGAATTTTTTTTTGATTTTAAAGTGATCAAATTATTCCATATTGCAGTAATGAAAACCTAAATAGTTAGCTAATAAATTTGTAGAAGAGTTGAGTAAAACCCCAGAAAACTGGAATTAGGAAATACATTAATGGCACTATCGTATCCTTCTACTGATTGAGTAATTGTAGTACTCATAAAAATTGGTAATATCCTATTATTATATTACTCGTATTATAACAAGTAATAGTACGATTAACTTCCTCCATTTCTGATTAGGGTTATTTGTTGGTTATATTATACTGTTCATTCCTGTACAGATAAAAGACTTTTCATCAGACGTTAAATATCTTGAATAACACAAATACTTTAGTTTTTCAAATTCCCCGAAGCAATACGCAGGATGTCGCCTAGCGATTCTTATTCTAACATATTCCTTAAAAGATAAAATATTAAATGGAATTGTAGAATTCTGAATTTTTTAGACGGCTGCCTCAAAAAGTGTAACGTACGTATACACAAGAAATAAACGGATGAATATAGGAATAGCATAGATATTAAAAGAATTAATTTTGTAGTCGAAAGAAACCTGGGAGATTAAAAGGGAAAGGATATATCCATTTTGTGAAAAAAATAACAAATGTAAACATATATGGCAAAATATCAAGACCATTGACTACATTTTGAATGAAAGAGACGATTGAAAATGCATTAAAATGTCATTATTGTCTGATCGTTAATGAGAATGAGGAAGGAGACTAGTTGATTTTTTTAGTAATCATGTATTTTTGGGTATTTTTCAATATTTTCAATGTAGGATAAAGAGATGACCTGGCTAAAAATGAAGTGGCTTATAGGTGGACAAAAGCAGACTCTCACAATGATGTGAACTATTTTGTTTTTTGAAATTATAATATTTTAATACAGGATAAGGAGGGATAGATAGCCTGCCTTGAAATGAAGTGGCTTATAGGTCGTGGGCAACAACAGGCTCCCACAATGATGAGAACTATTTTATTTTTCAGACGGTAAAGGCTTTGGAGTTTAGCTGTTGAAAGGGATAATACCTGTACACTAATTGGGTCTGCGTAAGAGGATTAACGATGGATAATTGAGTATAATATTAACTTTTTAGGCAAAGGCCTTATATAACGTAATGAGCCGGTCGATAGGGAGAATCCGGAATTTTACTTTGAAAAATTTGATGATAAAGCTAAAACGCAGACAAACGGATTTTGCAAAGAATTATGGATAAATATTTTAAAATTTCATATGAAAATATACTGATTCTTTCCAAAATAATTATATACTTGTATGTTGTTGACTTATACTTTTAGGACCAGTAGTAAGGTGAAAGTTCTGGAGATACAATTAGGTTCAAGTACGCTAGTGTTCCCTGTTCTGACTCGGGATATCATTAAGGCAAGACGGTTTACTGCGCCTCGCGGAGCAGAGCCAAATGATGATCGTGACATCGTAAGCAAATAGTTTCAAGTTTGGTCTTTTGGAAAGTGTGGCCTCATTAAAGAATAAAGCATAGGAAGATGGATCCCCAGGGATGAGTGGCCAGGTATGAGAATGGGGAGAAGTTATGATGATCTTTTGAGACTCACTGTGAAATGACGTCGTAATGCCAAACCTTATCAAATGCGTACTCGAAAACCAGGAATGTGGCAAAAGATGTCCGTTTATCTTTAGAGTCCTGAAATACCTCACCAGTGTGCCTCCCGAGTTAATGAATGCTGAATCTAAGAACTGTGAAGCGAAATTGGTGAAATTTGGTTGGAAATGAGGAGAAGTGCTGACGGTAATTTTGATACACATGTAATAGGGGGGAAAGCTGAAATAAGGAAGATAAGATGGAAGCATTCGGGATACATGTGTTGTAGTAGATATATATCCATCATTAATACCCATATGAGTCTGATATATACAAATATATATATATATATATATAATACACAGTAACACACAATATAGAAACACAAAAAAAGAACACTCACACGTTATTTCTCGATATTTCGACGGAAACACTCCGTCTTCATCTGAAGATATAGAAGTAATTAGTCATTACTTCTATATCTTCAGACGAAGACGGAGTGTTTCCGTCGAAACATCAAGAAATAACGTGAGTGTTCTTCTTTTTTTGTGTTTCTATATTGTGTATTAGTGTATTGTACTATTCGGCACTTTCGTGTTACGTCTACGAAAGCATATATATATATATATATATATATATATATATATATATATATATATATATATATATATATATATATATATATATATGTATATATATATACACACATATATATACGAGGTCTCTTCAAAAGTATCACGACTTTTGTGTTTTTTCAAATATTATTTATTTATTCATGAGTATCTATTTTGTCCCCTTCAAAGTAATCCCAATTAGATATTATACACTTGTGCCGACGTTGTAAGAGCGGAGCGAATATGTAGGGGAGTGGTACGTGGGAGAAGAGGTAAGGGACGACGGCTGAAAAGACTAGGAAGTGAGGGAGGATCGCGGCAATTGGATAATTTTAGTGGGAGATAATTTTAGTGGGGGATATTAAGCGGAGGAGGTTTGAACGATTTATGAAGCCATATGTGGGACATCTCGCGTGTTCTCATCTTTATGCCGCTTACGGATTCGGGGATGGTTTCAATCACTAAAACAGGGATGCAGTTGTTAATGGGTTGATCATGGGAATCAGCGTGAGTAGGGATGGTATAATTAAGGAATGCGGGAGGTTTAGTGAAGTAATGGTGTTTATTCATGTGGAAGGAAAGAGCAATAGTACATAAATCCACGTTGAAGACAAGATAGAGGTAATAGGATAGTCATTGTATAATGTTTTTTGAAGTGCAGGTGGTAAACGAATGAATCTTGGATTGGGATTTTGTAATCAAGTAGGTTGCGATTCGAAAAAATGGCAGCATATGCAGCGTTGATATTTACAAGGTGCGGGGAGGGGCGCGGAGAAGAGATCGAGGCTCGCATGTTTCCTTGTAAATTTGAAGATGTCGCACAAGTTTAATAATTTGAATATTCCGTGAAAAGGTATTAAAGAGAAAGAGAGAATAAGATATTTATTATAGAAAGTGTACGACAAATTATTTAGTGTTTATATTATGAGTTCTGGTGCTTCTCGCGAATACGTTCGTTAATTATGTTCTGCTAAATACGTGTCCTCTACGATGACGTAAGCATTTTAATTGTTTCTGATTGAGTGTATGTTTTGTGACACAAAATAGTGGGAATGTTCGAATGCCCGAAAGGATTGATTATTATTTATATAAATATACTTTTAGACTTCAACGGCATCGTAGTCCTTCAAACATTGGTTTGTTACTTTTTCGGGTCAATGGGACAGGAACATCGCCACTGAAATGGTGGGCAAAATGTTCAACGGTGCACTGCTTATCATATAAATGGTTATTATTGGATCCTTTGACTCCATTGGGTTCATCGTCCTGCTTATCAAGATGGTGAATATTATAGTAAGGATTTATTCATAAAATATAAATTACATTTTACGAGTAGGCCTCTCAGTCTCTCCAAACCTTTACCTAACTTATTGCGTTTTTTTATATCTTTGAGAATATTTTAAACTTGACTTTTACCCAAATTCTAAAAGACTTATATTAATTGAGACGCCATGTGAGTAGAAAATATTGACATTTTCCTTGGTTGAAAATTTTGCATCTTTTCGTTTATTGTAAAAGGAAAAAAATAGTTTCTATTGTTAAAATTTCCAAATTATGCACATGAAACTATGTATTACTCTGGTTGCCATGAAAATGTCCGCAATTTTGATGAGATATATTATTATATTTTACTATCATAGGCTAAATAATTTACACATATAAATTTGCCAATACCTGATTTTAATATTAAAGAATCGTTTTTGCTTGTTTTTTTTTATTTTAACCAATCAGTATTCTATTATGGAAATGTATTGGATTGGATTCATTAAAATAACTCCTTTAAAAAATAGGAATATTATTATCTGGTAACATTTTCCGTCTATTTCTGCTTTCTTTACCTTTTGGAAACATCTTCGGGATATTTGCACCAGCTGGATAACAAATTGAGCTTATTCATCTCCATTTTTATACTTTATTGTAAAAGTTAGTATGAGTATTGTGGAAAGTGTTACATATAATTTTTTTTAGTAGCTCTTTCCTCTGAGCTAAATCAATCTTCGATCTAGCGATATTGTATGTAATTTGACGCGTGAAAATAAATACAATATACTTATTTTGGCATAAACTGTTAGTACATGATGTTCTTGTCAATACATTAATGTGAGGGATCTCATTACCGGTAGGATAAATCGGATTAAGGAGTATGGTGCTATGTTACACTTGCAGTCTTCGATTGATGCACGTCTTCTGATCGTACCCATTGAACTCATTGTAGAATTTCAACTTTTCAAAGATTTATAAAGATAATTCAAGTAGACAACCTTTTCAGTCAGTGTTTGCATAGTTAAAAATACAAGTATTTTTGTAGGAATGGTGTTGTTAAGAAAACATTTTCAAACAAGTCAAAAATACAAATTAAAGAGATAAAAATAACATTATTATAAAAAGAGGTTTCTGGGAGGAATAAGTGACCTTGAGAGACAGGGGAATCTTTGGCTTTGGGTTTTCAAATACGACGAGCAGATCTTTCAAATCGTTTAACTCCGTGTGAATTATGTGCAAGTCGATCGCATACCCTGCTAAATTGGTAGTTTTGGTGAACTTTCAGGAAGAATTAAAGCTTTGCAGTGTTTTAATGGGCCAGTGAAATATTACTCGCGCCAATTAAATGAATGGGATTTACCAAAACCACTTTTTACTGAAAGAGCAAGGCTAAGTTTTGCATGCCCATTGAAATGAAAAAAAATCATGAATCTGTTTGCATACTAATTTGGATATCATATGGCTTAAAATTTCGTCTTACGGATCGTAGGCTTGCCAATGCATTTTACATATGTTTAAAATAAATAATTGAACGTCATGCAGGTACAGCAGAGGAGAAGTACCTTTTTGTTGCGATTTAACCCTACCAGAGTATTATCTTATCGTGTCGTCATGCAAATATAATTTTGCTATCATTTACCCTTAGGATATTAATGTTCATCTTTGCATTTTTCCTAAATCTTTTACAGTTTACCCCCAAGATGCTTAGAATAGCATAATTTTACCTCATCAGTTATTGTGTACGCTAGTTTATTTCATTTTTAAGAAGCATTCCTTAAAAGCTTCAAGGCTAATATATGTATCCATTAAAGCTTCTTATAATCAAAAGTCAACCTTACTTGCCCGCAGTTAGTAAACAAAGCGTAAACAAAGCTATAGAGTCGGTTTAATTTCAGAGATAATTATTGAACTTCTATTCAAGTGTCAAGGTCTACCTTTAGCCATCAAAGTGAGACACGTTTGCTGGACACGAAAGCTGGATGAACCACAAATTGGTCCACGGTATAAGAATGTAGAAAGAAAGAGGAAACTAGGTATGGAATAAAATATCATCCTCATATCACCAACGAATAAAACGCGATTAAGTATCATAGACAGGGACTAACTAGAATAATCAAAAGCATGCCTAAAAACGAATAATATGGATTTCAAAATCCTAAATTTGTACTAAATAATAAATATTGATAATTCAAAAGAAATTGTGAGAATAACTTTACTGAGTAGAAAGTTCGACTTCTGCCCAGGAGTGATGGGTGCAAATTGGGAGAACTCCCCTGGACCGCTTAATTTTTTATTAATTCTATCTGATCCGCCAGGGAAATCATCGGTGGAATAGGAGAAGGAATAGGTGCCTCTAATTACTCTGTTAATGTATGAATTTCGCCATAGGCAGAAATGATCACAAATTTAAGGTAAAATGCCGGGCACAGAGAACAAATAAAACAAAATTTTCTTTTCTAAACAGAACAATTGTTGATAGGAACACCATACCTGCTAAAATATTCGAGCCCTTTCCTAACAGAGTGTATACTTATAAGAATAGATGTAAGGTATATATGTAATAAATTTATTGATGTGTGCTGTATTATATTATATTTAATAGCTTAATATTTTTAATTTATCTTTTTTCTTGCTGATTAATGGTAGTAAATGGGATGGGGATTCGCTTGTTTTGTTAAAGAGATTTGTGTTTTGAAGTCTGATTTTATCTATTATCTTTTGCGATTATTTGGGACTTGTGTGCCACCTGACAATGTCTATCAGCACATGTGCATTTTTAATAATAATAAATATTCACCTATCAAATTGACCTTTTGTGAGATAACTGTTTTCTTTGAATACATTTTTCATTGTACCAAAAAAATTAATCATTTCAATTACCCTAAAAATATGTAATTAATATTTATTATTCATAATTTATTGTCAAAAATAGCTTTACATTTTAAAAATTTGTATTGACCGGGACTGTAAAACGTTACGCCGCTATGCCATTTCTGTCTATATTATATCTATGGTGTTCTACGATGAAAAATTTTACGGAATGGTTCAAATTAATGATGTTGAAGGTTGATATATTATAGGTTAGTAACGAGAATAAGCACTCTCTGATCAATAGCATCCAATGGGGGGGATTTCACCCTCACTCCTTCCCCGCCTTCTCGTTAGATCTAATCTGGAACACACCTTCATTGCCACAGTCGGTCTTTCTATTAATCCACTAGTTCAGCATTCCTTGAAGGATACCAAAGATGTGGTTCGGTTAATGTTCGTAGAAAATCACAAACCAAGGCCTTTGACACACTGAATTTAGATACGTTTTTAATTATCAAATGTGTCTATCATGAAAATTCAAACCTCGGGTCATTTTAAGTTTGAATATAATGAAATCGGTCCAAAAATTAAAATTTAGAGTTTCATAAGAAGTATAATTATTCATTTTCATTTTTCACACTACTTTTGGATGTGACTCGAGTTGAATATTAAGTCTATTTTCTAAAATATTACGTTTCTACTTCTATATTTGCTAAAACCTTTATCTAACTAATGCCCATATTATTACCTTTGTGTGTTTTGAGTGAGTTCACTATTCACTTCTTTTCTTGCACCTGACATACAAAGCAGGAAATGTTTTTGAATCCTCTGCTAAATGTTCCCCCATTATTTAACTTTTTGAATCTCCCAGTCCGTTCCGCAAAGCTTTTACTTCGTACTCATTGAGTTTTTTAAAATCACGAGTGATCTCATTACGTTCTTTGCTTGGGGCATTGCGTTGCATTCATATCAGCTTGTTTCATAACCTTTGACCTCTTAATGATTTCCTGGCGTGGCATAATCTTGGCTCCGTGCTCCTCTTTATAAGTTTACTTGATGCTAATAAAATATAGTTTATTACGCAAATGTTTGTTTCAATTTCCTGTGTGGAAGGTTTTTAAAAGTTAAGCCTCCCAATGAACGATTTTTCATTTGAATTTGTTGACTGCTAAGCGCGTAATCTCGATAATTGGCAACTGACGTATTCCAAATATGTAGGGTTTAAATGAATTCCTTCGAATAACAAAGCAATGCCGATACTAGAATTTTATATCCCATATAAGCCAAATATTTCTTTGATGTTTCGACGTTAACCTACTTAGAGATACTACAAAGTAACGTGAGGATATCGCCGCAAATGTCATTAACAGAGCTCTTTTTCTTTACCATGCGAAATGTTTTCTTACAAAAAGAGGTGATATTGGTATGCATCATAAGTACTTGATGATTTTTGTATCACGTTTGTTTTACTAACATAAAAAAATGTTCACCTAGTTATCTGGCTTAAAATTTGCCTAAGAGCCTCAACTAAAGAGCCGCGTACTTTTAAAATGTACCCTTGTAACTTCTTTTTGATCGAAAACACATATTCATTCTGAAATAAAAAATCTGGACTGAAAACATATTATTATTAAAACTTACATGTGCAGATAGACAATGTCAGGTGGCACACAAGTACCAAGTATTATGATGAAACTTGCCTTGGAAAAGTTAATTAAAAAATATTTTTATCCAATTACGTATAAATAATTCCATATTATTGATTCTTCCCTTCTGAAAAAAAATATTCAATTTATTTTAAGAGAAATTTAACTCAATTAGTCAGAAACAAATTCCTGCGACGCCAATAACTACTGGCTGATTTACACCGTATTCCTTTGCTGAATAGTAGGTAAACGAACCGTTACCCATAATTTTTGCATGAACTTTTTTCACAGAAAGTTATTGAAAGATTATTTTTTTCTAAAACATTTTTAACTCCAAAACATTA
Source organism: Hetaerina americana (assembly GCF_022747635.1). NCBI lineage: Eukaryota > Metazoa > Arthropoda > Insecta > Odonata > Calopterygidae > Hetaerina > Hetaerina americana. The sequence continues at coordinate 25,032,308 of NW_027287316.1, forward strand.
CATTGTACCCATATCTAAAGGAATATTCCAGCGCCCGTTGAATAAAAAGCAGAGTTATCACCAAATGATCGGACAGTGGTCCTTTTTAGCTTTTTCATCTTCACAGACAAACTCGAGGGAGTCACCAATTAGACCCCCAAAACAACGCATTAAGGTTCAAGGTCGCAAAGTTTCCCAGAGTTTGAAGAGCAAGTGTGGCAAGGGGTGAGAAGACACTAACTGTTTGGGTATTAGATTAGAATTAGGTATTATTTTTATACACGGTAGTTTTGATTTTCAGGCATGATTTTATATATTGCTCCTGGTAATCGTGAGAAAAAGGATAACATATTCAACGGTCCCTCAATTTTTTGCTAAGTATTTGTGAAATATATTGTTTCACAAAGTTAATGTCATTTTTATAGTTAATTTTTTTGTTTATTTGTGGCGCTGGCATAAGTATTTGAATGAAAAGCATCTAAACGAGAACACTATTCATGCGGGAAAGATGAAAATATAATTTTTTGGACAGCATGACATGCTGATGGAAGACACGAAGAACTGCTGTAGGAAATGATAAAGGAAAAGCATGAGGAATAAACGCGATGGGTAGACGTTAAGGGTTTGTTAGAGAACGTCCAAAACGAACCTTGAATGGTTAGATTACCTGTGAATGAATAAATCAAGTGCAAATAAGTGAAGTCCGTGTTCTGTTAGGGCTGTCACGAATGCAACCCGGTTCGCTACCGTGCAGTTCTCAATGGAAAATTCATCCATCCTTCCCCACACCCAACCACAACTCCTCACATTTCCAATCCTTATAACTAAGGTGGGAAGAGCGTCGGCGGGCAGGCTTGAATAGGGCTTTCGTCCTCTGGCGGGCTCCCTAAAGAGAAGCGAATGCACAACGCGTGGTTTGGTGGACGGATGCAATATGCCCGTCTCCATTAAGGCCATCTCTCCCTTCTCTTCTTCCCCCCCCCCCCTTACCTTCCCAAAGACCGCGCGTTTTCCACCGCCCTCTCCGGGTGCAACTAACTGTTTCGAGTGTCGTGCCCTCCCCACCTGAAGCGCCGTGCCGGGGAAACTGGGTCGCACAGCGGATGAAATAAACGTCTCTTCCGCAAGCATCGCGTTTAATCTCCCTCGTCCCACGCAAGCGACGACGTCGACGGAATGATTTACGTACGACGTCTTTTTTCCACGGGGGATCGGTTCAAGGTTAAGAGGAGCAGTGAGCATCGGTCGTGAGGCGCGACATACCAATCTCCACTCATTATTTCGCGGAGTGGGTTTAAATTGGCGCCTTGAATTCACCCAACTTGCCTCCCCTGTCTGCGGAATAGAATATCCCACGTTTTTATTTCTGCTCCACGCGCGAAAAAATATTTTTGGAATCAGAACGCTTTTCAGCGGTAGAAATATATTCCCTCGTTTATCGAAATAATGTAATCTATATCTACACAATACCCCGAGAAAACCACCGCAGGAGCCTAAGGTGGGGGGGGGGGGTGTTAGGGCATCGGCTAGGTATGAACAAGGATAACCTCGCAAAGTCATTTGAATATACATATTTACCCATGCATGTAGACAAACACCTTACGACTTACACGTACACCCCTACTTGCTATTCAATATGTTTGACTACATCATTGAACTTCGCTCCTTAAAAAAAGATTCGGCCGAGTATGTTCAATTTTGTTTTTATGGTTTCTCGTTCGAGGAAGAAAAGAGTACTTGAATCTGTCATTGACGATATCTATCTCATTTATTTACCTCAATTATGTAACCCGATGGTCAAATTAACTGATTTTTGCCATGCTCATTCCCTACCGATCACAACAAGAATCAGATGCCCCGCAAATCTCTAAAAGTCTCTCTGCTCTTTAATTTCCGTAGGAATTATTAAAAAACCTAGAAGATTTTCTCTGAGTCGTCCCCGAATCCTTAATTTACGGTTCCTCTCATATGGTTCCCAAATACTTGCGGCGTATTCAAAATGTGGCATTTATGAATATGGAAGTTCTTGGCCTGAGCGAATTTACACCTATTTCCTTGCCTTTTTATTATATTTCTCTGCAATCCGCATGTTTAAAACTAATGTCTTTGAGGATGACCCGCGTATTCTTCTGATAAGGGTATCCCATGGAAGGTTTAATGAAAATGTAACACCCAAGTATTTAGCCTTATCTAAGTAGCTTAATTCGATCTCAACTGTTTTGCAATTGAAGTCTTGTTTCTTTGTTCCACTGTCCCAAAACTTTAGCAATGTGCGTTGTCTTATATTCAACTCCATCTCCAATTAGGTAGTACTCGGATACTCCGGAAACGCATGCAGAATGCGATTGATCAAATGAACTCACCGATTGATCAAATGAACTCACAAGTACAAAAGTAAAATCTTTTTGTTGACAATGCCTCTAGATTAGGTTATCCAAAATGGAGTGCTCATTCTTTCAGGGTTAGCAGTGATAGCTCCATCTTTTGACTAGCTGTTGTCAAGGAAAAGTAAATTTAAACAGGGCAAAGGGGACGCTGTGGAGGCTTCCGTGAAGTGTAGCGATTGAAGATACAAGCCTTCCGGGATTTGTATTTTCAAAGGGCAAAGAAAACGTTTGCCTTCAAAATAGTTTGGATTTTGGAAGCGACGTACTATTTATTGATCCAATTCTTCTTTTTTCGAGTTAAATGCAAAGAAGTAGCGTGAAAATTTGCAAACTAAGCTATCATTCAGATATATAGAATGCTGAATCGCACGTAATAAAACGCAGGCTAATGTCGACGTGACTTTATTATCCCTCCAATTTCTACATTATTTCAAGTAACTTCAAGATTTGGGATGGCACTGATACTATGTGATATTCGGTCACTTTAATTTAAGTATTATAATTCTTGAAAAGTAAAACTGTCTCCATAAACAAATTAAAAATAAATATAACACACGTTTTTTAAATTAGATATTTTTCAATTGCCTAACATAGGATATTTTGATAGGGACCCAAAGGCTTAAAAAAATAGGCGCCGAGCTTTTCATAGGCGATTTGTCGATAGCCCAATGCTCAATAAGAGCCAGTTCATTCCAAAACTAATAGGCAGCAAGTGATAAAACGTCAATTTCAGCCCCTATTTGCATTGTGATTAATGAACTCCGCGGCTTTTTACCCAAGCATACATCTTGCCAATTTAACGCTCGGAAAAAGTTATTTTTAAAATTAATTATGATGATTTCCTGGAAAATGCTAAACTTGTGTGCCCTAAAAATATCATATTCACAAAAAACTTATACGCAATACAGCACCGAAAGTGTCATTTTGTCTTAAGATAAGCTTAAGTTCAATCAAACTTAAATAAAATTTCTCTTCAGGCTCTAAATTTTTCATTACTAAGTTCATTTATCAGTATTTGCTCGAACAAAGCATCGTCATTGATCATCGACTAAAATACCATTCTTAACTCTTCGATCTGAATTTTGGCTGACTGCACCCCTCCTTGTTTCTCTACCCCATACTAGTAACTATCTCATTTCCTGGTCACCCTTCTATTCTGAATCCCTATTTATCGGTCGATGTATTTTTCTGTTAGTCCTGGTGAAATTATACTATAAGGCCTTGCCACCTTAATTATTTGTGCTCTTATGTTTTCCCTTTCCACACTTAGCATACTTATTTTCTTACTTAGTTATCCAAGGTCGTCGGGTTTTAATTCTATTGCAAGTTCCTTACCCTTTTAAAGATAATTGCCTTTTTTTCTGGTTATTTCATTTCTTCTTACACGGCTATCTCTTCCTCTCTCTAAATTTTCATTGACGGCCGTGCTGAATCTTAACCTGGTATATTTTTCCTCTAGGGTTTTCGTATTCCATCTCATTTCATGTTTTACCCTCATAACCCTTTGGTATCATAGACGAGTTTTCATGACAACTAGATTACGGCCACTGTTTATTTCTGTGGAGGAATAGAGTTTCCCCTATATCTGTGGAGGAATAGAGTTTCCCCTAGAGTTTCTCATTTCCTGAGACCGTAAGATCTCACCAAACCTCACTTTCGGCAATGATTATAATGTTAATAAAAAGCATATCACCCAAGAACAAGCCAAATTGCCTGAAAATAAGTAAATACATTTTTTTTTAATTTTGTTTTATTTACTTATTTTACGGGGTTTAATTTAAATGTATAAAAAAATCCCACATTTTAGATGGTTAAATGCAATTTCATCAAGGATTGAACATTCTAATGATTTTTTATGATCATTTTACTTGTTTCCTTATAATTTCTCGAGTAAAGTATCACGAATATGATATGACACAAAGAAATTTGGCATCTACATATATTTTCTTGGTAACATTATATAAAGGGGAATACTGCTCTGTTGATACAAAATAGACAGAGTTTAAAATCATGAATTCCGAATTGAAGCGACTATTGCACTCAGAAAAAAATGAGTGATAAATAACTTGCATGAGATGTGTCAGAAAACTATCCGACCTGCGTTCGTATCTCCACATTGGTGCTAATATTCGTCATCCGGGTTGTGGCATCCTTCGAAGTAGTCCCCATTTGATTGAACCACACGCCCCCAGCGGTGCTTCCACATCTTAAAGCAGTCCTCGAATGCAGATTTCGGAATGGCCATCAGCTCGCGCGTTGCATTACTCTATGTCGTGAAACAGCTTTCGTTTTAGCGTCATTTTCAATTTTGGGAGCATCCAAAAGTCGCACGGTGTTATTTCGGGACTGTACGGAAGCAAGCGAAGCTGAAAAATCTTGTGTTCTGCCAAAAACTCTTGCACAAGGTTCGATGAATACGCTGGCGCGTTATCGTGGTTAAGAAGCCAGTCACCGCTTGACCAGAAACGCGGTCGTTTTCTTCTCACGGCATCACGCAATATTTTCAAAACTTCAACGTAATATTCTTTGTTGATCGTTTGACCTCTCGGAACAAATTTTAAGTGCAGTACATCCTCACAATAAAAAAATAGGAAATAAACTCAGGTCGAATAATTTTCGGACACACTTCGTATTTAGGACTTAAAGTGCTACATATCCCATTGCCATTTATCTTAACTAATTATTTTAATGATTTTATAAGTGAAAGATTTTCTCACTACTTAAGTATTTAGTCGAAGTATTTAGAGTTTTACTGATATTGCATTAAAGGGACAAGATCCATTGTAGCATAAGTAATTCACGACTCGTTTACCAAGTTTATGGAAATGCTCCATTATTATTTTTTTTATTATTTGGTATAACATTGATCCGTTAACTTAAAAACATATTTTATTCTTCTTAAGCCTCTTTGTTTGGTCGACGACGTTGTTTCCTCCATGGTTATTTATCTATGAGAAGTCTGAGATCTTTTCACGGGACGATAGTTGGTGAGCATTTTTATTTTGGGTTTCACTCATTTTATACTCATCTTTGATTTTGACATCTAATTCATTTAATTTAAATGGAGAACATATCTTCATTGAATTCTCATAATTTAAAAAAAAAACAGGAAAACACATATTTTTACCAACCACAAAATTTCGCCGCAAAATCCTCTTTATGTCCACCTACGTTTCACAAAACTGTGCGTCTAGGAAACTTGAGAGATGGCATGACAAATATTCGTGAAATCCGGCATTTGTTTAAGGAAATTGAATCGAAGAGCATAAAATATCCAAGAATGAAATATCTTATAAAACTCATCGCATTTTACAGATATATAATGCACTTTAACTGCCAAAGTAAAATGTTACATTAGAAGAACGAAATTACAAATAAGCATTAACCACGAAGGACATCGGGATGAGTTCACTCATGATTTTGATTCTTAACAACCTATGAGGACATTTAAAGCATGAAAGAAGGAAGGACTTGACAGGCAAGCATGAAGCATCGTCCGAGTGGAAAATAAGGGATTTAGGAAGAGGAGAAAAAACGCTGAATAAGCCTGAACAAGCAAAAACGTGATCCGTCGTCGTAAAAAGGAGAACGATGAGAGCGGAGTAATTTCTCAGGACATGGAGAAATTCCCTTCGCCGACGGAAAATCCGTCTCTTCCAACCTTCAATTCTCGGCCCGGTTATACATGGAAGCATTAATGAAAAAGTTAATAATGCTGCGGCCTTAATCCGAAGGTGAACGGTCCATTTGGGGCGTCTCTCCTTTCCCGCATCCTTGCTTTTGACGATCCGCTTTGACTTGAGCAGTAGCTCTTCCGATTACCGCCACTCCTCCAATCTTTCCCTCGAGAAACGGGGTCTTTTTGAGATTGCCGTCGCATCCTCGGGAAGGACTCCAACGGAGTGAGTAGGCAATGGATTTGGTGGCGGGCATATGTTGAGGGAGAATGTTGACACGAGGAACTGATATAAGGAGGCCTTTAGGTTTGATGGAAAAGTTGGTGGAAGTTATGGGAGACATGGAGGTTGAGACTGAAAGTGAGAGGATAATGACGCGCTTCGAGGGTTGAGTTTATTAGGAACTGTTTCTGAGAATCGCAACATTCTTGGTGAGATCATCATTGTTTATTTCATGTAAAAATTTAGCACAAGCTCTAATTCATCAATTCTAAATTCTTTATCAGTACGCATGATACTCTCCACCGGCCATTCAAATATTTGCAAGGCTATACAAGGGTCAGAAATATTCTTTTGAAACAAGTGATCGATCAAATATGACTTAATAATTTTGAAACTTCATAACAATTGATAGCTAATTATTTATAATATGTTACCTATAGTAAACGAGCCTTCGATTACCCAAGGTTAATCTTCGATTACCCCAATTACGTAAATTCATCGTACCCTACGGCGTCAGATCTGTAATTATCCCATTTTAATAACCTTTGAATAATTCCAAATATTCGAATAAAATAGTGAGATATTAATACAATCTTATATAAATATACTTCATAAATATACAGGTCTATTGAACGATTATTTAACCTGAACTATTTAGGAACTCAAGAAAATAGGGAAGGGAGGGTTTAATGGGCGTAAAATTTATGGTTGAAGGATTTAGCGAGATTATTTTAATACATCAGTATTGATACTATATAGTAAAAGAATAAGGGAGAATTATGTGAAAACTCTAGGACTAGGTTTGATTTCACATGCGGTAAAGGTACTACTTAGGACAGTCAAGAGATGGATATAAAATTTAGGTTTGGGTCAGTTTGAATTTAGAAAGGATACGCATGATGCCATGGTAATGATGAGATAATATGTAGAAAGTAACATAGGGTAAAACCAAGATGAATGTGCACTCTTGATGGTTTTTCAGGAGCAGTATGGCATAGTAAACTGAATAAATTGATGAAAGTTTGGCATTATATAGGAGTAGACTAAAGAGATACCAGACTCACTTAAACGAACCTGTACTGATCACAGATTTCAAAGGTGCAAACAGCAAATGAATTTAGGCGATGATAAACGCTAGGCAGCAGGGTGATAGATATGTTTTATTATCTATTATCAGGTTACTTTCAATATGCAAACCTTATGTGTGCGAAGGAAACGGTAAGGATTTTTGGATGATAAAAATAATTTAGCCAGTCAGTCAAAGGGTTAAAAATCATTAATTTGGGTACCGCTGAATCAGTGGGATGGTTACAGGGTGTAGCAGCATAACTTTCTTGTTTCAAAAGCAAAAATATTTCAAAAAAGTAATTTTTGTTCCGCACACAATATTAGATGAAAACTAATCATAAGAAAACAGCGGTAATGAGTGACCCCAAAGGAAGGAAGCTAAGGTAAAAATTAAATCCTAGGGATATAAACTACAAGCGCAACAAACTAAAAACCTTCCCTCTTTTATTAGTTTTTCGGTTGATGGTTGGCAGTGTAGTAGAGATATGAAAACAAAAATGCGTTCGATAAAGAAGCGTTTACAAATATCTTTAATTGAATGAATGATGCTTCAAGAAAATAGAAAAAAAGAAAACACAATTGAAAACTTAGACGTGAAATATGAGATGCGTAGTTTTTCTATGTTAGGAATTTTGTTCTTTAAGAGAGGAAAATAGGTGTAGATTGGGGGATCTAGTGATGTGGAGTTGGAGAAAAATGGATCAAATAAAATGTACAGAAAGAAAATTAAACGAAAAATAGTTAGGTTTAGTGGGAAAAGAGAAGTTTCGGGGAAATTAGCAGAAGGCAGGACAATCAATATACAATATACTGAGAGGTAGTGGGATGCTGAGGATGGAAATAAAACGGAGATAGCTGGGAAAGTAAAGAAGAAGGAGGAAATGAATAAGCATTTTAGATGGAATTAGTGAAGATTGAAAGGATAGAGAATGAGTTATTGCAATATGTAGTAAGGATTTATATATATTTGGTGTATATTATTGAGTAGTACCAGGAGTGTAAAGGACAAGGACCCTTCGAAAACCTACCCTAGGTTGACTACTACTTATAAAAATATACTATTGATCTCTACTTATAAAAAAACGATAATTTTTTATTTACGGTTTTCACAGCGATTAATATTTTCTCTGTATATTTTTTCGGTATTCCTTATTTCGTATTAAAAATTGTTAGGACCACTTTTAACTCTTTCTGCTGAAAACATCGTTATGAGTTCACTGAAAATAATTGTTTGTTCCCCTTATTTTTTTGTCTCGCAGAAACGGCCGTTGACTAGTGTTGACCATATTTAAAAAAGTTCTTAATACCAAGCTTTTCATTTCTACGCACTGATTCTAATGCTTGTTTTTCACATAGAGTTGAGGCGGTACCCATATTTTTTATTGAATTATCGGGGTTTGCTTATTGAATCATATGTGCATGGTATGACCCAATTTTGGCCAAAAATTAACACTCGTGTCGTGACCTAATTATGACAGTATGTACTCTGCGACGGGATTCGCTTCAGTTGGCTCCTGAAGTGATTCTTGGCAGAAAGGGGGGAAAGTAGATTGTTTAAAAAAATGATCAATTCGCATTAGGATATTTTTTAAAAAACATAATAAACCTTAAGATTTATATGTATACCTTATGAATGAAAGATTTTATTTCAGAAAATAACCTTATAAAACCTGTAAGCCTGTTATCACCTCTAAGTGAACCTGTAAAACTGATTGGTTTCGCGGAGTCATTTTTCACAAACCCTACCACAGCCTACACATTTTTTGAAGCTTTGCTCTAATATATTCAACAGTGTTTCAATTGCCAAGCAAAGTATTAATTACCGGTTCATCTAGGGAGGAGCAAAGTCGTCTTTTGACAATCCCATTTTCCGAAATTTTGGAAAATAAATTTTCCCCGCCAATGCCCCGCAGGTACTTTCTCCTTCGAGAAATACTAGTTGAAAATGTATCCAAAAAAACCTAGCAGCATCGTAATTCCTCATGGTAATGCTGACGGATCGGAAGCAATAATCATTGATTCTATTCGTTCAAAACCTTACAGATATTGTGGTTGAGGGCGAAAGCTCTCGTCCACTCCACAAAGTTCCAGAAATCTAATAATAGTTGTGCTTATTGGAGAAGGTAGAGGTTATATGAGCATAGATATGGATGGGTAATTTTGTAAGTGCAGAGAATCGTGGAAACGGTAGCCAGAAATAAGCGCCAGTATTAACTTCTCTTACCAAAGATGTTTGGTCACACACAGTTTAACGTCCCACCTGACGGACGGCGATCTCCACTTGAGGAGCTCTCATGTGTGTGCAAATGGCATTCTGTGACACCACAGAAAAATTCTAACTTTATCATTTTTGAATCCGGGCCCTCGGAGTTGGAAGCTGGTTCACCAGCCAGCGCAGCAACCAATACTGATAACTTGGATTTTTTTTTATCTTTTTGGTTTGGTTTTCCTCTAACAAAATTATGTACTTTTTTGTCACCATTGTTACAGAACTATTGACTCTACGTAATTGCTTTGTAATATTTATGAAGGTTTATGTTCCTCTTTGGTTTTACTCATCATTAAATACATCATTGTAATAAATTTCACTTTTCACTGAATACAACTTCAATTTTTTTTTCATTTCAACAATATCACAGCATTCATAAAAAATGTTTCAGTTTCCTCCCTAGATAAGTCGAATTGCATTACGGTGATTATACGTACACACAGGCTAAATTTAAACTCGATAGTGCCCAACTTAAATGGTGGAAATTTGATTACAAGCTAAGATACCTTAAGAATTTTTTCTTGTCCAATATTTTATTCAATCTTTAATTATGTACCCAATTTCAGATTTATTTCTTCCTGAGAAAGCAAAATTGTAGGCGCTTGAAAATATTAGGTTTTAGTAAATTTTCTTTCCAACCAACAATTACTTAGTTAGTATTATGTGTAATTCATTTTTATTAATTTATTAAGTATCAACGAATATATTAATCACATGTTAAATATATGTCTTTTTAATCAGGTCGGAAGGGTAAGATATACACCCTGCAAAAAATCATAAAAACTCGTCCTTTGGCAGCGTTTCATGGGTTACTTAAACTCAGAACGGAAAATTGGCCACAATTAACAATTATTCCATCCAGATTTTGGGCACATTTTCCTTGACTCCCCAGAAATGCCTCGGACTGTAAAGTTGAAGAACTGTATTAGATAAAGACAAAATACCGGAGGGAGACACATTCCAATAAACGCGGCGAGTATGCGCGCGGATGGCAGGATGTTTGGGAGTCTCAGTGAAAAAATCAGATTTCCAAGAGTAACTATATAGTATGTTCCCCTCATCATTGCCCCCGCAAGCGTTTGTCTACGCTACACAAATTGCGCAAGGAGGTTTGCGCTAGATTGAAGGTTTCATTAGGAACAGTGAGCAAAATTGGGTGGCATTACTCTGCGTACGCGGGCAATGGGCAACATCAAATCGGAAACTACCCCACAAATTGCTGAAAATTTCACTCACGAGTTGACAAGGAGTTGGATTACTAGGACAAAATGAGCCCTCCTTTTGGCAAAAGTATCATTTAAGCAGAAATCAAAGTCGTACAATCGCATTGAATGTCACGACTGCACGATGAGGGACTGTAATTAAGATTTGTACACGGATTCAGCAGAATAGCTCATCGTACTATCAAACAATAAGTTTCACTCAGTGCTTGAAGCTTATAAAGCTGTCATTCAAGAATTAAAAACAGCAAATTTGTGCTAGCGTAACAAGTTTCCGTTTCCAACTGTTATGGCTTACACAATTTTATTTCGTGCCAATTAGTGACTCATAAATGGATAATAACGCTAATAATTACCAAATATCTTAAAGAGATTCGGAAAAGACGCCAAGAATAGTAATGGCAATAATCATTTTGCGTTCAATTGATTTGTATTTACAGAGAGAAATAAAACAAGCCTTCAGTGTTCTGCAGTGAGACAATGGATGATGTTATGTAACCATACTTACTCATGAGAATCAGGAAAACGAAAATATATAATGGATTATGGAATTAAATTATAAGTTCAACTGGCAATGTTTTTACCTCTTTACCAACAACTGCAACGAACCTAATACGAAAATAGTAATAAAATGTTGAGAATAATGATTAAAATAATATTGATTTTCATTTGAATCCATTATGAGAATAAACTACATTTCGACCTTTTGAGACTATTATACAATCTGTTATGTTATAACAATTATAAAATAATTTAATTATAAATTAATATTTCTTTTTCATTTGAACTTATTTATTTGTTTAAATTGGAAGTACTAGAACTATTAAAAGAAAAAATCTCCAAAAAGATACGTTTTAAGTAAATTTATTCATACTAGCAGTGTGAATATAAAATTTTTGATTAAAATAAACACTTTGTATGGCGACTGCATTTTAGTAATGTTAGCTATATGGTTAGGCGTGTACGGCAGACGACGAATCCATTAACTTAAATTAAACATATCTTAGATCTATATGTAATTTTTAAAATAATATTTATACGTAAATTCTCAAAGATTTTCGAAAGATCGTTTCGTGACTTTGGCGATCTATTTTTGTCCTCAAATAAAAATATATGTACTTTTCACCTTATCCTTAGGTAATTTACTAGCATGTACAGGAAGTTGGGAAATCATATTCATTACACGTTCTCTATCCCAGTAAATAAACTGTACTTTTGCTGGTAATGGAAACGATGTGGCAAGTCATGATTTAACACCATTCGCTATCCACAGTAAATACTAGTGAATAATAAAAGTAAATGTTTATAAGTATAAAAAAATTAAACTCTTCTGCTTTCAAATACATTTTACGCTTTTCTTAATATTACAACGATACTCAAACCTAAGGTCCTGATCCCAGAAAGGCTATGTAGCCTAAATTTACGTTTCAATTTTTGTATCACATAATAATGGGTACGTTAACATATTTAGTTTAATTAAACAGTTCGTATATGATAAATGTTTGAATATTTTGGCTTTGTCCTTTAAATATTCATGCAAACAAAATTTAAGGCACACCATGGATGCAACGTTTGTCGAACTACCGAATGCTTTCGTCGCTGATCGGTGCCATTAGGAAGCACTGCGTAACAGGAAGCAAGTGATGATTTGCATTTCATTCACCAGAAAATATTTGTTATTGGTGAATTATTACAGCTGAATTTATGTAAAATTATTGGTTACATAAGATATTTAGTGTTGTTAATTTCTTCTTGACTTAAATGATACCCTTCTGGTCTCTTAAACATAGTAGGGGAGATAAAATACATTTTCAACCTTCTCCTTGTACGATCTATCAAACGAAGTGCCCTTAGTCTTCCATCTACTGGGTACACATGGGGTACAGGAAATATATACATGTAGAAGTCACCCGCGGCTGTAGGAATTACAGAAAGTCTAGTCCGCACTCATGGAAAAATAATTCGGGGAGCACTCGACTCTTAAAGCGACGCCGACAAGAGAGAGAGAGCGACTAACTTTCTGTGGCATATGGTGCAATCCTATTCCTGGGATCACATACGAGGGTCATCCGGAAAGTAGTACCCGTTCGTGAAATAAAGACACAAAAGTAAATATTAACAAACATAAAAAATTTTATTTGAAAGAGGATACTTTAAACTACTTCTCAACATAATCTCCAAGCAAATTAAGGCATTTGTCATAACGTGTGACAAGTTTCTGTATTCCTGCTGCATAGTCCTTCGCCGCCAGCTCATTGAGATACGCGAGGGACCCATCTTGCACAAATTTTTGCATAATGCAGATGGTGTTTAACAATTTCATGAACAATTGTTCGAGAAACATTGGGAAAATGCTCACAGATGTCATCAATTGTGACGCGCCGATCGTTCCTCACGAATTCGTCAACTGAGCTCACCAGTTGGTCTGTAATGACAGACGGTCTCCCCGAACGCTCATCGTCGTGTGTGTTCCCCCTCCCCATGTTGAAGTTGCGACACCACCGCCGAACAGACGACTCGTCCATTACATTGTCTCCATACACCTCCTTTAATTGGCGATGAATATCACATGAGCGAACGTTTCTTGCATTGAGGAATTTAATCACTGCCCTCACTTCACAACTGGCGGCGTTCTCAATTTTTTTAAACATTGTAAACAATCACAGAAACAACACAGGCAATGCTAGCGTCACGCAACTTGGCTCAGAGAAGGCAGACAAGCCACTGAAGCTATCTGACCTCGTCCAGCGGCTACTCGCGTCGTCAGCACTTCATGCGGCACGAACGGGTACTACTTTCCGGATGACCCTCGTATCTTGTTGGCTTTCACTGCCTCGAGATCGTTTTCCCTGTCAGTTTTTGAAATATCATTCTTTCATTCAATAATTGATGACGGAGCTATATGCACTATCTGAAATGTCTGTTGGGCATTGATGTATTCTATGGCTTCGCCACCGACACGTCGGGTCGTGACGTCGCAGAGCAACGCTTTCCTCTCGAGATTAACGTCTTCCAACCAGGCGCTTTGAATTCAGCATGAGTAGCGTGACTAATACTTTATTTTTCCTGTCATGACGTGAGATTTGGACACATATTTATTTATTTATTTTAAAAATTTTTGTACATGACCCCGGTTGAACTATCAATTTTATCATGCCACTCCAATGTTTTTTTTTATTGAGTAACTTTCCATGTTTTTCTCTATATTGATTTCTGGCGTGAGAAAAACTTGGGAAGTAGCCCACCACTACGTTGAGAGAAGTGTGCCGGTATTGGAAGCTGTGGGTTTCAATATTAACGGTAGAGTTTTTTGGACACTATCCAACAAAACGCCTTCTGCAATACTATTTTCATTTAATTTTAGATAGATAGCTTTTTTTGGCAGGTTAGTTAAAACTTAGTACTTGATTTATCCTAATTGGTTTGTAGGTCCAGGTTCACAATCGAGGTTTTTTGCGATGATTATCTTCGGGTGATTCTAGTTATAGGTGATAATGAACGAAAATTAGTATAACACCGGTGAATGTAAATGACTTTGAAATGATCGCGATATTAACCCTACGAAAACGGGATTTCATAATTATTACCAATATACTAACTTACATTCATAATTTACCACAATAATCCATGCATAAGGTTAGTTTTACGTTCAAAAGATTCAGGCGAGATGTAGCGGAAGTTATATTCCACTGTTTCAGGCTCCACTTCGTGGAAGTATTTATTATCCATACTAAAAACACTCTACAACTTTAAAAAAATGTTTGATGAAACGTACAACGCGTTTCACAGACTTGCGGCTTAATCAGGTGATGATGTTGCAAGTCGGTGAAACGCGCTGTACCTCATAAAAAATCTGTGGAATAATACAGTCTTTTTACAAAGCATGGGTAGTGGAAGTTCATCATTATGACAAAAACAAATTTGCACTTTTCCAATAATTTATTGATAACGTACAATGCGATATTCGATGAACTAAAACGCATTGTACGTTACCAATTTATCTTTGGAAAAGTGCAATTTTTTTCTCATAAGACTAGCTTAGATTTCCGAGGATAGAATATGACATGAAATTAGCCCTTTGGTCCGAGAATTTTGAAAAAGAAGGGAAAAAGTGTTTTAATTATTGTATCTGTAGAACCTGCGGCTTCTAACAAAGTTCTAGTTATGTAGAAAGCCCTACCACTATCACTTATGATGGGGTTTTTTTGAAGGCATGACTCATGTTTTCAACCCACGGCCCAGGGCTGGTCAGTAACAAAACCTCCCCGCTATTCTATCACGACGCTAAAGCCTAAGTATGCGTTGTCGCCTTATTTCATATGTATCTTATTTGGTTGTATATTGATATATTTATTAAAATTCTTTTTGTACAGCGTTTAGGTAAGCAGTTTCTTATTTAACTTTTTCATTGCTTGAGTAAATGTCAAATGGGAAAAGAAATCTTACACGTTCTTACTCTTTCACTCACAATCTAAGGTGAGAAGAGACTCATTCGAGCAAAATGGCTTTAAGCGGTACAAGAGGTCAAAGTCAAGACCATCGTGTCCAAACCTTTTATTAAGGCCATCAGAGCCTAAAGTGAAGGCCTCAAGCCTCTTGCAGTGTGTTCACCAAATTTCTGTGCCAATAAACTAGTTTATATTGTAATAGGTATAAAAATTCATAATTTCCTGATTTAGTACCAAATTATGTGCAGTTTAAGTGCAACGAGGCACGTTAGAGCCTATTTGAAAAAAAGAAAAAAAAACTGTTAACTAAATAGCGAACTTTAATAAAATATATTCTATTGGTGATATAAATTTCCTTGTGTGTGCAAAATATTGGGTTTCTAAAATGTTTGATTTCAAAGATGACAAAACGAGCATATTATTTTTTACAAATGGCTATTAAATGAATCTAACTATCGCGTAAAATTAAACGATTTACCTATAAATTCTTTACCAATGCAGTAAAAGCATTTAGAACAGCCAAAAAAAGGAATTTTGCAAGGAATTTCGATTCCAAGTTGTGTAAAATAGCAGTTAACATTTTATTAGTATATGTTTATTTACTAACAAAAATCCGTAATATATACGGGTGGAAATGTAATACCTATCGACTTTTGCATGAATTATGATTGTGGCTCAATCGGTTTACGAAGGAGACAACATAATGCAAAAATTTCAGAGTGTAAAAATCAGATTTTTACCCTCTGAAATTGTTACATTGAAATGCACATTAGCGGATGACTCCGTTAAAAGTTACTGTTGCGGCATCTCCCGTAGATTATTTGGAATAAGACAACCTAACTTCAAATTTTCACACTCATGTTTTTGTCATTTATTTGAACTAATTTTACACAGAAGATAACTGTTTATCAACTCTTGGCTTCTTTTAAATTTTATGAAAGTTTCTGGATATTCCGACGCATAAAAATAAAGGATGTTGGAATGGTAGCAGATGCGTCCTTTTCACTTCCAATATTCCTAGTAGTAGTAGTTTTGAGGGGAGGCGACCGACAGCTAAGGTCATTTGCGCCATAGGGGATGGATAGGAAAGGATGAAGGGTGGAGAGAAACCCGGCGTCGGCATTAGCCTACTCTTTACGAAAGGCGCCAAGGGGTCCGCAGTTTAACGTCCCATCCGACGGACGGCGTACTCACTCAAAGTGCCCTCCACAAAGCACCTCAAGTAGGGATCGAGATACCTCTGAAAAATATTCAACACCGCCGGGATTTGAACCCGCGCCCTCATGGTGGGAAGCCAGTACGTTAGCCCCCGCACCATCTCGATCCCCTCCAATATTCCTATTTTGTTTTGGGAGAAAATCCCCTTTGTAACTTTTATCACTATATGTGAGTTGGAGCAGTGCTAGACTTTATGAAAATAAATGCAGTGTTATTATTGAGAGAATCCAGTGTACAAATAAAAGGAAATATTCCAGGAAGCCACGTCATGCAATTAGTGGATAGCAAGACACTGCAATTGCTTGGGGAGGTATTCAATTTGCTGACATAGAGTGAATGTATAAGGGCAGACCAGGAGAAAGAAAAGAAGATAAATATACGTGCATGTATATGTGTGGGTGTATATGCGTGTGAATATATATATTTTATATATATATATATATATATATATATATATATATATATATATATATATATATAATATATATATATATATATAATATATATAATATAATATATATATATATTATACATATATATATAATATATATAAATATATAATATAATATATATTATATATAATATATATATTTTATATATACGAGGGTCATCCGGAAAGTAGTACCCGTTCCTGAAATAAAAAGACAAAAGTAAATATTAACAAACATAAAAAATTTTATTTGAAAGAGGATACTTTAAACTACTTCTCAACATAATCTCCAAGCAAATTAAGGCATTTGCCATAACGTGTGACAAGTTTCTGTATTCCTGCTGCATAGTCCTTCGCCGCCAGCTCATTGAGATACGCGAGGGACCCATCTTGCACAAATTTTTGCATAATGCAGATGGTGTTTAACAATTTCATGAACAATTGTTCGAGAAACATTGGGAAAATGCTCACAGATGTCATCAATTGTGACGCGCCGATCGTTCCTCACGAATTCGTCAACTGAGCTCACCAGTTGGTCTGTAATGACAGACGGTCTCCCCGAACGCTCATCGTCGTGTGTGTTCCCCCTCCCCATGTTGAAGTTGCGACACCACCGCCGAACAGACGACTCGTCCATTACATTGTCTCCATACACCTCCTTTAATTGGCGATGAATATCACATGGGCGAACGTTTCTTGCATTGAGGAATTTAATCACTGCCCTCACTTCACAACTGGCGGCGTTCTCAATTTTTTTAAACATTGTAAACAATCACAGAAACAACACAGGCAATGCTAGCGTCACGCAACTTGGCTCAGAGAAGGCAGACAAGCCACTGAAGCTATCTGACCTCGTCCAGCGGCTACTCGCGTCGTCAGCACTTCATGCGGCACGAACGGGTACTACTTTCCGGATGACCCTCGTGTGTGTGTGTGTGTGTGTGTGTATATATATATATATATATATATATATATATATGTATATATATATATATATATATATATATATATATATATATATATATATATATATATATATATATATATATATATATATATATATATATATATATATATATATATATATATATATATATATATATATATATTCTGATGACGACGGTTGGGCCGTCGAAACGTCAAAACTACATTTGTGAGTGTCATTTATTTTTGTCTCTATGTTTTAAAAATCTATACTTGTGTTTATTTCTATATTTATACACAGAAACACATATAACCAAGTGTTGGGATATGAAGACTACCACCGGGTGTGTAGAATGCCCATCATATCACAAAAGCTTTAAGTGTCTTCTTACTGAGAAGTGCTTTTCCTTTCAATGAAGAGGAGCTTTTGCCTACCCTCTTCTTTACTCAGGTTCACCACGGTGATGTTTTACGATTGGAAGCAAAGCGGCTGCGGGTGGTGATCACGCGCTTCTCAGGCTATATCGGGCGATTGCCCGCATTCTTCTTCCCCACTTCGCTCACCACTTTCAATCTCAAACCTACCCTTCAACATCTTATTTAGTCAAACATATTGAACACTTTCCACCAGCTGACTGTTTGAGTCAAAGAAATAAAGAGATTGAATACACGCAGATGTTTGTAAATGCATACATTTTGGAAGGATTTGAAACAACGGGTTTGATTTAGGTCTTGAAAGCAAAGAGGTACTTCAATGATGAAAATTTGTCCTAGACTGCGGGAAACGGTAAAACAAATATCTCCGTCAACAGTTTCTCCTAAATTTAAATGACTTCAGATTGCGCCTGTTTTCAGACCCTATTCATACATTGTTATATGTTTGTAATCAGTCATTACCTTTAGGTATTTGCTTTTGATGCGAGATTAAAATGCCTTATTGGTTTCCATGAATAAGCCAATGATATTAAAAATTAATGCAGACGTGAATTTTCTTTTGCGAAATTAAAATATTTTCGGCAAAAGGAATGATTAATTTGATAAAAATAAATGAAGCCTTGATGAAATAAGTTAAAGGCAAACAGGAATTTTTAGTGCAGTAAAAAGTATATTATGAAAATATGGGTTTGGTTATGTTTTTAGGCATTCACCATGTAGGGAATAACTTGACACCTATATTTATAAAGCTCTATTGTCAATGGAAACGATTCTCATACACAATTTCTTGAAATATTCGATGTTTCGTATTTAAACGCGCTTAGAAAACGGGATATTCAAGGTTTTCAAAACAATAGTCAATTGCTTGCATATTATTCGAATTAGCGAGAAATAAAGATTGTACTTAAACTGAAAAATCATATTTGTCTGCAGAATAATTTCAACTGTGCTCACCAAATATTGGAATGGATGATAATATTCAATCATTACATTATAATTTTATTTAGGGCTCGATCACATGGTATGATAATACATAAAATTTCCATATAAAACATGCATTAAAATAAGTTGTTAATTACGTGTGTTTACCGTTAGTGGATGCTGATTTTGATGTTGCATTCGAATGTTTTGTCATCCTCGTGCAGCATGCATGAGCACAACAAAATGTCTTTGAGATAAATTTTTCTTACTGGATAAAGTGAAACCAAAACCTTTATTATTTTCAACAGGGAATTACCGATTAATACATTCAACTGAAAGAAGACTCAATTAAAAAAATAATATATCTCCTTGGTTAAAATTCTCCTACAGTAAAAAATGTTAGCACGAATGAGATTAAATCTAGAATTTTTAAGTGCTGTACTTTTAGCCTGTTTTATGTGTTTCCGGTTGTAAATACCATTGGTTTGGGATAATTTAGATCCTTCTATCACGGCCATAAAATCCAATTCTATAGGACCTTCCATCTGTGGTAAAATCATTGACCTTCAACCTTCGAAAAGGTCAAGTCTACTAGACTGTTACCTACATTTACGACCTGAGTCTTTCGAGTCAATGCTAGGCGCGTAATGTGATGAAGAGTAAAATGTGTTTAAACTGAGTCATGATGCTGTGAATATATTATTAGGGTATTATTATGCATTCATTTTTCGGTTTTTGAGCATGAATGCACTCTGGGGAACAATAATCACGCAAGCTATTCGCACGAAAGCGATTTGTAAAAAGCTGTTAAATGAAAATCTCCACTGTGGATTTCAGTTGTTTTAATCGGGATTAAAGGCACGGTTTCTATTTAATCTTTGAATCTTTGATTTTGTCACTTTCCCCTGACGTGTCTTATATCAAGTGTAACATTTGTAGCTACTTGATCGCTGGACAAATAAAATGTATTATTATTGATGCTCACGAGTTGCAGTTTGTCTTATACAACACATATAAGACTCTCTCATTATATACTATCATTGACTGAATAGCCGCGCAAAATATTTACAGAATTCATAAATGAGGAACGACAGCGATTAATATATGAGAGATAATAAAAGACTGTTTTAATCTATGGCAGTATTGAAATTACTCTTTACCCGTATGAGGTTAATGTTGCATATGTTGCCACGGTATCCTATTGCAGTGGTCTGGTAACGTTTTTAGCAGCAAAAACAGGTATAATGCAACTCTTCCGGCTAATTGGAGCCGAGCTCTGGTCCTCCGAAAATTCCCGGCTATCGCGATACATAGCAAGAGGTATTATTCATTCCTTTGGAGGGTGCTTAAATAACAGGACATTGTCCGTTGAATGTTACGTCAATGCGTGGTTTCCTTGACTCATTCCCTGAAAATTAGAACACTGCTCTAAATCGTGTCTCACCGGATCCATTCCACCTCAAAATCACTTCATCGAATAAATCAACTCATTGTCAAACGTACCCTACGTTGATAGTCAGACTTAGACATTATTATGTGGAGGAACGATCGCGAATAATTTCGGAAAATTGCACGGTGAATTATAAAGTTGAATCTTCATCTCTAGCTCCTTCATGTGGCCAATAAAATGCTTCACTAAATGCATTGACGTAATCTCTCAGGGTTAATTAAAAGAATTTTCAGTTACAGAGAAGAATAAATTTGATGATTCATGCATGCAATTATTGCTAATTATGTGTATATTGTAACTTTTTATGCTATTAATAGCCCTATGCTAATAGATAGTATTGAAATATGCAATTGCTTCAATAATGAATTATTTCTAATCAGCAAATAATACCCGTTTATTTATGAGAGTTTCACGAAAACCTTCTATTTTATTCATTTTTATAAATTATTTAAATTACAAAAGGAAAAAAATTTAACATCCCATCGAACGAATCCCCAACTAATTAATTCAATCGTTTCAGTTTTAACTAGGTGGAAGTGCATGTTCATGCAATGAGGAGCACTGGGTATTTTTATCATTAAAATTCCATTCAGGCGCAGCAAGTTTCAACGCAAAGCCGTCATCTTCAATTACTGCTTAGGTATTCTCATTAAATCGATACCATATTTTTATCAGAATAAAAAAAATCTTTGAGCATAAAATAAATACCAAAACTTTTTTTTCCAATTCGCAATTAGTACTGATAAATACTTTAAATTTAATGAGGAAAAATTGAACTGGATTTCCCTCGACCCACATTCATTAAAGCAATGTTGATTTAAATTAACCCCTTCTGACCAGGGAATACATTTTTTTTTGGTTTTAGATCCAAAAATTGCTTCAGTAGGCGTGTGTGCTCTAGCATATAATTAGCTGTCCGTAAACAATTTAGTAAATCTGTTATCAAAAAATTGAGATAGTTTAAAATCCTGATTTACTCGAATTCTAACGCCGGCGAATCTTTCACAGTCGATTTTCGACTTTTCGCCTCGAATTAGGTGTTGTCCGTTGTCAAAGTAGAGTTTCAAGCCACAAATAACTGCGTTGCATTAGAATTATAGGAATATAAAGAATGAAATATCTTATTTTATAACTAGTAATTTGTGAATAATAACCATGTATCAGATAATGTCGATAAATATGAATTCATATGGGATCGTAGTTGTGCAAGAGGGTTTATGATAAATGAATATATTAAAATATAATGCAGGACTGAAGAATATTACTCAAACGACTCGTACAATTCCAGTTTCATTTGTTTTGACTTGTCTGCGAATCATTCAGGATTATACATGTTAAATATATTAAAATTAAAAATTATCTACGTAAGGTACATATGAATTTATGTAAATAATTGAAGTCTAGTTTGTAAGCTCATAATATCTACAAAATTTTTAGGAAGAGGACAAAACTAATTAGGTTGGGTTGAAGGGCATGGATAGTGCAGGTTACATCAATGTTTCATCCATTATTCACAGCTTATTATGGACTAAAATATGATATTATCACTTCCCTAACTACTTCGCACCTTCGCGATCTTTTACTCTCGCCATAACATGAGTTCTTTTGCAGATAATTTTATCGGAACACGTTTATATTCTTCCTCTGATTTTCTGTCCACTATTAATCTTTTGGAGCACCTTGATCCTTGACTGCTGAGGAAGTTGATTGCTCTGACACCAGTTAATTAAGATGGGCATTATGAGTAAGATACGACTTCAGCCATTCCGAATTCACGGAATTGAATCACAGTCATGGTATCTTTTAAAAACTGAATAAATACATTTTTAAAAATTCTTACCCTTATGTGGTTACATAGGTTCGACAAAAAAGTTGTTAAAATGATTTACTAAGAAATAAAAAGAAATTCAACGATCGTTATGTTTTCCTATTTCAAGTTTGAATCCACAATTGTTCTGGAAAATAGAGACTTGTATTTTCCCAATAATGTATAAATAGGATTACAGAGAAAAGTATATTTTAGTATAGCAATTCCACGAAGTGCTCTTCCCCAGGGCTCAACTCGTCCTAGAAACGACTATTTCGGGAATGATTTCTCTTCTGTTTTATAGTACCCATGTGACTACGGAGTAAACACCTATTTTCATTTCGTTACTTCTTACCGTCCACTTGACATTCATCAACCATCCCACGCATCAGTGTTCCAAAAGTTTATTTCGGTGGAGGATCTCGGAGAGGGTAAACGAATGGGCTTTCGTGGTCCGTGGTACTCACCACGTCTCCCAAAACAAACACCGGATACCGCTCGATGGGGGGGTCGCTCCGGAGTGCGGGTGAATCTACAACCCACCACGCCCCGTCTGCCCCTTCCCTCTTCCCCAAAAACTCCCCCACAGTACCTCGCCCGAGACCCCCGATGTCACCGCATCTCCTCCCCGCCTCCATGCGTGAGGACGTTAATACCATTTAGGGTATCAACCGAGCCGAAATAGCAAGTGTGGAATCCATTAAAACGCTTAGCCCTTAAGCTTTCGATCGACGTGGGAGCCCGGTGAGTTTGGTGGTAGCCTAGTGGGTCGAGCATACGTCGGATAACTCTTTTAAGGTTCTGGCCGATCCCGGGGTTCAAATCCGGGCGACGCGACTGGACGATCCCCCCCCCTCCTCCCGCGCTAAAATTCCGAGCGATGTGATATTCTGGATCTATGAGGGAATTAGCGCAGATTCCGTTGGGAGATGAGCCGGCGTCCGTGCCTCGAACGTGGGTATACCATGTGATGTAACGCTTAGTGAAAATCTTAGTTCTTCCTATCCAATCAATTTTGGGTTCAGTTAAAGTGGCGGTGAAAACTAATGGAGGACCAAACCCGAGGAAAAGGTTATCGAGCAAGTAAGTAGGAAATAAGAATATATTGAAATGGACATGATGAAATGCGGCGAGGTAGAAGGTCCATATTCTTATTGTTCATCCGTTCGGCAGACATCTTTTATAGCTAGGCTTTAAATATGGCATCATTATTAGTTAAGGTTAGTTTTAAGCACTCGATCAAGAGAATTTAAGATTTTTAAGAATCGTTTGGACACACTTATTGCAGGGAATACTTATTTAGAATCTTGATGAAGCAGGGGGAATGGTCTTAAGGAAACAGGAAGGCGCCCGAAGAAGAACAAATTATCAAGGCGCCCGGAAGTAAAGCCAAGAAAAGCCTGTTTGAAGAATCAGAGGTAGCTACGAAATTGGAAGATTTCCGCAGATCTTTGAAAGGAGTCTAATAAAGCAATGTTGAGGAATGCGAGGACCGAGAGTAGAGAGACGTACAAAATCTTTAGTGAGTCAGTCACATGAGTCCAAAATAATGACGAGAATTTTTGACCAAAGAATGGAGGGAAGAATTGCGTTAAGCTGTCTTTTTTTTTAATGTTTAAAAATAATTTTAAATTCAAGAAAAACAGAGAATTTAGGAAGATAATAATCTAATTCAGAAAAATTTAAGACAACATGATAGGTATCAACATGCCAAATATGTCATATGTCTACTTTGGAGAAATATTTCAACAATGTTGATAGTAATAGGGTTTCCGGAAGAACATGTAAATTTTTGAAGACCAAGGTTTGAGGCAAAATCTATGCAAGAAAAACTAGATAGCAAAACTAACGGAACGAATGAAAGCTGAAATAGAATTGAAGCGAAAATTGGTGAAAATTTTAGGGTGCCAACTCCCATCATTAAAATTCAATATTTCCTTGAATAGGGAATTAATGAAACTCACGAAATCAGGATCAAAGAAATTCACGTGCGGAATCATCACTGGGAACATATGGCCTGGCGGATTAACGGTGAATGGGGAAGGAATTCATATCATCCGATTCTCAGGCAACGAAATTAATAGCACAGAATCCAGGAGATCTGTTCCAGGAGAGGTATCATTAGGGAGTAAACTAAACTAAAAGCTCAGTTTTAAGCTTCATAATAATGGTGTGAGGAAGGAATTTTTCGTGAAGATGAGATGAGTCGAAGTAAGTGTAATCTTTCACCTATCAAGGAAGTAGCGAAGCGTGTGATGTCAGATGCTCGATACACAGCTAAGATTAATTCAAACCAAGTAGGCAGTTAACACGAATAGGCAACAAATATTCTCTTAAAGAAGATAGATCTACTACAGACAAGGATGACGCGCTTTAAAATTATTCGTGTACCGTATGGTACTACCAGGGATTCATTCTTTTCTTGAAGGAGACCAGAGTAGAAGTCTTTGAAATGTAGTTTCTTGAGGATACTTATGGGGTAGATGAAATGAGAAATGAAGAAGTGTGTTGAAGAGAAGAGGAGAAAATCAACATTAAGCTAAATAAGGGGAAAGGATTTACACGACCTAGAGATAATATTATAATTTATTATATTGGGATATAACAAGGAAAATAATTGAAGAGATATTGAAAGCGGAATGTGCAACAAAGAAGTTCAAAGGTGTGGTATGTCGGAAAAATAAAGAGGAATTTCGGAGGGAAGAACCAACCGGCACTAATGGAGTTAATATTATAAAGGAATAAATATGAGGCAAGATTCAACCGGTTTTCGAACCAAAGACACAAAGGGAGATAAATACACAAGCACCTAAAAAAAATAAAATATTTTTATGGTTAAAATTGAATATTTTTTATAGTCAGTGCACAGTGCAGAACCTTATGTTTATGAATTCGGCATCAATGGTTTTGTATTGCATTTGATTGATAATAACAGGATAAATTTGAGGTATAAAGCATGCAAGCAATAGAATATAAGAATTTAATCTTAAAATAGCATTGAGAACCAAAAAGATCTGCGTTCTCTTTGCGTACCAGCTGGATGAATTCTTTTGAATGCCCCGAAGACATTTTACGAGCTTTTCATAAATACATCACCGAATATGGAGAACATAACCCTTTGGAAGATCTGGCAAGAAATTTTCTAGTAGAAAAGTTGATGAAATAAAATGAAATTTTGCTTGCACACACTTTAAAGTAGTCGTGCTAATAAAGTGCTGTTTTTAACCTAAATTCTTAAACTCTCGTGGTCTCTCAGAATTTCCTTCTTAAAATATATTTCCTTCTTGTATATTAAATTTACAGTTGGAGTTCCCATTCCTATTTTTAGTAGCATGGAGAAAAAATGGCTACGCACTAACACTAGGCTCACTGAGAAAACATTTTTCGTTCCAATATGTGTTAATTTCAACACCTCTCATTATCGGAATTTCCAAACGCAATCTATTGCAATAACTATTACATCCTTTTTCTCCAATAATGGCGGCTGGCCTTGCATTAACTAGTGTAACTTTCACTTTTGAAGCCAGTGAAAGTTCATAATTAACGTTCATCGCCGCCCAGCGTGCATTTATTCGTAAGATATGGCAATTCTATCCGGCCTATGGAAAGTGAGGTGGAAGATGAAATATACGCCTTTCATTGAATACTACTAACTCTGTTACGTCTACCCGCCATGACTTGATGAAAATGGTATGCAAGCAGTGGCTATGAAAATTGTATAATTTATAAATTGATATTTATTCGCACTTTCCTCATACAGCTGTTGCTTTTTTTTTAGGAGTAGAAGGAAATAAGAATTAATATTTGAAAAATGGCATTTTAAATACTGTTATTAAAATTTAATTTACCCTGACACATTCGATAGCGAAAGGTTATGGCATGCGGAATAATTTATCCATGAATTTTAATGAGAAAAACATTTAAAACAGTATTGATGGTTATAAATCCTGGCGTAAATGATAGCGATAATAACCTCATGGTATCTGTTAGGACAAAATGACGGCAAATGGTGCAAAGCGCTTGCCGCAAATTTCGATTTTCTTAGCCCAAATGAAATGCTCAACAGTGGGTTAAGCACTACTCTCTTCCATTTTCATAAACCAGTTATATCCATTATTTTACAATTTTTGGGGAGTAAAACAAAACCATTGAGAATTTTTTTATTATTATCAATTTTATCAGTTGTTAACTTCGACACTCTCTGGATGAAAGGTGAACTTCTTTCATTTAGATCTACACAATGTCCCGCAAGCCGCCGCAAGGGCGTGTGGCGGGGGGTGTTAGGTCACCACCCGTAAAAGAGAACTAAACCACTTGTAAAATCAACACATCCATGAAAACCTACACCCACAGTGGCGTATAAATTCATGCAAAATCCCTTTCAACCTTGACGCATGTAAATAAATATATTATTAACTAACAAACATATGCACCTTAGAATGTAGTAAAAACTTTATCAAATAACGTGCAAGCTAGAATTTGAAAAGTAAGAAGGCGGAATCCCACTACTACTTGAACATGGAACAATAAATGGTCTCCACCCCCAAGGACGCAAGTAAAGAATGTTACTCATTGCTGCAGACAGCGGGAGGGTCCCTTCCAAAGAGAGAGAGATAGATGGAAGTCTTTATTTAGGCAACATTGAGACCAAATAGTCCCTTCATCTATATCCACATGCTGCCCAAGTGAGCCATGTGCTTTAAGCTTTATAGTGAATGCAGAGATGAGTTTATTTTTCTGCAGATAATAATTACATGATCAGTCCAAGATAACGCTTCATAAATGGTTACGCCTAAATTATATATTATTCTTAGGAAAAATATATAGTCTTATAGATCTTTGCAATGTTAGTGGTGGGAGTTTATCAATACATATTTTAGTGCAGTTTATGGTATCCAAGTATAATAGACCTTAGATAGGATAGAGTTTTGATGGGGTTTATTTTCAGTAAATTTTATACACGCCATAGTGACAAAACAGCAAGATCTGAATTCATTTCGTGAATAATTCTAGTTAGACCTTGAAAACGGAAACGGCGACATATTTGTGAATCATCCTCGAAAAGGTTATGATTGCAATCAGAAATACCTTTACTGATATCATTCATGTACAGGGAAAAAAGCAAGGAGCCAAGAATGGATCCTTGTTGAACACCCTTGTGTATTTAAGGCCAGTTAGAGAATGGACTCTAAAATTGATTATATTAGTATGAACGAATCCATTGTGAAGATGAGAAAAAAATTTACGATTTCAAGTTTTGCTGAGAGAATATCTTTGTCAATAGAGTCGAAGGCTTTCTTAAAGTCGAGTAGAGCCATTATTGTCACCTCTTTGCGATCCATGGAGTCGCAAGTCATCTGTCATTTTAAGGAGAGCGGTAGCTGTACTGTGAGAGGACCGAAAGCCTGATTGTAGAGGATCAAGGAAGTGATTTTCGTTGCTAAACGTTGATATTTGTTCATGTATAAGCCTCCCGAATGCTTTTGATAAAGGAGGCAAAATGCTGATTGACCCATATTAGGCGATATTATTGGGTGTGAATTTTTTTGGGATGGGACGGACGAGGGCAAGTTTCCCGAGGAAGTGATATTTTCTAGTTGGAATAGACCAATTATACGAGGGTCATCCGGAAAGTAGTACCCGTTCGTGCCGCATGAAGTGCTGACGACGCGAGTAGCCGCTGGACGAGGTCAGATAGCTTCAGTGGCTTGTCTGCCTTCTCTGAGCCAAGTTGCGTGACGCTAGCATTGCCTGTGTTGTTTCTGTGATTGTTTACAATGTTTAAAAAAATTCCTCAATGCAAGAAACGTTCGCCCATGTGATATTCATCGCCAATTAAAGGAGGTGTATGGAGACAATGTAATGGACGAGTCGTCTGTTCGGCGGTGGTGTCGCAACTTCAACATGGGGAGGGGGAACACACACGACGATGAGCGTTCGGGGAGACCGTCTGTCATTACAGACCAACTGGTGAGCTCAGTTGACGAACTCGTGAGGAACGATCGGCGCGTCACAATTGATGACATCTGTGAGCATTTTCCCAATGTTTCTCGAACAATTGTTCATGAAATTGTTAAACACCATCTGCATTATGCAAAAATTTGTGCAAGATGGGTCCCTCGCGTATCTCAATGAGCTGGCGGCGAAGGACTATGCAGCAGGAATACAGAAACTTGTCACACGTTATGACAAATGCCTTAATTTGCTTGGAGATTATGTTGAGAAGTAGTTTAAAGTATCCTCTTTCAAATAAAATTTTTTATGTTTGTTAATATTTACTTTTGTGTCTTTATTTCACGAACGGGTACTACTTTCCGGATGACCCTCGTAGATATGAGTTATTCAAGAAAGTACTTTGGGAAGTAATTTGCGTGTCAGAATAGCTGTAATTCCGTCGGTTCTATCTGAGGAGGACTTGATTTTTTTAAGGGCCTGCAGGACTTGCATTTGTGTAACGGTAGAAATTTTGAATGATCTTGCAGGAGAAATTGAAGATTTTCCAGGATTATACAAATTGTATAAGAATTCATTTTTTGCATCATAATCAATTTCCGTCGGTGAGGTTGGGAATAAACGGTTTAGGTCGCCTGGAGAAATGTCAGCAGGCGGGGAGGGTGGACTTTTAGTTTTGCCGACACCAAGGTACTTCAAGCTTTTCCAAATTTTTGACGGGGGCTCTTTATATATCTGGAAGTTATATCTGATTTTGGAATCCCTGATGATTATTATAGTTTTTTTACGTATTTTTTTGTACTTATTGAATGCACTTTTGTTTATATGTTTTTAAATAGGGTATAGGCTGCGTCGCGATTGTGCATCAAGGCTTTAATTTCATCTGTTATCCATGGGGAGCGAGGTTTTGACAGTAGAATTTTTCTTAATGGTACATGTATGTCTCCTAGGTAATTTAAAAAGGTATTAAATAGTTCTTCTTTTTTATCTATGTCGTCGATGAATTCTATAGACAGCCATGGAATGGTAACATCGGATAATAGGTCTTTGTCGTCTATGGACTTGAAATCGCAAGTAAGAATGAATTTCTGCTTAAATTGAGGACATCTAACTGTGTATCGTATGTTAAAATAATACATCATGCAGGGATATTCCTGGGGAAGAAAGTTGTGATTTGTGTGTTGTGTGTGTTGTGATTTTGTCATGGTTTGCTGTAATTATTGCATCAAGCCATCTGGCTGATGACGATGTATGATGGGTAGGTTCTCGGCGAGGAGGTATGATAAGGTCAAGGTATGACATAGAGTTAGTAATTACTTAGGAGTCATAAGTTGAGGAAAGAAAGTTGGCACTGAAATTGACGGTACTAATAACTTGGTCACAGTTCGGAATGTGGGAAGATAAGGCTTCCTCCTAGTCGGTTACTTCTGCCAAGTAAACGATGCCTAAAATAAGTTTTTGAAGGATGAAATTTATCTCAAGAAATGCACACTCAGCTCTTTGCAGCGAATGGAGCAGCTTTTTGATAGTATTTTGAATGAAAGATCTTTTCTCGCGTCGACACCTACGCCTCCACCACCCTTAGCGATACAATCATGTCGATAGAAGCTGTATCCAGGAGTATCGACAGACGTGGTAGACATATGAGGCTTAATCCAAGTCTCAGCGATGGAAATTGCATGAATGCCACTTTGAGGTTGAGGTTTGCGTATTTCGTTTAGGCGTGAATAATATTAATAAAGACTCATTTTTATTTTAATGACCACAGGGTACGTGAAATAACAGGGAAAGTCAGGGAGTATTTTGAACTTTTACAAATTTAAAAATATCATAGTATACTGCAGCTCGTTGCTACATTTTGTTTCACTACTCCGCGGCTATCCCTCTTCCGTAATTACCTATTTCAAAAATGTAGTTTTTTGGACCAAATTTACATTTCTGCGCACACGTCATATTCTCCGTAGGTACTTATTTAAAAAGAGTAACTGTTCAGAAAAGCTGGAATCAAAATATTGGACTTAATATTTCATGAAGTACTACTATAAGAATTATTAAGAACATTTGCATTTACATTCCTCTCACTCATCGGTGATCGAAGGGATGCACGCTGCAAAACTGTAGCACCTATCATGCTGAGCATTAAGGGTATGAATTATCGCGAAGGCACATGGAAAGAAACATTTTGTTTGATCCTCCACAGAACTTCGGTCGCGATTTCAAAGTTGGGTAAACCCTTAGAAAAAAAAATCAGTTACGTAAGTTCAGGTCACGTGATTTCTGACTCTTAAGGATTTTAAGTAAGAAATCGTTTCGGCCAAAGGAGGTGAACTTAATACATATTGAAAGGATAGAATTCTAAGATAGAATAAAACTCCAAATACAAATTAAATTTTATTTTTGGCAACCGTTATTTTGGTGTAGAAAAACATCAACACCAGATAAAGATTAAATACATCATCTGATGTCGCTTTAAGGCAGGAAAACAACGCTTGTCTACGATAGAATTTAATGTAAAATTGCATTGTTATTCTTCTCCATCCATTTAAGAATTTTTCCCAAAACCACAGGTGGCACATGGAAAGGATCTGAAGGCTTAACTGAAATGTAAGAATTTCTTAACTTAGTATATGGAAAGGCGAAATGTATGTGAATTAGGGCTGTTTGACCTCAGTGCTCAGTGGAATATATATCGTCTGGAATTATAAATTATATGGAACTGCGTGGAATCACAATTTTTACCTTAGTCACGTCATCTATCTACTTATGAGGATACAAATTCGTGAAATTTCATGATCGAAAATTCATTCACCTAGGCAAGAAATCACATCAAGGTTATACATTTCCACCGGGTGATTTAATGTGAAATTCAAAGTGTGTAGCTTCACTTGATTAACTATTCTGCTTAGTATTAAGAGTTCATGTCTCGTATCACAGTCTAGGAGAACACCTTTTTCCTCTTTGGATTTTCTCGATACTTACTACAACGTCAAACGGCTAGGATTAATTTGTGCATCCATGCATGCAAAAATGCAAACTTGATCACTAGTCTGATGAAAGATGAGAAACATTTCAAATGGCTACTGATCAAACTTCGAATTATTTCAAGAAATGGAGTAACGGGACACCGTACTCTTTTCCTCCACGCAAAACTAGCTTCGCCGATTCGAGTGACTTCTGACACGTTGTCTTCATCCATCAATTGACCCGAAGAGCATAATGGTGTGAAAAACATAATGACGGAATCAGTGCAATGGACTCAATTTTCCCGGGAATCTTTGGCTGGCGCGCTAAGTAATGGGAAATTCCTGCCTGGCGTTGTAAGGATGGATGGTTGAGAGTGGCAAGAAGCAATTCCGTTCAAGGAGAAGAAAAAAGAAAATGTACGCGACCTCGCAGTGGGTCGCATCTCACGGCGGCCTGGAAAATTCCCCCTTCCGCTCACCTCTTTTTCCCACACTTCCACCACCCCCTTCACCTCTCACCCCCGGAGGCCTCAAGGGGGCGTGGGTGTGGAATTCCAAGGTGAAGATCGAGGAGGCTCCTTAGTATTCAGGGCGGTGCATGCCGTGTGACCCGAAAGCTCCTTCCGTACCTTCGAACCCTTAAGCCCTTCTTCCCTCCTGACAACCCCACTCCTTTCCACCTACGTCATTACCGCCACCCAGCGGTTTTTGAGCCGATATGAAATGGCGTTTCCATTGGATTTGGAATGCAGGAAATAAAAAAAAACCGCGTGTTTTTCTCCCTTCTAGCTGGCGAAGACGTGACGGCGTGGAAAGAACTCAGGAAGAAAAGAAACGCTTCGTGTTGAAAACCTACTTGAATAGCTCGTTTGCTCGGTGCGTTAAAATATTGCAAATCTGACACCAGTCAGGAAATAGTCTGCATCGTTACCATGGAAAATGGCCGTTTGCAAATATAGAAAGAACGTCACTGGGAAATATGTTGCATGTTGAAAAATTTACGAGGCCACGACGACATTTCCTCCGTTGAATTTTCAGCGCGATGGAGAGTTTTACGTTTTTTTTATTCGGTCATGGAAACTTGACTCCTTATATGTCTGATTAAGTTTGACATACATTATGACTTTTTTTGTATCATGAAAGAGCATTCCTAAACTTCGTAATTTTTCCGTGATCATTTATCCAATCATATAAAGTAATAAGACTTAAAATGTAAATATACTTCAAGAATGCATTTTGCACTAAATGCATTGGAAATTATAAGTAAAATTTTATAGGAGAATGGACCGTTAGTTGAAACCCGATATCTTGAAATTAAATTTTTTATAAATTGTAATGAAAGTTGCTATGAGAATGTTTTTGATTAGCCTGTTGTAAAATTTGTTGTCTCAGGCTTAACATCATGGAATTTGCATAACATATTGAAATGTAATGAAATAATTGACTTTGTAATTATTCCACACACTTTATTTTAAAAACACGACCCAACATCATTTACAACCCCGAACATTTTAAAGATTCCACTGCCAAATGGCGGAGAATACTATATCTTGGGATTATTTCTCAAAAAGTAATTAAAAGTTTTCCTAAAGAAAAAATCAAATGTGCCTTTTACCAAGGTTCATGCCTTAAGAACCTGATCTCTCACACTAATAACGAAGTCCCCAAAAACGAGAGGAGTGGCGTGTATGAGTTAAAGTGCTCAGATTGTAGCACAAAGTATATTGGGCAAACAGGACGGAAATTTAAAGAAAGGATTAAAGAACACCAAACATGTGTAAAAAATAAGAACATAACATCCCTCTTTGCAAAGCACCTCATCGAAAGTGACCACAAAAGTGACTTTGTGACAAAAATTATTCATTTTGAAGAAAAAGGTCAAAGGCTCGATGCTTTGGAGCAGTTAGAAATTTTGAAATGTGTCCGTTGGAAAAATGATCTTGCCAACGAAATTTTGTATCCCTCCCACTTCCCACTCCTAGACCTACCACTCTTCTAAGTCAAAAATGTAATTCTCTTTTTTCCCAGCTACATTGAAACCTTTTTACCCCTCCAACCTCCCTCTCTGACCAACCCCCCCCCCTCCTATGATCAGAAGGTAAATATAGCCAGCGTGCTTCTATGAGGACCACCTGATGATGACGTTCAACGTCGAAACCTGGGTCGTGTTTTTTAAAATAAATTGTGTGGAATTACAAAGTCAATTACAATTACATTTCAATAGTCTGTTGTAGTCCGGTTAATTATGTAATCAAATACGAAATTTAGCTATTGGATAGATCTTCTTTGCCAAAGGAAGTAATATTTTCTCGAGGATCAGTATCTTTATGAGGCGTGATGTAGACGGCTTAGCCGTTGTAACACAAAGAGCCAATAAGGATTACCACTACAAAGTTCCTATCGTGGGTGGACATAAAAAAATCCTCGGCAGAACATGGATCACCAAAGTTGGAATTTTTTTCACATATAATATGCAAACATTGAACGAGGATAAATTTTTATTCAGAAAAGTGTAGGGCCTATGAATATATTATAGTTGATTTTTATTTGATCTAAGAAGAGTACACAGAATATGAATTTTCAGTTACTTTTTTAGAGCGTAGTTCTATGGGTTGTTCGTCAAGATTGGTCATGTCATATTTCATTTTATTCCATGAAGACTTTCTATAGAAAAATGGAAATCACATAGTAGTAGTAGTAGTAGTTTTGATGGGAGGCGACCGACAGCTAAGGTCATTTGCGCCATAGGGGAAGGACAGGAAAGGATGAAGGGTGGAGAGAAACCCGGCGTCGGCATTAGCCTACTCTTTACGAAAGGCGCCAAGGGGTCCGCGGCTTAACGTCCCATCCGACGGACGGCGTACTCACTCAAAGTGCCCTCCACAAAGCACCTCAAGTAGGGATCGAGATACCTCTGAAAAATATTCAACACCGCCGGGATTTGAACCCACGCCCTCAGGGTGGGAAGCCAGTACGTTAGCCCCCGCACCATCTCGATCCCTGGAAATCACATTGGGGAAATATCTGCTTCTTAGTATTTCTCATTGAGTATCCAATCTTTCTTCTACTATCCAGACGTTTCCGTCCAGGCTTTTCCTTCTTCTGTCCTTGTATTTTCCATATAAAATACGTCTCTGCCTTCTCCCGATTAAATAAATTCTCCGAAGAATCCTCTCTTCACCGTACAGATTCATCCGTGCACAATGAAACGAGGGAGGTCTTTTAAATGAGATCCATTTTGGGAATTGGGAAAAATGACGAGAGTAGAAAATAAAAGAAAAACCAGTGGCCTCGAATATAACGCTGCAAGCCAGAAAATTACCCTGACTACCCCAGTCATTACGTGACGGGAATATATTTATCAAGAGGCAGACGAATTGGAACTAGACGGAGAAAAAGAATGCGAAGGGGGGTAGGGGTTGCCTCACAGCGATTTTCTGTCGCGACTGTCAGCGAGTCAGTTTGTTTTTTTGTCGATGTGAGACTTCACAGGGCGTTACGGGGAAAGGCCAAATAGCAACTGATCGACAGCGCGGAGTAATCCATTCCCCTTTTCTTGCGGGAATGAAGGAGGGAATTGACGCGTTCGGGTTGACATCCATTCCACCCCGAAGAAAGCGATGCCACACTGATTCCGTACCGAAGCTTTCGCAACAAGGCTCACATTCGATAAGAAGCACTTACTGCGAATTTTTTCGCTCAACTTGACCTTGATCGAAATAGTTAGGCATGTTGCGAAGATGGAATGAGAGGATTGGGAAATGGAGCCGAAGCATACATTCGAAAGAGGTGGGAAGGAAGGTCGGATTTAGTGGAGAAAAGTATAATGCTGTCCATATCAATATATCATTTTTAATAAACTGGCTCGTTTTACGTTTGTGGTATGCAAAAAAAATTACTTTATCACTATTGTCTTGCTGTTATAGCATGCTCAGTAAGATCTTGGTTACCCTAGAGACAGCAAGAAGTGAGGAAAACTTATTACGGTTAAAAATGAAATACAAAAACTAAATGAAAATTAATGCATCGTATTTATTTGATTTGCACAGCTACTTCTCAGAATTCACCTACACCAACATGTGCACAATTATTTGCAAGCCACCACAAGGACGTGTGGTGGGGGGTGTTATGTCACCACCTATAAACTAGAATAAAACAACATTTAAAACCAAATTATGTTACCTCTGCACAAATATTACTTTGTCCATGCACTTGAAAAATCTCAATCACACGAAAGAAAGTACTTACAAGTAACAATATTTAATAAATGCATGCGTATATTCAAATGATGCTGTAGAACTGTTATAAAAATGGATCTATTACATAAAAAGGATAACATGCAGGATATCGACAAGCATATACACTACCAATTCTAATTATCTCCTACACGATTGCTGTCATTTCTATTATGATCACTAATGTTCGAGGAAAAAACCAACGCATAAAATTTATCCGTTCTATAATTAATCTCCGTGATTTTACATTGGTGATCTGATCTACTATGTTAAGGGGGGCTGCAATATGTCCTTTACATCCTCAGATGAGTAGCCTGCTTCCAATTTACACATAAAATTTAACCTGCATTTAAGCCTACGGTCAACAAGTGGTTCATATCCTAATTCTTTCAATGGTTTTGTGACTCTGATACCATATTCATACCAACTTTTCACAAACCTAGCTACTCTTCGTTAAACTCGATCTCTTTCCAAAATTAAGCCTTATTTGTGAGGATCCCATACACTTGCAGCATTCTCTACGTGGGGCCTTACTAACGTGAAATAAAAAAGCCCCAAGTATTTTGCTTCATCCGCGACGTTCATCCGAGCACCTTCGAGTGTGTAAGTTGTTAACGTTTGGTTCTGTTTATCTTGTTTTAGAAATACATAACGGCAAATTTTTTCGTATTTAATTCAAGCCCCAATTCTTCCCATCATTTTTAAATGTTGTTTAAGTCAGTTTGTAGTAATTCACGATCTGCATCCTTCGCTATTTTCCTATACATCCACATAATACCCTGCAAGCTGCCGTAAGGGCGGGGGGTGTTGCGTCACAACCTGTAAAAGGGAACAGAACCACATGCAATATCAACACATCCATGCCAAGCTATACCCGCAGTGGTGCATGCATTGATGCAAAATTCAATTGAGTAAAAGATTTATCTAATAAGGTGCAATAGAATGACAAGTAGGAAGATAATTCCATTACCATGTGGACATGCAACATACGAGTACAAGACTCTCCCATCCAAAGGACCCGGGAAGGCAATGTGACCCAACGCTGCAGGTAACGAAAGGGGGACCCCCCCCACAGACATATACGAGGGATGGAAGGGGAAACTTAATGGCATACGAAGCAGAGCAAGTAATACTTTTAAGAGCAGTACATTATTTCATGGCATTCTAATGAGGTCATGCGGGAAGGGTTTTGACAACAAAACGCAGGAGGTTAGTGAAAGTACATGCAATTTGAGTGTAAGTAATTTTTCCCTAGGCGCTGAGGGTGGCAAGTGGAATTTTTTCTATCTATAACCTTACAGTTTTTATCCCGTATTGTCCGGGGGGAGAAGGTGTCCTTGAGTCTGCTGGTTCTGGCATATATTTCCCGAATATAATTCACATAATTCAAATGACCAATTTACATGTTGTATCCATACTAAAAAGAAAGACTCG
The DNA here is from genome assembly GCF_022747635.1 of Hetaerina americana. Lineage (NCBI taxonomy): Eukaryota > Metazoa > Arthropoda > Insecta > Odonata > Calopterygidae > Hetaerina > Hetaerina americana. The sequence goes on from NW_027287316.1 coordinate 25,069,347, forward strand.
TACTTTTCCACAGATTTCACAAAATCTGTGGAAAAGTACGAGTCTTTCTTTTTAGTATGGATATTAAATACTTCCACGAAGTGAAGCCTGAAGCAATAGACTATATTACATGTTGTATTTTGGAGTGCGAATAATTTGCGAGACCTCAGTGCTGAAACGGAGATATTATACGCCGGATATTAGAACTGCCTAATATAATGGTTCCCTCATTTTCCGCGCGCTAATGTCTCGTGCGGCAGCACCCCCGGAGTAGGGTTATTGCTACAGGTATGGTGGCGCTGTTATTCGACAGCACCAAGTACCTATATGAGATGGGGATGGGACCTGCCTCCGCGGAATCCAATCCTCGCCGCAGCGTTACCTTCCCCTTGCCCCGAGAGACGACCCTCCAATCGTCCGACCTACGGGCGTTAGTCACTTTCTCATTTAGTGAAGGCACACGAGGTAGATCTCTAATCGCCCAGCCACGAGTAGCATTCGGGCGAACCCGTGTATCTCCATTGGCGTGGCGGGGTTTCGTATTCCCACCTCGAGCAGCATCTGAGATACACCACCTAAGGGGAGCCCTCCCGCTTTCGATCTTTAATCAAAGCTCCCGCACCACTCTCTCCAGCATGATAATACGAACCCGTAGGGCTGCGCATTCACCAACTCCTTCGAATATGGCAACAGGGGACCTGGTTGAAACCATCCGAATTTCACAAACGAGTGTTCCACAAAAGCTAACCTGAATGCACCATGCTAAACTTTCTAAAAGGTGTTACCTCAAATGAAATCACCCTAATATATTACATTTGGGACTACAATCTGAAGCCTAAACGATTCAAACAATGCTTGAGGAAGGTCTGGTATTTAGAGAAAAAAGATTGTAAAAAAAGAGAGCACTAACGAAAAACCAACCACAGTGGCAGGAAAAACACTACCACAATCCACTAAGATAAACAGCTGCCGCCACACAAAAAATATAGCTAGCCATAAACAATATAAACTATATAAACGAAACAATATATACGTTAACACTGCACTTCGCTGAAACTAAAAGCACCAAGTAACAGGCAGGTATTCTCAGCTGGGTCAAACCGGTTCTCAGTAGCAATCTGAAAATACGCCGGCTCAGGTCGAGGGCCACTGAAAGAGTGAGACCTGAACATTATTTTCTCCCGAGACCAACATATCATGAACGTCAGTTGAGCGAAGAGCCAGTTGAGACTCGCAAGATCTACTATTTCGGAAACTGTGTTGGTTTTTTAAAGTAAATTCTGACAATCAAAATATTTCATGATGGAACTTCCACTTATGTGCTCTAAAATTTTGCATGAGATGGATGTGAGAGAGATTGGTCGATATTTACTCGGATCTACTCTGTTGTCTTTTTTTAATATGGGAGTGGCATTGGATATTTTTCAGGCTTTGGATACTGCTTTATCATTTAGGAATTTATCAAATACTATTTTTAGGAAAGGAGCTATTTCTGTGAACATGGTTTTTTAAAAACGAGCAGAGATCTGATGAAAGCTAGACAATGTATTTGGACTGATTTCTTCAAGTTGGCTTTCGATTCCAAGGGAAGATATTACAATTTCAGGCATGGGTTCAGGGGATCAATCGGGTAGTGACTCGCATTGTTCCTGTGAATGATCATTTAAAACGCTTTGAAAATAATTGTTTAATGTTTTACCTTTTTCTTTACTGGTGTTAAGTTTTTGCCCAGTGTCATTTAGGGATGGCACTGTCGACTTGTTCCCCCGTACATATGACCAAAACGATTTAGGATTAGCGTCCAAATGTTCACCCAATCTTTCATTTTTAAATTCTTTTAACGCCTGGTGACATGTTTTTCTCGCTAACGCTTTAGCTGTTGTATGGTTGTATTTATTTCATATTGCTTATTGTTAGACCCATCATTTTGCTATCTCTTCATTTTTGAATAGCATGCTCTATGGTGTTTTAATGTTTTACATACTTCTACGTTGTACCGTCTGCATTCCTTCCTGTCACTTTTAAATTTACTAGGTACGCGTTTTTCTATTGTAGCCCGTGTGATGTCGAGAAAAGCACTCCACAAACTCTCACTGTCCCTGCATTTAAGGAAAGTAATAGAAATATTACTTTCCTTAAATGTACCCTAAGACTGCTGTAGGTCAAGCCTTAATCCTTCGTAATTAGCCCGGTCAAACAAGAAATCTTTCTTTTCTGTTTCTGATTTTTCATAATTATCAAGTTAATTTTTACTGAAACTATTTTATTCCTTTCTTCACTTTTGATCAACTGTTTTAACTAATAACCTTCTATTTTGTGCTTATAATAAACGATTTTTCCTCCTAAAAACGTTCTAGGGGTTCATTCAAGGATAGATTCTGCGTAAGTATAAACTTAAGTACAATATTACAAATTTCCGGATAAGTAAAACATACTATTACAGCATTATGTGTTTTATTCGGCCAAAATACATTGAACTGATCTTCAAGGAACTTTCCAAAAAAAGTAACTTTCTCAACCCTCAGAATTCATGGATAACGTTGCCATTAAAACGGGCATTCCAGTGTTTTTTCATAAACGGAGCTAGATCTCCCATGGCACTCATAATGTTATTAAATCGTAAATGTTGGACAATATATCCAGCTTCAGCCTAGGGAAAATATATCGACTCAAACTGTGCGTTGACAGTTTCGTCGGAGGCTTAATTTCGCCTGTCCCTTACCCATATGTCAAATCGAGTTATACATGCTTTCTCTCTCCCGAGGGTCAAACGGGTTACTTTCGCATGCGAAACTGGAGACTACTAGGAAAGTGAGCGGATGGGACAGGAGGTTTCGTCCTTGAGCTGGTCCGAGCGGCGTTGAGCGACTAGACTACGGGATTGGAGAATCCTTGGCCTCGTGAGAGTTGACGGGAGGAGGCGGGGGAGGGGTGGTTCAGGAGCGGAAATGGGCCGGCGAGTGAGTGGGTGGAAGGTTCTCGAGGGAAAGTGAAATGGGGGGGGGAGGAGGGAAGGTGGTTGATTGAAGGCGATGGTCATCGACGGTTGATGGGACGAAACTGATTTCAGTAAACCAATGAGAGTTGTTTTTAGCATTGTTCCTGAAATCGAGTACCGACCTGACACGGAGAGGAATACAGCACTCGAATTTCTGATAGAAAGAATCGATGCTTTAATATTTAGTTGGTATAACTCATTAATGTAATATCTACCATGTAATTTCAGATTCCTTGCCTCCCGGCGCTACCAGGTGGTCTGAGTTGAACCCTTTGTCTGATTCTCTATCGCGGACGACTAAAATAAATATCAACGCCGTCGAAACTCGAAAAATCATTTTTGTTCAAAAGACATCTTATAAAATTGTTTGCATCATATTAACTTTTCATTAAATTGGTGAATTTATTTGATCCAATATACAATTTGGAGTTGCGTTTTATTTTAATTTGGGTTTTTTTTAAAGATAAGATCCAAGCAAACAAATGAATGGTGGGGAGAAATCCATCCTTTAAATTAGTCCCAACTTAGCAAACAAAGGAAGTAAGATTATGGTTTTATACAAGATGGAAAGATGATTGCATGGGATTTATTTACCTCAAAGTTAAGCCTTTTTCCCTCTACGATAACAGAGGGAAATGTGCAGGGATAGAGACGCTTTCGTTTTGAAAGTACTTTATTTTGAACGATTTAGTGTATTATGTTAAATTGAAGAGTCGTACAAACAAAAACAAAATGAAATATAATATTTACGAGATTGGTGCAGTAATTTTTTCGTGGAAAGGAATAATATTTGAAGATTTTCCAGACTTATCAGATGGAAAACGATGTCCATCAAGTTCAGCAAATTTTAAATGACGATGATTAGCAAAGTCTTACGCATAAAGAGGATATATTTGCAAACTAAGACGAAGTATGCGAAAGAATACGTACCAACGGTGGGAATCTGCAGATAAGAGACGTGGTAAATAGGAATTCAAAGCCTTAACCATTTGCTCACTGGCGACCGATATTGGAGAGCTGACATGAGAATCGTTGAAGTACATATGATTAATAAAAACAAGATCGGAAGCGGTACAATGCATTAAATAAAAAGCAAATTAATGGGATCCGACTTGAATCTCTAAAATTTGTTTTGATTACCTCAACTACCTTTCACGCCTTTCCCTTTTGGATTAAGCGCGCGTTAGATAAACCTAGTATTAGCTTAGGAAAGGAAACTTTCTCTTACTAAAATCTTCTAAACTGCTATTTCTTTGTATACTCCTTTTATATTAGTTACATTTACATATTTTTTTGTTATACCTACATGTTCGTTTGCTGCTGAAACTTATGATATTTCTCTTCTTGAAAATCTCTTAAAACATAATTCACTCACTTATATCTCCGTCTGCCTTTTCCTCTGAACCATTATCTCATCTTTAATATGTATATATGTTTTATGGTGATGAGGGACTCAGCATAAACACAATACCGTCTTATAATTTCATAAATATTTTACTGCAATTTTACAAATAAATTAGCTTTCCCTTTCACGTAGGGTTGATAATAACAAGGTCACATATTGATAATAAAAAGTTCAATGAGAAACACCCAAGCCCTAAGTGGAGGAAAGCAAAACTAGGTGGTAATCTAACCCACGAACTCTTGATGAACATATGAGCACGAGACTCCGCTGCCACAGATGCCGTGTCGACCAAGAATTCTACAAAAAAAATTAATGAATAATGTAAAGGGTTAAACAATGGTAGCATAAAAAAGGGAAATGTCCGCGAAAACCCATTTTAACAGCTCGTGTTCACTTTTAATTTTCAATCAGTGTATGTATAAGTATTTGTCCAAAACAAGTGTATATAATCCGCCTTTTTCCATAACTCACACACTCTGCAACCTCATTACTCCTATATTGACAACGAGCGGTGTTCCTTAATTAAGTATTCGATGAACAGCCTATTATTCGATCATTACTCGTATACTTGTATACCTAGGAATACTGAAATTTTGCTTTCAATAAATACTCTGCGGATGTTTAAAAGTTCCTGAACGGTAAAAATCTTCTTCGTAAATTAGTTACAAACTATAGTACCTTGAACGATGCATATTTATGCTTATAATTTTTCAGAATAGTGGATCAGTATATCAAAAGCATTCGCTATTTTTCATTATTCGTTTTGACCATACGTTTCATAGCAAAAACTATTATACTTGATTTTTGTCATCTTTCACCCTTTACAAAGAGAAAGTTTTGGAAACCCATTGGCGTTGTCGTCTCCCTATAGCAAATTGAAATATTATTGACTATATCTAATTATAAAAACAAATTTATCGATTAAAATGAGTCTTGTGTGTTTTGAAAGTTTATTAGTGATAGCAAAAAAAATGACCAATAAATTTATTCCAGATGATAAATGAATAATGTAAAGGGTTATGTAAACGAAGCATAAAAAGTGAAATGTCCGTGAAAACTGTTTGAACTCTTCGTGTGTGCTTTTAATCCTTAATTTTCGTTTGATGGCAGTTATATACGTAAAAAGTAATCAAAATAAACTTTTGATGCCAGTAATTTTGGGCCCGTCAATCAATAATTATTTGTAAGGTACCATACTTTTATAAGTTGACGATTCACTGTGCAGATTATTACTGTGGACGAATAAATGCTAAGACAGTTCATATTTCAGCATTTTTGGTGCGGCCATGTTGACCCCTTGATGCAGAGTAGTTACATCGACGTTTGTCTTTTGGCGTCTCGCCTCCGCTGCGAGGCGCGCGGTTGGCTGAGTGGTTGAATGGGTCTCCGCTCGGTGGACATTCGGTGCGACGTGGTATGTGGGGTAGGGATTCAACGATAAGACCACGGAGAGGGAGGTCTCCGCTGTCGGGAACGCGATTGTGATGGGGATTGTGACGGGAACTGTGGCGGACGACCTAATTCCGTCACCGAGGGGGATGGGGGGGGCCGGTTTTCTTCCTCCGGCGCGGCCATCGTCGTCACCACGTGTGCGCCATCGCAGTCATGCATGGACGCGTTGGATTTGGATGGAGCGAGATGGGAAACCCGCGTCTCCTGATACTTAAAAGTGGTGACTTGAATAGGGTGGTGACCTGGACGTCCGTCGACCGAAGTGTGTAGGACCGACGCCGTTGCCCTCCATCGTCGTAGGGAAAATTATCACGATGGCCATTTTTCTGAATGTTTTTCCCGCTGCCCTGCACGAGTCTCTCAAGTTTGTACTCCTCATGTTCATGTAACAAGAATGCATATTTTTTCAAAAATATTTTTTAAAGTTAGGACGTATATTTTACTCGATTTTGCATGCATAAATGCTCACGTCGTTCGCTTTCGCAGTAGAAAATGGAAAAAATTGATTTTATGCAAAAGTACTTTCTTTTATTAATTTATTCGTTACTGCCTAGTTATTTTACATTTCAGTGGAATTTCTCTCACATTTATAAATTGTTTTACTTGTATCCTATGTTTTTTTAACCAAAGTCAATGTATGCTTGACGTTTTCAAAATATATTCCCCGTAACCGATAAATCAAAAATCGTATCAATAAATCAAGTTCTCTGATAAAAATGAATGATAATTCTAACACGTCAGTGATGTTTTTGTTATGCGCCATGAAAGGAAATATTTGAAGATTTTATTTGAAAGAATTGGTAGATGTGTAAAGTATTTCGCACAAATTAAGAAATCTCCGGATAGTTTTGTTATATATTCTTATTTATTATTTTTTTAATAAATTGTCAGGGTATGAATATATATTGAACAATAATGAGGAAATATGGTTGAATGCAATAATTGCATCAAGTATTGTATTTTTATGCTGGCAAGTGTCACATTTTTTCGCGTTCTGGGAAAATTCAAACTCGAGTTAAGTCGTGTTAGCAGATATATGCGAATTGATCAAAAACGATAGTATTAAAATAAATGATTTAAAAGAAATAAATGCACAGTATGTACAAAACTCTGTGATCGATATACGAGGAGGAGAAGCACTAAAGATATCAGTAAATGATATGAAAACAAAGGACAATGCATTTCACTGGAAAGTGTTTTCGGTTAACCAGGTTTGGAACAGTCGAAACAAATAAATCAACAAACACGGATTAACTATTAAATTTTCGTCAGATGTTAATAATTGTGAATACATTTTTGCATCGTAAGCTCTTTGATAAATATTTCAAAGTGGAAGTTAGTATAGAGTCACTAAAAATTGTAAATTACCTGCAAAATAAGCTAAATGCATCACACGGACTAATTTATAACGAAATTAAGCACCAAAAATACCCTTTGAATCTTAAATTTTCTTTTAGTAATAGATGCCGAAGTTAAAGATAAATAAATGAAGAACAAAGCGGGTGACAATAAGCACGCATAGAGAAACCGTTGTTGACTTTGAAAAAAATTAAACAGTGGAGGTTGCAAACACCGATTAATACGAAAATTATACAAATAGTTAAATGATCACGGAGATTTATCCTCCTTGAAAGAATGGTTTTCTATAAGTTAACCCCGTCCTCCATCTTTCACGGAGAATTAATCCTGAGACAATTCGTTTAGATCTACGGGGGATCAAAGTACGACCGAAGACCTACAGGGAAATTAATGGATCCAACGAGCGGAAACGACTATGATAATGGGAAATATCTCATTTGACCTAAAGGAGGAAATTCTCACGGTGTGAATGTCCTTCTATCTGAATCACTTCAATTAACTACGACATAGGCAATGACAGGTTAATTTTCACATCCGCTAACGAACATATCTCCTTACGAAAGACCTTGTGCTTTTCCGGCGTATCTGTTGAGTGAAACCCTTTCGGGTTTTCCACCGGGTTAGTGTCTCCAATGCTGTCGACATTTTGAAAACCGACTCGGTCATCGTTCAAAGGGGTTCTGATATATATCCTTAACCGATAAAACGACCCAGATTTTAGGGAACGGATGCGGAATCGTATTAAATTTTATTAATGATGAAGTGTAACGTCCAATTCAAATAGGAAAAACAGGGAAAACGGCATAGGAAATGGAATTTAGAAGGATTGAAAGGATCAAGAAGAAACAAGTTTTATCATCTGCAGAGAAAATCATGGGTAAGGGAAAGTATTTGAGTACTGTCGAGGAAAAATGGGAATACGAGCATATCACAAATACAGATATCGATAGCTGCAAAAGAAACTTTAGGAACTGTTAATAGGGAAATGAAAAAGAAGCCATGAAATACTGATGAGATGATTGGCATGATAGATGGAAGAAGGAAATAGAAGAATGTAAATACAGTATTTGGTAGAAGGAAGTATAAACCCTTAAATAATGAATTGATACGGTTAAAAAGAGAGCAAACAAAGCATGGTGGAAGACGCAGTGCGGATTTGAAAGGTGCACGGAGAAACGTAATTTAGGAGCGCTGTACGCGTGCAGGGAAGTAAAACCATTGCCAGGATATGCAAAAGAAAAATTGTTGTAAATCATCAAAGGTAACTCAGAAAAATATTATCTAAAGCAGAGCTTTGATTAATTAATTAATTTTAATGCCTAGGAATTCCTAGAGAACTCGCTGCAAAATTAAATGAATGGACAACCAATTGATTGGTAGGTAACCTATTTTATAACCAGACCAGATGCTACATAACAATGGTTATTTTTTGACAAAAATTAACTTACGATTTGATTACCCTTATTTATTTTTCAATTAAACACTGATTGACAAAATAATTGTCTGGAATGTATAAAAGGGAGTTTATTACTTGAAATGAATCTCGGATTGGATGTAGTATGAAAGAGCACAACATTCACTATTCTTACAAATTATACGGGCGATATGGAGGGGCTATACCTCGTACCCTCTCATAAGTGACTGGAGAACGGGGCATTTACGCTGGCCGCCGGGCTTCATTGGGTAAGAGTTCCTCGAAATTTAATTACATGCAAGCACAGGAGCTTTTCGTAACGTCTGCCCCTCACTCTGTTCCTCTCTGCAGGGCGGTTCCACGAGACTTCCTTTTGCACCAAGTTAGTGCGTCCACTCTGCAGGGGATGGAAGGTTCTTTCCAACGACTGGCTGTCAGCCGCTTTGCTGCCACTGGGAGTGGCCGGAGGCGTGTGGGAACGAACGTAGAAGCGTCTCGAGCGCGGCGAATGCAAATTTCGTGAGAGAATGGACATCTCACCGTCGAGTTCATTGTGTGGTCCCTGCGTTCCCTCGACAAATAAAGCACATTGACCGTGAATTTCGACAAAAATATACATGACACCCTGTAGTTCACCTCTAGCGTGTGTGACAGGAGGTGAATATACACAAGGAGCACATAATCACAAATTAATTTTGTATTAATTTTTATTTACTTTATAAATTCGTAAAATATTACAAGTAATGTAGATTATGAAAACAACAGATAGTTACCTGGTAAAAAGTAATTCTCAGTGATGTTTTCAAGTGAGATACCTCTACGCTTTAGATAGGAGCTGTTGGTAACAATTAGGAAAAATTAGCAAGAGTAGTTGAAATAATGACAACACATTAGACTAATTAGAATGAAAAAAAGAATTTTCCCCACATAGGTCCCTTGGTTACAACTATCCTGACCTTTTATCATTCTTTGGTAAAGTGGCATATTAAATCCATCTATTCTATATTTGATTTCTCTAATTTTATTTGCATGATCTCTTCTGCCATAGTACTACGGGGCTAATAAAAAATGTTCCGTATCATCGCTAAAGAGACATCTTTCCAATTTAGGTATAAGATTAAATAGGTAATTTAACTTTTGCTCCCTTAGTGATTGCCAACCTAACTCATCTGATGATATTTATACGCTATTCAGTTTATCATAAAACAGTTTTCAAACTATATGCCCTCTACGCTACACGTGATATAATTCGTCAACCAATCAAACATATGTACTACCAGGATGTTCTGAATGAGACTTAACTAGCGTACAATAACCATGTTCTATAACCATCTAGTCACATTTGTTCAATAGACTTCTAATGAATCCTTATATTTTAGGGCTTGTCTTTATACCTTTTCCCCTGATATGTTTCAATCAGGAGAAGTTGTCAGTGAGGTTAATACCAAACTACTGAATCGAGTCAACGCTTTCTATTTCGGATTTTATGATCGAATATGCGTTCGGGAATGAGCTCTTACTGTTGAAAAAATTCATTGCCATATGAATTTTTTACTACAAGTCACATGCGTCGCACCGTCGCTGTTTGGGTTGAAGCAATCTGCTCATTATGCTTCATCTTCAGGGCTACGGATATCTCTGTGTCTTTAGCAAAAAGGTACTTCTTAATATTAAACTGAGATCAAATGATGTTAACATTAAGAAGGATTGAAAGAGGTTAGATGAAACCTTCTAGGGGAACACCTGAAATGACTTCTACGGTATTTGAGCTAACGTCATTTAGGGCTATGCTTCGTACTCGACCCCTCAAAAAGTCGTAATCCAGCCTAGGACATTTCCATCTATGTCAGGGGTCATAAGCTTTGTAATTAGCATGCTTTGTGGAACTTTGCCGAAAGCTTTTTTTAAGTCTAGAAAAGCCGCGTTTACTGGAACATCGCTTTCCCAGGAGTGCATGATTTCCTCATGCTAGAACGGCGGACGAATGGAAGAGAAGAAAACGAAGTAAAATAATTTTATTTTTTGTTACTTTCCGCATAACTTTATGGAATCTATGCAACATAATTAAATGACATGGTTGATTTTTAATTCCACACACAAAAGTGTGTGGAAATACGAATATTATTATTTTTTATATATGTTAATTTGGACTGGAAGGATTTATATTTTAGAATTATGCTACGCAAAAATAGATGAAATCGTTGTCTCGACCATGAAAAACTGTACGACAAAAACATTGCTTAAAATTTACCATGATGGATTTAATAATATGAATATTAAAATAAAATGTAAGCATAAAATTTCAAATAAGGTATTTACTGAGCCATAAAAAGAGTAAATACAAAAATAAAAATAAATGCATATTTGTTCAATGACGGGTTTCACAATTAATTGCGTATAAATTTGGTATGAATTTATAAAATAATTTGTATTCAACATTTTTTACAAAGATCCTAGATTTTTAAGACTTAAAAAACTGTTGATACATTATTTTTTTAAAGTGATTAACCTTTCTAGTATTCCTACATGAATTATGTAGAGAATTTTAGATGTTTAAATGGACAATTGGATAGGATATTTCACATGCGAGGGTTCGGTATGTTGACATTTGCAGTGTATTCGTTTCTCGCGCTGCTACTTATTTTGGCATAAAATGTAATGCTTTCAGAAAACGAATTTCTAGTGATTTATTCTTGATAACGTAGATAAAAAGGCAACATATTTGGAAAATATGTACTTAGGAATAAATTAAGATCGAAATCTTGGCGTTGATTGATGGGCCAATATATAATTATCATTTGTTTTAACTAATCAGCGTAAAAATAAGAAGATTATTCTCATTACATTATGAAATAGGAAAGTTTTTATGAAATATAAAAATTTAATTCTGTAAAATGTTGCATCCATTAAAAATTAAATAAAGTTAAAAAAATTTAAATAAGCCTATCTCAGGTATTTTCTGATGGTCACTAAAGACTATTATCTTTTCTCCTGAGAGAGATTCCTCATTTTCATCCTTAATTATTTCAATATTTTGGTCTTCGTAACTTTTGCCTACCTTTGTGCTGTCTACGAGTATAAAGTATGCCTTCTCCCCTACTCTGTCACCACGTCCTTCAACATTCCACTACCTTCCTATATTTTTCCTGCCCACATTTTATGTACTTATTAAATTTTCTCAGCAATTTCGCAGACTCGCTAACCCTATTATTAAGTTCAGAAATTGGGGTCCCCTACTAATAACGTATTTTATCCTTTTTTCCATAATATTCACATAAAAAACCTCATTTTCTACGCTCATCTGCTTGTCACAGAGACTAGGTTTCGTATCCATAGAGTACGTATTAGTATTTAATAATCTTCTTCTCTTTCCTAGTGTAGTCATCAATTTACTCTTTGTAAACGCTTCTTTCGAAAGCGGAAATTCCATATCCGATGTGCCCGCTACTAAAACTAGTTTCCTCTAAAAAACAGAAGTACACCCGATGAACATAAAATCAATTAGTTGGCCTAAGAAGACTTGAACTCAGTGTTAAAAATGCATACCTTTCTACTAATTGGCTTTCATGCTTATATTTATGATTTAACAATAGTCCAAAGGGAGGCACTTGAACGTACAATATTTGTCCACACGTGCTATTTTTTATGGTTATTATATTTCGGAAAACCTTGTAGTCATAGCCATCTCGCACAGGTTGAAGCTAGTGGCTACGCAGGGACCCTTGGCGGGTAGGCTAAAGAAAAAGAAATTTGGGACAGTAGAAAGAAGTATTGAAAGTAGGAAAAACTGATGGAGTAAGTCATACCAAAAAAAAGAGGGAAGTTTATGCGACATATAGCAAAAAATAGGTATCAGAGACTAACCAAAATCTTACTTTGGTAACTAGATTATGTTGATAAAGTCGACCTAACAAATTTGGCACTGAAGATTTTCCCCAGGTACACTCTTCATATTTTACTCGATCTAGCTAAGGGAGAATAGTTCAATGGAGTAGCGAATTACGCGGGCGTATATGATTTAGGGAGAGGAGTTGCGCGAGAAAGTCCATGAACCACCATGGTCGTAAAAACCCCGCACCGAGGGGCAGACTTCCTTAAGGATCCTTTTAAGGATTTCCCAAATAATAAGGAAAAAAATAGGACCGTGAAAATCCTTTCGGTGGAGAGAAAAAAATAAAAGGCCTCTCGTCTCCCGAGTGACGGAGGAAAAAGACTGCGCTCCCTCTTCATCCCCGTCCTCCCCTTCCTCACCCTAAATGCCTTGGGTAGCAGTCCTTCTTCCTCGACTTTTCGCCACCTTCCTCTTCAGCACCCGCTTTTTTTTGCATTCCCAAAGAACTCTCGTACTCCACGAATTTCTGTGGAGAGTCTCTCTCAAGTCTTATAGGCAGGTATCACGTCCGTGCCGTGGTATCCATTTCCTCCCGCTACGTCCCAGGTCCTCGGAAATCCTAGACATCTTCAAGGTGGCGTATTCCTCTGCTTACGTGTCCTTGAGTCCCAAAATAGCTCGGCTCCATGTATAGTGTGACCCGGATGACTGTTGCTACAAAAGTCTCACATAAACGACCCGATGGCTGCTATTAAGCGTAAAAATCAAGGTATAAAAGTGATATATTGAGGTTATCTTCACTACTGAGGGCTAAAATGTTTAAAAATATATTTATGTAACTATGAAGGCGGTTCAATAAGTACCCGTGTTAGACATGAAGAAACTATTTTTTCAAAAACATTTTTTTTATTTTTCAACATAGTCCCCTTTTACGAAGATACACTTCTATCAACGTTACAGCCATTTTTTTAACCCCTCTTAAAATAGGATTTGCCAACTCTTTAAAATACGCCTCTGTCTCGGCGATAACTTCCTCGTTTGAGCTATTTTTTCCCGCAAGCCATTTCTTCATGGTGGGGAATAAGAAACAGTCGCAGGGAGCCAGATCAGGTGAATACGGGGGTTGCGGCAGCAATTCATAACATAGTTCATGCAAAGTTCGAAGTTGACAGCCAGATCAGCTTGTTGTCTACCGTGAGGAATCGCGGCACCCATCCGGTCAACAATTTTTTCATCACCAACTTATCACGTAAAATGTTAATTGCCGTTGCTGTCGACACGCCCACAGCCTCTGCTACTTGGCGCACTTTCGTTCGTCGATCAGCGAGATTCATGGCGTGGACTTTTCGAATGATTTCCTCGGTAACCACGTCTGCCGGGCGTCCTGGTCGCTCCTCATCAGAAACAGATGTTCGCCCACGTTGAACCAATATCTAACTGTGGTCATAGATGGCGAAGTGTCCCCATAAACAGCATCCAACTTTGCTTTTATCTCATCGCATTTCTTCCCATCCAAAAACAAAAATCGAATTATCAAACGAAACTGCTCTTCTTCCATCTTAGCGGAAATCACGAAACACGTCTTACTCGAACGGCTGCCAAATCCAAACTAACCTTTTAATCAGTCTGAAATTTGTTTCGCCGTCGTTTGATAGATGGCAGCACACGATGATAACATAAACCTCCTTCAGGAACGCCCTTTGTTGTCAAGTACGAGTAATTATTGAACCGCCCTCGTAAGAAAGAGAATTGATAAAATTATAGCTGAGCCAATTGCAAACTATTTCAAATTTTTGGATTCGGAAGTAGCCTTGCATTTGACTAACAATTAGACCCGCCGTAATTTTTTGATAGGGTATGCTGCTATTTAGGTTCATAGATTCCACTTTGTTTTCGTATTAGTATCGGTGAATTGCGGTAGTCCAGGGGTAAAGCGTTTGGCCTATTGACCGGAGAGCAATTCCCGAGAGAGTCTCTTCATTCAAAGAGTCGATTCCCGAGCAAGCCTCTCTGGGCATCTGCAGCTCCACCCAAGCTATGTGACTTTTTTGGTGCCACGTCTGCCTAGGAAACCATAACCGACGCATTGAAAGGAACTAGCACCCCTACCCTGATGCATGAATGTGGGCTTAGCACTGGGTAACTCTACCATCACCAACCAAACCGACCTTCAGGTTGATTACCATATATATATATATATATATATATATATATATATATATATATATATATATATATATATATATATATATATATATATATATATATATATATATATATACTAACGCAACAGCTATTATACACCTGGGTTAAAATCACTGGCTTTCGACTTGCCAGGCCGATGTTTTAACAATTGAACCACCAAGAATGACGTAATTACCACTGGTATCCATGAGGATGTAATTCTACCAGATGCTCCAATCCTTTGAAAAAGAAATGGCCCTCGGGAACTATTAGAACCATTCCCAGAGGAATGTACGGACACTAGCAATTGGGAAGGATAACAGAAAAAGCAGTCATACGTGTCATAAGATGAAGAGGAGTAGTAAGACACACATAGCCAGGAGAAGTTAATGAGACATATTGGTAAAATACACATTTAAAAAAACCGTAAAGCTGCAGATGTACATTCATTCGGATGATACTGATATAGGAAAAAAGAACCCCAGTTTAAAATGCATTATGCATTTCGTCCATAAAATAAATTTCCACTTTTCTCGCGTTTTCTTGCTTGAATATGATATATGTTTATACTACCTTGATCAAAAATTTCCCGGAATTTATTCAGAAAATTAAAAATACAAGTTTATTCATCTAAATCTACATTGTCCCCTTCAAAGTAATCCCCATCGACTGCAACACACTTATGCCAGCGCTTGATCCAATCCTCGAAACATTTTTTATATTCGGTTTTCGGTATGTCCATCAGTGCTTCCTGCGATTTTTCCATTACTTCCTCTCGGCTGCTAAAACGCGTTCCCCGTAATGGTTTTTTAACTCGATTGAACAGAAAGAAGTCACAGGGAGCCAAATCAGGTGAATTCGGTGGCTGTTGGATGGTATTTGTTGCATTTTTCGTCAAAAAATTACGAATAATGATAGCACTGTGCGACGGTGCGTTATCATGGTGCAAAATCCACGAGTTTTCTGCCCACATTTCTGGTCTCTTTCGGCGAATTGCTTCACGCAAACGTCTCATAACGCCCAAATAATACTCTTTGTTTACTGTCTGGCCTTCTGGCAAAAATTCATGATGCACTAGACCGTTGTAATCCATGAAAACCGTCAGCATTGCCTTCTTTTTTGACTGAAAACGACGTGGTTTTTTTGGTCTCGGCTCATTTGGTGAACGCCATTCACTTGCCTGATGTCTGGATTGCGTGTCGTACTCATAAACCCACGTCTCGTCTCCAGTAATGATCCTTTTGATGAATGTGGGATCGGATTCAGCCTCGCAAATCATGTCTTTTGCGACGTCAACACGGTCTCTTTTTTGCATGAAATTGAGATCTTTTGACACCAACTTTGCTGCTACACGACGGAAACCCAAATCATTAACCACAATGTCTTGGGCGGATCCATAGGCAATGTTCAAGTCCTCCGCTATTTCTCTGATGGTTAATTTGCGGTTATTGACCAACATTTCTTTTACTTTATCAATTTTTTCACCGACTTTCGATGTCGATGGTCTGCCACTGCGTTCATCATCTTCGATTGACTCACGACCACTTCTGAACCGCTCGTGCCACTGGTAAACGACCGTTTTTTTTAGAGAATCGTTGCCGAAACACTTTTCCAACATTTCCAACGTCCGTGCGCCACTAAATCCGTTTTTTACGCAAAATTTAATACAAGTTCGTTGTTGCAAATTTAAATCCATTTCTGCAATTGTAAAAAATCGCCAACACACACAGAGATAGATGTACTCTTGGCTACGTAACTTTTGCAAATGTCAAGTTATGACACTAAGATTTAAAGGGAATATCAACAACAGATGTACCAATTTAACAAAAAAAACAGAACTCAAATCGGAACGATGGGAGCGCCACACGGTGGTTATTCCGGGAACGTTTTGATCAAGGTAGTATATATATATATATTTAATTAAATTTTTCTTATACATATGCTTATATATATATGTATATATATATATATATATATATATATATATATATATATATATATATATATATGAAAAAATGCATTGGTCTCTGGTTAATTTTGAATCAAGTACATGAGCCTAATTTAAATGCTAACAGTTAATTCTGTAGATCATTAACTTCGCCTAAATGTGATTGCCCTCTACATCACTTAATTGTTTTCTGCAGCCCCTCTCCCCATTTCTTTATTTTTTAGATTTTCTTAACGTTCATCGATCGTTGTTCACTCCACGTGTACCGTTATATTACCCTAGTCTGTACCATCTTGTCTTGTTTTTCTTGGGTGGCTAATGGTGACCTGTTTTCTATCAGATATCTGGAAAGCAACATTTGAGATGTCATACCTGTTCCGATATGCCGAAGCGCTGGAGGCTGTGTCTAAGATGAATATCGACCACATTTCTTTCAAAGATGTTTTTTAGGGTAAAAATTTACCATAATTTTATTGTTCCCTCAGCCAGTGTCTCCATAAGGTATCAATGTTGTGCCTACAATATATATGCCCAATGTAATACAAAAATTTTTAGACAATGCTTAAAATAGTGTTTATAAGGATATTTCAGTAAATCCGAACTATTCGTTCATTTTCATGGCAGTGGAATAACACTGAACGTACCTTGTTGTTTATCCTGATAGTAGATTAATGTGGGAAAACTCATTCCGATTAAATGCTTAAAATGATAATCAAGCTTTTAAATTCAATAGCACGTCTGATTATCTTTTCAATCATCTAATAATTGGCATTTTGGGTAGTATTTTTCCAGTTTCAAGATGAAAAACAACCTTTAGTATAATTTGATTAATTTCCATGAATTTAAGGAAAAACCACATTACCTCCCGAAATAAACTAGAGAACGATGCTCTCTCTTTCTTATCCCCTAGGAAATGCAGCGTAAGATTTTCTCTTTTACTAAATGGGATAACTTTTCTGATCCCGAGATCTGGGCTCCATCTCGGGAGGTACACGAACAAAACTTCAAATAACAATTCCCCTTCGTTTTGAAATTCGTTTCTCTTTTTCAGTTTCCGCGTTCTCTTCCCCCTTTACTCCGATTCCACCTCGAAAAAAGACAATAGACTAACGCTGTCGTCACACTCAAGGCTACAGAGGAGAAGGGGAGAAGAAAAGTTTTCCCGCGCGAAAATATCGAACGGGTACTTAAGGGAAACCGTAGCAAAATTTGCACTTTCGATTACCATCAATTGGAAAGTGTCGTCCCCGGAAACACTGTTGAATCTTAGTGTGTGGAGAGGGACGAAGCTGTGTAACCATTGGAAGGTGTATAATTCTCAATATTCATGAGAAAAAAATGCTCAGCTGAATTTTCCCACTATCCCATCAGCCTCCAATCGATTGTTTAAGTACACATCTACAGTCTTGCCTCCTGGAGGCCATAAGTTTAGGTAGATATAATAACTGCTATATATTTCTCGCGTATATCCAATTGAAATTGATTTATATATTGAAATCTAAGGGCTCTGTTTTCATTTTATGAATGACTAATGACGTTACTTGAGTTGATGAAAGATAAAATGTCCTTATAAAATAGAACAGTATTCAAGACTAGGAAAAATAAAAAATTAAAATAATTTATTTACAAAGACATGGCGGAATTCTTCAGCCATTCTTTTCCTAATTTATTTGTAGGAAATGTGCAATGGTTGGTGTGTAGCAAGTAACTATCACATTTATTTTTTTAAACTAAAAAGGAAGTAAGCAAATTGCAAACGAGACTGAGCCGAGGCAACACTTTAAACCATTACACGAAATTCAAAAATATTGTGAATTTCAGCGTTATTGTGTCCCAAGGGGACGTGTTTAGAGACATGTTGTTTTTCGAAAACTGATACCTTAATTATTCTCTTAATTAACTAATATTATATCATTCTAAAGGAAATATCTTCTAAAATTATCCACGTCTTGCTCTCTTAAAGCTGCAGTACAATGGAAAGTCCAGATCAGTCTCCATGTTTTTCAAAAGTGTACCTCTTCAAGGCTTCACGGTTTAGCCTTCTCCATTTTCCTTCAAATATTTTTATCAAGGATTGAATATAAAATTCAAATTGAATGCTTATTGCAATTCTAATTAGTTTTTACCTTATTTGCCTTGTTGCATTTCAATATAATCTATTTTATTTTACCTATAGAAAATATTGTTTCTATTTACCTAGCTTCATCCATCAGAAAATCGGAAATGAATGGGAATTAAGGAATGGAAATGTTAATTAATATGACAAAAATCTCGATAATCCCAAAATATTAAAGTTTTCAAATCCAATTAAATTAAAAGTAAAAAAGTTTTTAATCCAATTAATAATGATTATTATGCATCGTCTCTCAATATGTATTTCCCTCGAGTTTACAATCATTTTCCAGCGCTAATATTTTTGATTTGAAAAATATATCTCCGGATAATACTTCCACGAAGAGAGAGTGAAGGTGATTTGTTTAACGTACGTTTCCTAAAAAACCCGATCGAGGCAATATGACAGCCTGTGATAAGGATTTCATTATATGCTAGGAAAGAAATATATATATATATATATATATTTATATATATATATGTATGTATATATATATATATATATATATATATATATATATATATATATATATATATATATATATATATATATATATACATACATATATATATATATATATATATAATTGTATCGAAAAAGGTATTTTTTGAACTATGTTAAAATGCACTTCAGAGGAAAGAATTCTCCCAATAGTGACTTGGGAAAACACCTTAGACGATGTCTAATGTCTTGATGTCTATATCCTGTACTGGTTAGAATAGGTTGTATTAATAAAATATCTTCGTCAAGACATAAAATAGAATGGCCATTTTTGAATTTGTTTCTTAACGAAAAGTTGAGCTAAAATATTTTACGGATGGCATAAAAAGGCATTATAAGCAAGGTTTTAAAGCTTGAGTTGTAACGCAGTTCTCTTGATGTTGGTTAAAGTAAAAATTAAGGTAACCTAAAGTTGAAACATCTCTCCCTTCTGCGAGTTTTAACTTTTAACGAGTGCTGTACTGAGGATCAAATTACAACCATAAACTACCGCTGATAAAAGTGTTCCAAGAGTGTTGCCTATACAAGAAAGTAAGTAAACGTCTGTTAAAATTACTGGCATTTAAGACTTAAACTGTGTTGGATATTGTTTCTATTATCTGTCAAGTTTCTCTGCATATCAAATAAGAACGTACAGGGTTCGTCCGGAAAATAAGTGTACTGAGCTCAGGAAAAAAATTTATTACTTTTTACATATCTTAAGCTAATATTCCTCAAAATGGGACCCTTGTGAGTCGATACACTTGTTCCAGCGGCGTTCCCATTCCTGGAACGCTCCCGCGAAGGCATCATCGGGAACCTTTCGAAGACTCGTCGTCGACCTCTTCTCTGCCCTCCACGATCATCTTGTGCCACCGAAAGATCATGTTTCTGGAGATGGCTGACTCCCCGTAAGCCTGGTTAATCATACCGACAGTTTCGGTAGACGATTTCCCAAGCTTTACCGCAAATTTGATGGAATAACGCTGCTCCAAAAACTTCGGCATCGCGTTCCGTGACGTGGGTCGAGCGTGGAGGTTCGCGTTAACAGAGCTCCTCACTACACCACAGCTCAGAGCCGACTGCCTTTTTCAGCGTCGCTTGCCAACATACCCCCCTCCAATCGCAGCCCGTCAGAGCGGTGCTGGGCGCGCCTGGAGCGGCGCGAAAAAATCAGTAGTCAGTACACTTATTTCCGGACGAACCCTGTACGTTGAATACTCATTCGGGGTTTCCTTCGAAATTATTATGTATATCGACTTTACCTTCCCTTTTTCTGATTGCAATCACCATCACAGATTGTAACTTCGTTAGCCTCTCGTAAAAGAGGAACAGAGTATACTGGAGATTTTAAGTAAAACTTTGGTGTTCATTAGCATAAGAAATTGAATATTTGCTAACGGCTAAACTCATATCATTGCTACGTCTAGGCTTTGCAATTCGTTTCATCCTAATCCTTTGTGCTCGGAAGGTCATTTCCTGCAATTTCATTTTTTTAATGTTTTCCAGCCTAGCTTCGGAATAGATCAGAGAAATAATTTGCCTCAAAAAACTCATATAAATATTACACGTTGATACCCACTGCCTTGGCTTTTCCGAATCTACTAACAACCCATCGGTATTTAATGAATAATATAATGCCCCAACATGCGTCCTCAAAATATAGTTGTGGTTTCTCGGTTCAATCCAGAACTATTGATGGAAATTAAATTTCTGAAAAAAACGGGAAAAGTGAACAAATTCAATTCTAACAAATTAAAGGCTGAAATACGGTGTGTTATCAAAACTTTTTTCTTCATCGGCCCAATTTATTCAGATAACTATTGAAATGTTTCTTTTCAGTTTTGTAAGAATTATAATTAGAACTTACACTATTCATTCCTTTATGATGTTATTAGACAACTGCAAAATATTTTTTTCAGTATAAAAAGGTTATCTTGACAAGAGCATCTATCATTCATTCTTCATCTCATGAATTCACAGTAATAATTCAAAGTGACATTGCAGTAAATTGTCCCTTCTGAGCATTTAAAATTTACAACACTCTGTCGGAGATTCTGGAAAGTATGTACTATTTCAATAAACGGCAATTGTTCTGAATAAATACATCCATGAATGAAGAGAAATTTCTAACAAACTCTTTCGTTAGTTATTTCATTTTTCTTTATGGTGTTGTCGTATGACATTAATGTTATCGTTCAATTTTAGGCTTCTTCTTGAAATATTTAATTTAATAAATATACTCTTTGTTATAATCGGTATTGATTTGATGAGTATCGTAAGAAATTCCCTCTCAATTAACTCGATTATCAGTGTGCTCCTAATGTGATATTTACTGGTGTGATGATTCCAAATCATTTCCGAAGCTTGAAAATGGAAAGTTAGTGTGAAAATGCCATTCAATAAAATCTAGATTAATTGATGGTTTCCGGCGTAACTTTATGCAGTTTATTCATATTGGAAATGAAAAAGAGTAACTTTGTGTTTTCAATGAAAAAGGTTTTTTCAGTGGAACCACAAATTTACTATTTTTCATTTCCAATAAATCTGGATTAATAGAAATTGGAGAAAAAATACTACGGGCTAGATTTTTGTCAGCTAAAAGCAAAAATGAAGCAAAATATTATTCAATAACAACTTAATAAAATAACATTGAACTTCAGCCCTGGCATCAGCTATTTTAGAGTTATATTTCAGTTACGGGTTATGCTAAATACAAAAGATTAGTGAAGAGAAAATTTCAGAAACTAAACCTTTTGTTAATAGCTGCTGCAATTTCTAACCCAACAGTTCTCTACATATTCCTTTTAATTCTTTTGACATTAACGAACCATCGATTTTCAAAATCTAATTGACATTTATGTTATTTGTTTACTTTGTACCAATATTTCACTTCCGCATCTCTGGCCTCAGTAGCTTAAGTTGTTGTGTGAAATTAACTCTGAATATTATTCGACAACCTAATTTATTATTAATCTTACCAATTTGTCTGCAAAATTAGTTTTATACATTGTAAATATTAACGAATGTACTTTCCACTTAATGTCTCTCGAAATTCTTACTTTAAAAATGTATTCTACGCCTTGTCTCTTATGTACGATGCTGATTCATTCAATAAAAAGTTTTTAACATCAATATAAAGGAATACCTATTGTCAACCTCGTTTTTATAAAAATATACTCTTTGAAACGAGCAATGTAATAATTTGTTTTTTGTCAAAATATACAAATTTATCTTTGGGAATTTTATAACGTAATGAAAACTCCATTAATTTTTTATTTCTTTTAATTAAAGGGCATACTGTGCCTTTATTTATATTTGAAATATTTACGTTTGGCGATTTCTTGACGAAAATTTCATTTTGAAGTTGGAGGATAAGGTATATAATTTCTCGTCAATGCTGGTTGTTCTCGTAATTGAGTTGAGCTATAAATAAGTATTTTATACCTTTCTCCAGAAGTAAGTTTCTAATATAATTTATGAAATAACATTTACGTTACAAAGGAAGGCTGCTTCTTCGCTGGTAAATTTGAACCTCCCTAGCAATACAGTCTAGTCCCATCCTTTGCTGCTATTCACATATTTCTTTCATGTATTATCGTTCAGATAAAACGGTTAACTCATTAATCGGTAACTTAATTAACATACTTTTGCGTATTTTAGAAAATACCGGTCAATTTCAATTGAATCGAATGAAACCATGAAACATTAGGTCCTAAATTTGTATTTGGTCTCGATCCGCTTCGGTGATCGGAGGCTCGGGAGGGCTTGATCGCATTAGGCAGCCATCACGTCAAATTCCCTCGGATTGATGATTACCCCGTTGCCAAGTTAAGGGCGTAGCAGGAGTGATCGTACCGGAGGACGTCCTCCTTCACGACCGCCGCCGGTGAATCCGCCTCCTCCGCAGAAATTTGGGATGCACACGATCATATCTGTAAACCAGACACCTCCTAGAAAGCCCAGCAGCGGGGACGTTATCGTTACGGTGTGCATCGAGGAGGTTCACCTCATTTCACACAGCGTATAATGGTATCAGACTCATCATCCCACCAACTCGTTATCATGCATTCTGTGTTGGAAAACAAGGAAATCATGTCCAATCCTTAGAAGTTCCCTACATTAGTACTTATATAATTACGGATTGGGTATCGATAATTTCACATCATCTTACATTGCAAGCTTAAACATCGTATAAATCCATCGAGACATGGTAGCTTAAGTAAAACAATTGAAAAAATGTATCTCGTATATTGCCACAATCTTTGTACAACTGGCACAATACCACCTTGCTAAAACTTGGCAATTGGCAAACAATCTATATTGGCAATTCTTATGATCAGCTATCCCACTCAGATATTCAGAAAGGTTTTACTCTGTACTCAAAAATTTATGTTTTAAAAGTCCCAAATACTAATCGCTTAGATGGAACTTTTGATGTCACCACGGATAAAACAGCAATATTTGCATTCATAAATCTCTGTAACAGGAGTAGGAATTCTATGGCAGAAACGATAGTTGTCCAAACAATTTTCCGGGAATATTTTGATTTTAGTCCTTTGGCAAACACCCTCATATCTCCTTACTTATTTTTGCGCGTTCCCACCTCATCAAAAAAACTCTGCAATCCCCCCTCATTCCTTTCTAAACATCCCTAGTCAAAACTCCTCCTTCCCTGCTCCCACACCGACATCCCTCTTCCATTACTTTTCCCTCGCCACTTTCCATTATTACCTCATCTCTCTGCCGGCAAAATTCCGCACCCATTTCGTCTTCTCTCTTCCGGACAAGTTTCTCGAGCCCCGAAAGTTACCCAGCATAGGTGTGTTTAAGTCTTCCCTACATCATACCCTAGAATACTCGAAAAAGTAAGAATCTGGCAAAACCCAGCGCGTTTGTTGGGTTGTTAGCTCAAGTGGTTCCAGTTAAAAGGGAGTTGGAGATGGGTGGAAGGAGGACACGGGGGGAAGGATGCAAGATGAGAGGGACGAGGGGAGGGGAAGCGTTTTTATGGGCACACCGATCCGGAGCGAGAGCGGAGAGCGATGTCTAAGAGAGCGCGACATGGGAATGCAAGTCCTTCGGAGAGTGGGGTGAACAAAAAACACACAGAAGCTCCTCTCTGTGCACTCAAATGGACATCGGTAACTCAAGTTCTTTTTGCCATCCTCGCCAATCCAATCAAGACGGAAGAGCATTTTCTCCTCGCTCATGTGCGAGCCCCAACTCACTCGAGACTGCGGTATAAAAGTTACTTCATCCCAGTAAATGTACGCGTACTTGCTAATCAATTATTCGCTATATTGAAGCGTTTTCAAGACTCAATACAGTGTAGGGAAATTATTGAAAGAAAAATATATTTTTTGTGGAATGAAAACTCTGTATTTTTGCGTTGCCTTCATAAATGGATGAGGGTAAAAAATAAGAGAAACGTTACACTTCCACACACTTTAATGTTCTACGACCATGGTTTCAATGCTGCGCATAATTATCACCTGATAATGATGCGTAGCATCGAAACCATGGTCGTAGGACATTAAAAGTGTGTGGAAGTGTAAAGTTTCTCTCATTTTTTACCTTCATCATGAATGAATTCCACAAAGTTAAGCCTGAAACTGTTAACTTATAAATGGAGTTTAAAAATCTTACACTCCGCTGATTTTCGTATTAACTCAGGGAATGAATTCAGAAAACTCATTTGTTTTTGCATCCATTATCAAATTGCAATTATTTGGTGTCTTGTAGCTTCGCAACATGAACGGTTAAAAAGAAAGATGTAAAGTACTTGAAGATTTTTGAAACATGGTTGTGAGGAAGAATGATAGAGTTACATACTCATACAGAAATAAGGAAGAGCTGATAAGAATAGGAGAGGAAAAAAAAACTGTTCAAATTGAAAATAAAAAACTTCTTGGTTGGAGCATACATGCATATTATGACGAAATTACTTGTTAAGAAGAGTCGTAAAGGAATATATTGAGGAAGGGGATTGTATAAAAATTATTGCATCAAAAATATCTGAAAATAAAGATAAATTAATAACATTCTCAGAACTTAGATAGAGGGTATCAATTTGAAACTTGACAGCAGGCAGTTCTCCTTAATTAGGAAGATGTAAGGAGTAAATAAAAGTATTCTACTGAACCTTAAGAAAATCATGCACTTTGGATTACGCATCACTTTATTTAATAATTTAAATTTATGAACACTTTTATAAACGTTAAAAGTAGGTCTAATAACGTTTTAACTGGTACCAGAATACGTAAACGTACTCAAACTTAGGAAAGGTTACAAAATTACCTCTTCTGGAAATAATTTCTACGTAAACGTTATTTGAAAGTCTTATCTCAGGTATCATCTCTGAGGTAATGAGTAGTAAAGAACGACGCCTATATATATTCGACACCATCCTTTATCAATATTTCCTCTAAAAATTTATTTTTACATATTTTAAATATTTCTCAAGGGTCGACTATATCAACAATTTGTTCTCTAATTTGATTATATGGGTGATGACTTCAAGATACATTCTCAATTAACAGTAACTTGCTAAGCAAAACTATTTCAGACCTCATTTTCACTGTGGTGAAATCTACTTAGTCATTTAAGGTACAGATTTACCACATTTTTAAATCGAGAAGCAAAAATATATTCAGTGTTTCATTTCCTGAAAGATAATATTTGGCACAGGAATTGCATATTTAACGAAGGACTACGGTACTACCAAACTTAGAGTTGAAGCACTTCTTTCTTGTGAACCTGTGGTATTATGGGCACATAAGCACCTCCCCTGCGGCAGAGTGTTTGATTTTCAACCAGGGTTCCCACAGCGACTGACGGAGTGTATAAAACACTGTGTGTCAGGAGAAAGTACTCGACCCTACTTTTATTTTATCCCCACTCTATTATTTCTCTTTTCTTTCCTTTTTTCTCCTTTTCTGAAAACTTCCATTGCTTGGTACACAAAAAGTAAAATAAGATGTAACTCTCCAAATTAGCTGTAAGAATTAACGGTAAAAATAACATTATCAATTAGGGTTGAACTTGAGAAGAAAAGTCCCAATTTAAATGAAATAGTTTCTAACTGGAGCTAAAATTGCACTAAATGGATAAAGTTTTCGATAAATCTACTATTTTATGACAACGAAAAGAGCTACGGGTGAGTTGTTGAGACTAACAACCACAAGAAGAACTAGATGTAAAGAAATGACTATGAGCTGAACGTGAATCCAGTATCCAGAACAATACATTTCTTCTTTTCATTCAAGTTTCTTTCTCTTTAGCATGCTTCTCATAGATTTAAAGAATACCCCTAATTCTCTATCCATATACACTTAGTCTACTTATACCCGAGTGTTTTCCGTCACTTATTATTTATATCATCCTGCTATGGATCAATGTGTTGAATAACTAACTTCGAATGCATCTGTTTCATTTGCCCTCGCAGCTGTCATCCGACCGATGATAAGCCCCGCATCCGACTAGTTGAGCATCAGCGATTAACCTCTGGGTTTGCCACCGTAGGATTCACATCTGTTAGCTCCCAGTCCACCTGATTCCTGACCTTTGACTCATTCGACCAAGATTAAAGGGCAGTCAGTCTCACTGCGGAGGGTAAACGCCGCCGCTTCAGGGGCATCGCATTTTCAGTCACCGTGCATCGCTACTGTCGGTGGAGACCTCGTGAATCCCGCTCCCGCAACGACCTTCGGTCATTCACGTTCCGCGTCAGAGGGTAAAACCGACCTTCTGAGTGTGAGAGTCCAATGGACCGTGGGCACCATAATCCCTTGACTTGCCTGTACTCGCCGTGTGTTACGAGTTCCCTCTTGCTTTGACCTCCGCATATCTAGCCTTGGGCTTGCATTGCAACACTATGGTGCATTTTTGTGATAGGTAACAGCCATGTCATACGGACAAAATTAATGTCACACTTCGTGTGAGGGGGCGAGTTGTGCAATAACTTCGACGTTATAGTGAGCAGGTTTCATGGTCTTTATACCGTATTGCATTGCAAGTTCGGAATAGAAAGTGCCCAATTTTCTTTTGTTATTTTTAAAGCTGCTACAAACTAGAGAGATAAAAGTATCAGAGATGGGGAGAGAAAATGAACAGCGCACTGCCTTACACTTGTGAGAAGAAGCAACTAAAGCTCTTTCAGGAATAATAATAACACTCAACTTAATTTTTACATAAAAATAACTACTTATTTATTCAAATAAGTTGAAAATCAATGTTAAAATAATATGCAATATATAAATGGGCAATATTCAAAGATATAATATTGAAGGAATTAGCCAAATTTTGAGGGTAAACCTGAAAAAAATCGGAAAAGTTTGAGTAAAAGCACTCAGATTAGTCATGTGAAATTGTTTAATATTATGAAAATTTTGAAGGACGTGCGGCTTAATGAGCGACTAAGAAAACTCCCATGTTGAAAAGAGCGGTACCTGGGTTAGAGGAATAATTAATTTTTAAGTTTGATGTATCCGTTACCACATTCATGTACCAAATATAAAGCCTCATTAGTAAGTCACACCTATGCATACTAGAATAATATTTATTTCCCCTGCAAAAAGAAACATTAGCAGCAGTGCCATTACCCTTCAAGTAAAAAAGTATTGAAATGAAATAAGTAACTTTGCGATTCCTCATTTTTTATTTTATTAGTGTTCTTAATAAAGTGTGTGTGGAATTGCAAAGTTACTTATTTCATTTCAACACGATACGCTAAGTAAATTCCATGATGTGACACCAGTGGCAACAAATTTTACAAAATATAATAGATGGAAACACCTGTATTATTCTGAGATATCTATTTTTTCCTTCTTTATTCCCATATAAGATATTTTAATTTGATATGATGTAAGCATCTGCAATCTATCTCCCTTAACCAGTGAGACACATGGGTTCCAATAGATATAAATAGATGTGTGATAGGATAAGTTGGCATGGGTTGGACTAATGTTGCTCTAGGACAAATCTATGAGACATCAAAGGACCTAACCACTGATGGCAAGATTAGGAAAGGGTCACCATCACCTATGACAAAGACTTGTACGATATTGTCTGTCTTATTTATTAGTGAATTTTTACTGGAGCTCTCAGATTTCAACTTACGGATTTTCACCGTCATGAAAAAAATTAATTGGCTCAAATTTCCTGACGATGTGGCCTCCTAATGAGGAAGAAGAGTATCAGACGTTTGTGAAAATTGTTTCTCGTAGAAACTTTAAATTTATTCTTCTTACTTAAATCCTAATTTTAAAAAGGCACCCTCAATATATCCTTGTATTTTACCATATGGTTGCAGCTTTAACTTTCTCTTTTCATGAATTAGGTCTAAATATGCCTCCTAAATACACATGTTCCACCTTTGCTATGATGTGAAAGAATATTCGTCTCTAAATATTATATTAAATTTGTAGTCTTATTTTCGCAAACGATATAATACCATAGTTTTAAAATGATAAATCATTCATAATGGAAATTTATTTCTATCTACATAGTTTCCGGTCCATGAATGAGTGCAGGTGTAACCGCTTTTAGAGATTTTGTGTTTCCAACTCAGGTCTGAATATGGAAGATTGGCCGCTCAAGGACCCTTCAAAACAGCTAAGGTAAGATTTTTCCAATAATTGGATTTATTTACCACCTGTATCATATGACTCCTGAGACATACTAGGTAAAGAGTTTAATCCGATTTAAATTGTGCGCAATTAAAGAAAAAATGGTAGTAAACAGCTCCATTCTTAGCCAACAACAAATTATGGAAGCTCACTTCAAAAATCAATATTAGAGATTCACTGGAAAGGATTTTTGACGTACAGAAAGGGTAAGTATGATAAAATGTCACAGACTTTTTAAAAAATTTCCTGTGTTTTTGTTTGATATGTTCAATTATCATTTAATATAAACATAAATATTAGGTTTAGACATCAGATTTTAAAAGCTCAGCTGAAGCATTTATCGTAACGTTTATAAAGACAGCACTCTAAAGCTGATAAATGAGTTCACGTTCTCCCGTCTCCTTGGCGGGTGACAAATTATCTTGAAATGGGGAAGGGGGGAACATGTATCTTCAAATAACACCCAATGGTAGACAGGCGTCGGTCCTGTGACAGCAATACGATTATCTCGGGAAAACAGAGAGGAATAGGTATAGCAGTAATAAAAAAATGAGAAAGTGACACCGACAGAGTCCCTTGCAGTTAGAATGCACTTAAAAAAGCTTTTGCTCACACACAATCCTAAGAAGTTGGAGCAACTTGCATGAGGAACCTGGTGACCTATCGATTACAATTATGTAAGGAGAAGTAAATTTTAATGAACTTCACCAGTACAAGTCCCAGTTAAGCCAGGTATTTTCTGACATGTAAACTTATCGAAAAGATAGGAGGAGTTTATATACTCATAAAATAAACCGTAAATATCTTAATCAATATTTATACTGGTAGCCTATTGTATCCGCTAATGTTTGGGTGGACACAGACTGGACATCTCCACGCTTCTAAGCTTCATCTAGCAAAACACACTTCACTCCCCAACCAAAAGAAGTAGGGGTGGGAGAGAATTAAAAAGCAGGTACGAGAGGGATGGGATTCGGGTTTGGAAAATAGGGCATTTTTTGCATCTTGGTTTATTACAGGGCATGGGAGTGGATTCAGGCCAGAGCGGGGATTTAATGAGTGGATTAGTTGACTTGAGAAGATCTGATAAATTAGCAGAGCGTTTGAAAGTAACGGCGGGACATTTTGGAAAAAAAACTTGGTGGTGGAGTTGTGGTTCTTGAGAAAAGGTAAGAGGTTTTTTAGTATTTTTTAGGATAGGAGTTTTTAGGATGATCTCAGACACTGTATTGGACAGCGTACCACACCACTTAATATAAGAATCAATAACCATCCTGCCTCATGCAAGAATTCTTCCTTAATTGGGCCGCTCCCAACCTCAAAATACGCCTTCGTACATAACACTCCCTTTGATAATTGCTAAAGTGTCTCTATTCTAGCATCTATCCCTCCCTCCATCCTTCCACTCAAACTCAAAACAAGAACAAGCATATATCTAGCTCCATGATTCCTAGAATGAGACAGGTATCAATATCAGGAACCAGAAACCTCAATCTCCAGATATTGCCATCCCCCCTTCGCTCCCCTTTTCAACCTTTCCCCACCTTCCTCTCCCATCCAGCGAGAAGGTTTAAAGGCGTGATTTCACGAGTGGAAGGTTTTTATGCATATGTGTATGTTAATATATATATATATATATATATATATATATATATATATATATATATATATATATATACAGGGTTCGTCCGGAAAATAAGTGTACTGATTTTTTCCCGCCGCTCCAGGCGCGCCCAGCACCGCTCTGATGGGCTGCGATTGGAGGGGGGTATGTTGGCAAGCGACGCTGAAAAAGGCAGTCGGCTCTGAGCTGTGGTGTAGTGAGGAGCTCTGTTAACGCGAACCTCCACGCTCGACCCACGTCACGGAACGCGATGCCGAAGTTTTTGGAGCAGCGTTATTCCATCAAATTTGCGGTAAAGCTTGGGAAATCGTCTACCGAAACTGTCGGTATGATTAACCAGGCTTACGGGGAGTCAGCCATCTCCAGAAACATGATCTTTCGGTGGCACAAGATGTTCGTGGAGGGCAGAGAAGAGGTCGACGACGACCCACGGCCTGGACGCCCATCAACGACACTCACCGACGAAAATGTGCGAAAATTTCGCGATGTACTGAACTCTGAAGATAAAGAGGAGTTTGAAAGGAACGCGATACGGGACTTTGGACGCCGTCAAAGAGGCCGTGACGACGTGTCTTCGAGAGGTTCCCGATGATGTCTTCGCGGGAGCGTTCCAGGAATGGGAACGCCGCTGGAATAAGTGTATCGACTCACAAGGGTCCTATTTTGAGGAATATTAGCTTAAGATATGTAAAAGTGCAATAAATTTTTTTTCCTGAGCTCAGTACACTTATTTTCCGGACGAACCCTGTAGATTGACTTTAGCCACTTTCTCTTCTTAGCTCAATGCTAATTTTCCTAAGCCCTAAGTTATTATCTGACGACTAAGATTCTTCATTAGATATTCTCTCGTATTTTGTCTACGTAAATTTTTT
This sequence comes from Hetaerina americana, assembly GCF_022747635.1. Classification (NCBI taxonomy): domain Eukaryota; kingdom Metazoa; phylum Arthropoda; class Insecta; order Odonata; family Calopterygidae; genus Hetaerina; species Hetaerina americana. The sequence continues at coordinate 25,100,636 of NW_027287316.1, forward strand.
TCTCGTTGAATCTTTTCTTTTAAATCCCCTTCCCTCAACATCCATTACAAATCCTTTGCGTATAAGAGTGTACCTAATATATCTATTCACTTTTCTGAGTGAGTTACAAGTATTTACATAGTCTGTTTATATATATATATATATATATATATATATATATATATATATATATATATATATGATATATAATAAAACTTAATATATAACCTTAATTAACCTTAAAACTTAATTTATAAACTTAATATAATAAGACGCGCAAGTATATAAAAATACAGATGTAGATTTTTTAACCATAGAGACACAAAGAAAGGACACAATATGTTGTTTTGACGTTTTGACGGCTCGGCCGTCGTCTTCAGAATCACAGAAATTCGTAACAAAATTGCTCAATTTCGACGAAAATACAACAACGCATTAGCATAGCTAATGAGGTTCTGGACTCTGTCCGCGACTACCCAAATGTGCTCCAGAGGGTCATAACTGGTGAGGAATCATAGGTTTATGGTTATGACGTGCTCAATCATCTCAATGGACTGCCGAAAAAAGCGCGCCAAGTTTGGTCGAATGTGAAAGTTTTGCTTGCAGTTTTCTTCGATTGCAGGGGCGTAGTGCATCGTGAGTTCTTGCTACAGGGTAGAACGGTAAATAAGGAATTCTGCCTGCAGGTTATGCGTAATTGGCGCGAAGAAATCCTCCACAAACGCCCGGATTTGTGGAAGAACAAAAATTGGCTTTTGAACCATGATATCGCCCCCGCTCACACATCGTTCCTTGTGCGCAAATATTTGGCCCAAAACAACACACCAATGATGCCGCAGCCACCGTATTCCCCAGATCCCCAGTGACTTCTGATTTTGAAGTGCTTTTAGGATTGGAAAAAACGTTGTCACAAGTGTATAACTTCTGATAGGGATTACTAAGGGGACAAAAGAGATATTCTTGAATAAATAAGTAATTTTAGAAGAAACGCAAAAGTCGTGACACTTTTTGAATAGACCTCTTATTTATATTAAATATTTATAAAATGTATGTGTATATATAGATGTTTATACATATGTATAACAAACACTACCTCTCTTTATTCCGTTTAAAAACCTTTTTTAAACTCTTAGCGTCCACCTGCCACCACTGGATTTCAACAAATAATTCTCTCACCTCCCTCACTATGCCTAGTATGCATTCACATACAATGAAAGATTATTGAACCTCAGTTTTATCGAAAGGATAACTCATCGTACTAAGTTGATGTGAATTAAAAACAGGTTTTAATTTAATTTGTATTTCATTGCATTATCTTACTAACGTTCCCACTAAAGTATACATGTCTTTATTAAAGTACGCTGAATCCAATCTTTATATGTACTTTTATTTCCATAAATATTCAATGCTATTACTTTATGACTGATATGTAGGTCCTGTGGGATAGGATTTGTTGTTTTTATTACCCCATTCCATTTTCTTTTTAGCGGCCTCTGTCGTTTGAACGCGTCGCTACGGAGTGTTTTTCAGCGTAGGCGACCACACCATCTGTCTTGCTTCATGAACTCGTCACTAGGATGTGCTATTCAAACTTTCGAAGCAGCACTCTCTGCGGACTAGGTTTTTTATTCCCGTTCTTCATTTGGGGCATGCATCGTGTTTCGTAGTTTCATGAATTTCTAAATATTTAGGAAGGCATAATTCTGAGGTGAATGTGATGTTTCGTTCGTATTAATGATTTTTTCGTACTCGGTGCAACGATGGATGGGCACATGGAAATTTATCGGACCTGGTTGGTTGAACGAACTAGTCTTAAGCGTATACCTATTTGTTAAGTTAATGGAGCTAAAAAGGTTATCTTTTCGAAATATTTATTTCGCCCCGCTTTGCCGCATTAGTCTAGAGGAACTCTATAAAATTTATACAAAAGGCGCGTAAAGAATGTGTGTTTCTCAAGTTGACTGGAAACTTTGATGGTAATGGATTCCATTGTATTTTTTCACATGGCTTTTATAAAGACCACCCGCGATTCCAACACAGGGGCGTCGATCCCAGAGGATTAGGGAAAAAATTCCCAGAAGGGGCCTTAAGTACTCCAGGAAAGAGAAAGGGAAAAAAAGAAAACGTGATGGATAAATGGGACAAGAGATTTGGGAATAAGACGAATGGAGGGATAAAGGAATGAAAGGGGTTGGGAGTACACAAAATCCTCCCCCGACCCCTTTCCGCTTATAATCATTCCACTGCCGCTCCTTAGTCGGCAGTTTATTTTTTTGCTTCGTAACTCTTACGACACTACCAACTGTTTCACCTCCACGACCACCTCCCATCACTTCCAAAGCCTCTCCTGAATCTTCCGCTTGAATTTCTCATTTTCAAGTTCTCTTTTGTTAATCACCTTGAGGATTTGAGACCTCACTTTTCCTCCACTTCAAGAAGGATTACCTTGGATAAGTTTTCATTTGCCAACGTTTCCTTTGTATAACAGCGTAAAGGAAGTGGCCCTTTTTTCCTTTCTGCGAAGGTTTTATGCTTGCAAAAGTAAAACCTCGGTAGTCAGTATTGCTTCTTTTATGGCTCTCAGATGTTCTCCCACGAGGTAACAGTTTCTGGCAAACACGTGTATTAATGAAGAAAGTTGAAAGAAAATTGGGAAATAAAAGAAGGAATAACCTGGAAAATCATGGTAAAGTGAGTTAAAGCCCTCAAAAGAAAGCTCTTGGCTTCTTTCAAAAGGCATCGTCTGACAAGCGTGGCAACAAAATTCCATATTAATTCACTGAAAATAAAGTGAAATTAATTTTATGACGTTCTGTCTCTGGATGGTCGTCATCTTTTAGCATTATATCCGTATGATGGTCGAGAGAGAGAGTAACGAATGACGGGTACTAGTCAGCAGCTATATCGATAATGCTGCATGATTGTTATTTTTATAATTCGCCCGTTGAATCTATTCCTGCGACATGATGAAAATGGTACATTGATAACAAAAGAATAAATTTTTATGTAAATCACTATATAGTATCATGTTCTAAATACTTTTGGTTTTTTAAATTATTTAATATTCAGTAATTATTTTTAAGTAATCATTTGAGGCTATGATGAAAATGGGTAATCTATTGGTTTTAAACAAGTTTATTTTGATGAAAAATATTATGGCTAATATTTCACCTTACCACGACCTGTATCTTGAAAACAATTATTTCAAATACAATTATCATTGTCATAGATTAACTATCAATTCCAAACCAACTACGATTTGATAATATGAATACCTGTGTCTTCCACTTAGTGTAGGATTTAGGATTTATTTTAAGTAATTACAGAATGGATCTTCAGTGATGAGTTTATTTGTGAAAGTATTAGGACGAAAGGTAACGAAAACAATTTCTATGTTGGGAATGAAGATGAAAAGGATATACGCAGACTCCTTTATTTCTTCAGACACGTAATTTGATTGAAATAATTTTAAATTGAAAAATCTGTACCTTGAAATTAATTTAAGCACCGACATGATCGTTCCCTCTTCCCTAATCCCTCGCATGCAGATGTGGATGCACTACGCATTGATTCGCTCTGAGTCACGGAGAAAAGACGCCACGGCCCCGAACTTCAAAACTTCCTCCCATCACCCATCTCCCAACACCCACACGTCATATACATCGAAAGAGTCTGGACCAAGACTCTCTCCGAGTTCACCTTGGTGCGGAAGGGCGGGCTGGAAAGGGTGGGGACGACTGGTGTAGGAGGCGACCGCCGGGGGGCTTAAGAGGAGAAGGGGCAGGGCAGAAGGTGGGATGAAGGGATAACGGTCCATCGTAAGCATCACCGCCACGGTCTGTCGTAAGCATCTCACCCTGTCCACTCCTCTTCCACCTGACGCAGGGCGGCGCAAAATTCAATTTCGATCAAGCCAGGAGGCAAAGGGTTAGCGGGGAGAGGAGTGAAGCGTGAGTAGGTGAGGGGGAGTGGGAAATACAGGACGAGAGGGAGGGGTGCTCACCGTATTCTCGTGGCACACCACTGACCCCACCTTCCCCTCCCCCATCCCATACTACAACTACCCCTCTCGGGGCTGACATGACGTCGGAGCAGGACGTAGACGGGGGGAGCCATTGTATAGAACGCGGAGGTTCCTCAAGGGTTTGTATGGGACCGGGAACATTTCGGCGTGAGTTGGAGACGAGTGGGAGCGATGGGTTGGCTCGGGAATGGGCTGCGCTGACCCTTCGTGCTTGGGATTGTGAGGCGGGGAAGGGATATGTGGAGGGAATTAAGCGAGGGAGGAATGGAGGGAGAGGAAGGGGAATTACGGTCTGAGCTGGGGAGATGGATCGCCCCAGGCGGGGGCATCCGGTAGGAAATAGGAAATTGGAGATGACGGACTGGATTGCGGAATAGATCCTGGGATATGCTACGGTAAAGGGACTTGTGGCGTTGTAGTTAAGCCCTGCGCTGGACGGTGCTACTACATCCCTGGTGCTACACATTTATGTAAATATTCCCGCAGATCAGTAAGCCTATAACGCCCAGTGCGGCTGAGGTCATCATGAGCATTGAAGGGGAAATGAATACCAACGAATTTTTATGATTTTGCCTCATGCAGTTTGCTGAGAATTAAGTAGACTGGCAGTGTAATATGTGCTATAATGTGCTAAAATAAGATATCCTTTTTTTTAATTAGAGCCAATACCACATTTTTAATGAGGTTGAATTTTTCCTTTACCTTCGAGTCATTTGATTTATTATGAAAATCAGTGTACTTTGAATCGAACGGATGTAATGTGAAGCCCCAAAATTTCAGAGTTTAAGAGGATGCCTCGGTAGCTTAAGTGGCTAAAGCACTCGACCGGATATCGAGGGATCTGGGTTCGAGTCCCAGTCAAGGCGAATGATTTTTACACTCTGAAATTGTTGCATTGAAATGCACATTAGCGGATGACTCCGTTAAAAGTTACTGTTGCGGTATCTCCTGCAGTTTCTTTGGAATTTGTCAAAATAAAACATGGCTTTTCCGGTTTGAAGTGGGTTAATGTAAGGTCTTTGCATCAATTACGAAATAGACTAAAATTAAAGAAGACGGTTTTCTGAAAAGTATGCTTGAAGGTTTTTCGGAAAGATGATTCTCACGGATTCTTTCCTGTACCTTATGGGTCACCAGTATGATTGTATGAGGACTACCCGTATATTGGATCTTTGATCTCAATATTTAGTGGTCAGGGTTTTAATATTCAATAATTACCAATACATTACCTGTTTATTTGTTATGTATACCTACATTACGCTTAATATGGCATTTGGAGACTATAATAAAGACAGTAGTTATCATTATGGTTATCAATATTTTGCTGGTTTCATAATCCATGAACATGCTTTTGTTTAGTCCAAATTGAATTCCATATTAAGTTATTACTAGCTTACACATTTATAACTTGTCAAAAAAACCTCAATTCAAATCGTAATTCAGTACGAAATGGTAATTTTTTTACCACTATAAAATCTCATGAAAATATTTTCTCTCAAGAAATAAATTGATCCTGGAATATCTAATAATCCTTTAAAAGAATGAATCTTTTTATGTCTGCCTGGTGCACTTACTATCAGTGTGGAATAGGGCAAAAGGTTGATCTTAATGACTTTGTATTACGTGGAAACAAGTATTTATTCCTCCAAAAACCTCAGGTGCTTCCAAAAAAGTTCGCAAAACTACCATCGTCGAAAGGATAAACGGAGGATATGTCTCTCCTCTCTGAGAAAACCCATCTTGACCGTATTCCCTTGTCGTGTTAGATAAAATAATGTACTGCATTTTGCCACTGTCAACGCTGATTAGTGCAATAGGATCAATTAAAGTCAGGGATAGTGCAATCTATCGCAAAATTTCCGCATGCATGAAAATAAAATAAATTCGCGCCGCGCACACAGCTCCATGCCTTTGCTTTTCCATGCGATAAAACTGAACAGAAATTATTATATTAACTTTATTCTAGAATGCCAAATGATTAAATCAAACAGAATTTTCTTGGGTCTTTGCGTTTAATTTAGGTATTGTTTGTCCAACTGTTTGCATTCTATGCAGGACCTATCAACAAGAAATATTAAATAAGTGTCCCTGTTTTATAATTTGACAAAAATTCAAAGAAAAGGAAAGATGTTTGAATGTTGAAGAATAAGGCAGGAGTATGGAACTCTATGTAACAAAGGTAAAGATTAATGGAGAGGAGTAGAAACCTTCTGAAGCTGTATTTGGAGGTATACACAAGTGGAAAAGTGGGAAAATAAATAAATAAGAATAAACGAAGTCTTGAAAAGAAAATAAGGAGGAGATTAGGGTGCCCCACAATAACGCAACAAAATGGATGCATTGGGGGCATCTGATGAGGTGGAGAGTTTTACTATAATTATATTGTGATGGATTATATAATTATGAGTTCAGAAGATAAACTTAGGTCATTTTTAAGTCGTTTAATAAGAAATCGTTTTGATCCTTCATTGAAATGCAATATATGTACTTTGAATCAGTCCTGATGATTGAAATACTTAATTGTGAGAGTTTGTTAAGAGAAGTTGGGTTTTTCATTTCCAGATCGACCTTTGAGACTAAATAAAGAATTATAAAAGGTATTCCTAAGCTTTTTAGTCAATTAGTACATTCGAAATTATTTTTGAAATATATTAGACATGTTTGTATTATCAAGCAAAATTGATATCTCATTTTTTCCTAGACTTTGGTTTTACATTAATTTTCTTTTTTTATGTAGAGCCAGGAAATTTGATATACTATTGTTTTTTATTGAAATTAACTCTTTTTTTCTTTTCTTTGACTATTCATTCCTAAGACAAGTGTAGAAATGAGGGAATTTAAAGTTATGGACGGAGAAATCAAAATGTCATATTGGTAATAACAATTCATATTATGTTATTGATAGGTAAAATGTACGGCTGGTCACACGGTTAAATCAGGTCGTTTTCCTTCTTGGCATATATGTAAGCATCCATCACACAATGCAAAGTTAATATAATTTTAAAAATTCAATTTTATAGTCATGTTTACACAATTTGTAGCGAACAAAATTTCCGATATCACTGGTCTACACACATTTACTATTCATGTCATCAACAAAGGATGTTTTTCTTAACGTTTTCGAATACAGTTAATTGACCGTATTTGAGCTATAATGACTAAATTGAATCTTATCTAACCTTCTGATAAAGGAAGTCAAAACAGTTATAAATTACCAAATTAAATTAAAAACAATTTATCACCCACTCGATCTAGCAACAAAGTCGTAATTAAAGTGACAGGTAAGGTGCATTTTTTTAACATCGTTCAATGACAAACATTTTCTCTTTCGCAAAATATTCGTATTCCTCTTGTTATATATGTATTACGTTTTGTAATGGCTATGAAAAATGTCATTATTATGAAATCACGGAAATGGGTAACTACCCTCATATACTACCAGAGAACGGAACTATTCGCAATTGCTATGAAAATGTTCAAATGTATTTTAGATAGATCAGAACTTCATTATTACGCAGTTACGTTATTAACTAATGATATGCTAATTATGCACAACTTTATTAAAGTTTTTAAATTACAAAACATGGAGTAGGCACACATTTGTAATTTTAGTACTTGATTATAACATAAGAAAAATTAATCTCCACTATGGAGATGAAAAGAATATTTTTTTTTTCATAAATGATATTACGTATTTCAATGCCAAATATACAAATAATTAATGATATTTCACATCAATATTTTCAATACTGAATTAATTATTGAGGTTAATTTTAATTTGGAACATTTCTAGAATTGTGTGCACAGTAAAATACGAGTAAACAATATTAAATATTTCGGAATAGCAAATTCATCATTCCCTCAGGTAATGAAAAAATGCCTACTATCCGATTGAGAGTCGTTTATATCTAGGTACGAGATGTTCATGGGCCAATAGTTTTGAGTTTATCGAATTTTGGTATAAAAAAGGGAGCCTAACTATGAAGTTGAAAAACCAAATTAAATTTCACGAGTTACTAATATTTACTAGGATTTTATTTATAAATTAACCATCCAATAACCTTATTGGCTTTAAATTCAAAATTAGGGCATTCAAATATCAATAGGACAAACAAACATATAATATTTGAAAAATGTAATTTAGTGATGAAAATGTATTACTCACTCTGAATAACCAGTAGTCATATATTACCCTAATTTTACTAGTTGTGGGCATAATTATTCCATTTAGTTGGATTATTTTGTTCAAGTACAATATAATAGGAAATATTAGCTAATGCTCATCGACGACTGTGGTAGGCCGTAATCAGTTGATCCATAGAATTTCCTTTCATAAACTTAACACAAGTATATGATAATATAGTGAATAAAAATTAATATTTTGTGATCGTAAATTATGACTACCAAAAAAGGAAATTATTGAATGAACTTATTTCTCTTGAATGCAAAACACTTTAAAGTATTTTCAAAGTAATTGCACTCTGCGCTTGATCAATTTTTTGTTCATTTTTTTTTCTTGGTCAACGTTAATGATGACATCACCTTGCAGAATAATGAAAACATTTTATGCATTTGTACCGCGTGCACTTTAGTTTGGTTGTCTCATGAATTATACGCAACAAACATTCTCATGATTGCCTTAAACTAATGATATCAATGTTAACTTTGATATAATTAATACCCTCTTTCATAAAAAAATATTATAGCACTAAGCAATATTACAAAAAGTGATATTTGGTAGTTTTTTTCTTAACGCAGACGTAAGAATAGATGAAATCTACTTGCGTCACAAATTTTCATCATTGAAATTGAATTTAAAACTACGATTGCAAAATTGTCAGTACTCCAAATTGATTTAGTAATTTCACAATCACCATTGCGGCTAGACTCACGCCGCACTACTTGATTAAGTTCCAAATAGATTCCAAGGAAGAGAGGAATTCAGAATTCCCTTTAGCGAAATCGATCTAAGTGATGCAAATGTAAGAGCTCCAGATGGAGAGCATCGTTGAACTCAGTAACTTCAGGAAGTCTCAAAGGGGAACGATCAAAATAAAACAAAATGTCTTAACCTAAATAAGGGATTGGCCAGAATCCGAAGTACTCCAAGAATGTCTCGGTCTTTAGGAATTTACTGTTAGTCAGGAAACAATAGCGGAGAATGTAGCTCCCACTTCATAAGTAGGTTGACTGAGTAATCATTCATTTTTAAAGAGCTATGAGAATTCCCATTCAATCTAAGGGAACCTTTTTTAACTGATTTTACCAAGAGAATGTTAAATCAAATGGCTCATTTTTTATTAGAAATATGTTTTATTAAATATGTTATTTTCATAGGAAAAATTATTTTTGATATGATTTTAGAAATGTTTTTACCATTTTCTACAAAACTTCTTTTCAGTCAATTGGTCGACAATCGATATTTTCGCATTAAAAATGGGCAAATCAACAAATCTTCTGTAATTATGCTGGGCAATTTACGGCTAATAATGCTTAATGCACTCAGGAAGGTTAACTGCTAATAATATAACTAGAGTGACAGAATGTGTGGATTATTAACTGACTGATTGGATCGATAAAGTTATTGCGTTAATGGATTGATAGCATAGTGGTGGAACTACCGGTGCAATAGCTTCAATTTATTGGACTGGTATTAAAGAATATGTACACATAGAATATAATATCACTTGCTATGTGGGCATGGTGATTCCTGCACCAAGTAGTTTAGATTTGCCATTTGTACAATGTAAAAGTCTTTAGCGTAGATTTCGACGTTTAAACAAATATCAATGTGTTTGGTAGGTAATAATGGATAATTTTAAATATCAAGAAATGACTCTTTATGGAAATTGTTTTACGAAAATAATATTTATTCCGAACTAATTAGTCGCCTCACTTCATATTGAATTAGTGAAATCTGTTAAAAAATAAAAGTTTCTCTTAGAGTTGATAGGAATTGTCATTGTTTTATACACATCAAGTAATACTTAACCCACCTTACTTACGTAAAGGAAGCTAATCTCCTCACTATTGCTTCCTAAGGAACAGAAAATAACCCAACTACCGAGCCACTCTTGGCGTACTCCGCATAACGTTAACTTCCCTCTTTAGACAGTGATGTGGTCTTATTTTGCAGCCTTTATCTTTGAAGTAAGAAAGGGCAATTGAAACATGACTCGGGAAATAAGGAATTTTGCAAACAATCAATATTCCTCATAATTTAGTGACAAAAACCGAAATACAAAGAAATGCGTGGACCTCATTTTCAAATCAAATACCACTTAAGGTTAGGATGGTTTACCCATTTAACCGAGTGATTTAAAGTATAAAAGTAAGTGAATTACTATTATCAATATTATACAAGTCCAACATACATATTATAATGGATATTAATAATTAATTTAATTAGGTTCTATCTGCAAGTGTAATGTCTGCTTTACTTTAATGGATCAATTCATTGTAATAGATAGTATCCCCAAGCACAAAACCTGAGTTTTTAATCCAAAAACAGTATATGTTTCTCTAACATAACCGTTCCTACCGCGTAGCGTGGTGGAAACTTTAAGTGATGTACTCCGCGTGCTGCATTATAGTGTTGGATTAAACCGTGGGACACCTTAACACCATTAATTATGATGAGATAAGGCGCTAGGTTGATATTCGCATCATTCTCCCTCGCTCTAAAACCCTATACAATCTCTCATAATTACCAACCTTCACGCTAAATGCCTCTGATGACACTTATAGTTGTTACCTGCCTATATGACTTGATAAAATAAAACAAAATTTTCCAGAGATTAAATGTGCGAGCACTCTTGACCATCTTTTGTGTATCTTGGCACTACCGTTGACGACGTGAGAACGTGAATGGTAGGCAATCGCTGCAATTTCATCCGGACGGCTGGGATTCGCTTTTAGTGCGAGAGCGGCTGTTTAGCGAAGCCTTCGAAGCTCATGAACGGATGTGTTCTATCTAGGTACAGAGAGGGTTGGATGAGATGAGTGGGCAGGCGAGCGTGCGGAGACACCGCTGCGGCGACAAACACATTGTCCGACGCTGAAGCGTGGAAGTCTCCCGCGAAAAAAGAAGAAGTTGACGGTGTTCCGTCCCTGCTCCTCCTCGAACGCTCCCGGGAGTGAAAAGTTTTCTCCAGGAAGGGCGTGGGAGTCGAGACATGGGGAAGGCATTGAAAGGGAAGGACGAGCGACGGCCGGAGATTGTTATGGGGGTATCACGGGAGAACGGAGAAGGAGTGTGAAGTGGGGGAGAGAGGGCCGCGGAGCCGAGGAAAAAGGAGATGTGAACACGTGTTTTTTTTATATTTTCTGCGGACAAAGGGGACGTCGAGGAGGATCCAGACAATCTTGCGTCCCCTGCGGCGGCGGAAATTCCGAGGAAGGCGTCTTCGAAGAGCCTCCTTTCAAATATTGAGACCATGATCTCATCCATCCATATGATATCAGCAGCCCTGCACCGGTTAACAGGGGAAGGGAATATAATTTTCACGAGTCCACGAGTATCTAATGGGTTCCAAAGTACTGCAGGCCATTATACTACAACATATTTTTTATGCCTCTTTCATCGCCTGAATCAAAAGTTATGTGATCAAAAAATCACGCCAAAATAGTAGTTTTTAACTTGAAATAATGGGTCATGGTACGATAAGAGAGAAATTAAAAACTGCGTGAAATTTTGTTGGTATATTGTGAATCAAAAGCTTGTTAGTAAATTTCATGGCACGATAAGGTATGAAGTATTTATAACGAGAACTAAAACTTGTTTATTTTGCCTTAGAGAGGAAGAACTGGAAATGAAGTCGTGAATGAAGTAAGGTTTAGAACAAGAAACAATCGTTACACTCACTTAAAATAAGGGTTATACGGAGATGTAATGCTATCTATGATTGCATCCTTGTTCCAAACAAATCAAATCCAAGGATTATGATTTAAGGACGGATATGTTTAAAAAATGATTCATACCCTTTTAGGAAACTTTAATAAAAGATTTTATGAAATAATATTAATTAAAATATAAGTCCAAAAGTTTTGGAGAAAGTAGAAATTAATATTGATTTAAGACTTAGCAGGACTAACACCTTGATCTTCTTATTCGTCATTCCAGATAATAGATTGTGGTCGTTCTGCTCGGAAATTTAATTTTTCTATTACTTATGCCTTATATTTTAGGGATAAGATTGGTAGCCTGCTTTCTGACGAATGATTTAATTTTTTGCGGCATATTCTTTCGTATGCCGCAAATGCTTTTTCTTTTTTACTCACGGTAGACATGCAATTTCTGTAATATTAACAAATATTTGTGAGCACTTTTGACCTCTGAGTTGAAAAGAAACTATTTTTATAAATAGGAGCGCGTGAAAATATGCATAAATTATCATCGGAAAGAGTTTTTTTCAATCGGCTCTGCAAAGTTTTTGTGCATACTTCTAGCTGGGATCTCATCTTGATGATATGGATTTAAAATCAAACAACCTCGTGAAATTTGATTTTTTTACCGTCTCCCTTTGTCTAACCTAAGGCAGTTCGCATATTTTATTTAAAATGCTGTCAAAATTTTGTATTTTGTTGCCATGAATAGTTAAGGGAAAAAACAACCAATCTTAAAGTAAACATTATTCCTTATCGAAAATTAAAGGCTAGAAGGCTCTAAAATTAGTGAATTTGGTGGACAAAGACATCATTGCAAGGGCATACAAGCAAATATATACAGACAAATTTAAAATTCTCTTCGAAAAATATTTCATACTTCTGTTTAAGGCAGTATCTCTACAGCATGCTCCATTTTGATATTTTAATATTTTTTTCCTTACTTCCACACTTGTATGCATGCAATGAGTATTTCTTTGGCTAGATACTCATTCTAACTGAGATATTCTGTTCACTATACTAAATTCTATTGCTTAAAAGATTTAAAATTCAATTATTTCACAATGTCTTGTCTAGCAAATAAATTATCTTAGCTATTTCTTATTTGGATATGCTCTACGTTGTCTCCACATAATGCTAAAAACCGTTAGATTTTTGTTATTTAGATTGCATCTCTTCCTCATCTATTCGGCATCTAACAGAAAATCAAACAATTTTCCTTATTTATTTGCAAAATTGCTCTTTCACCGTCAAATCTTACCTTTTAGTGTGTCTCTTCTTGTTAATAAAATTCTTATTGTATGCTCTTTTACTTTATTAATTTATTTTAAAATCTAATACATATTACAAAATATTATTTATGCCAAATCTTTTCAGGTTCTTCATTACAGCATATTTAAATAGGTCTAAAGGTCCTGCTGTGCTTCCAGAATTTTGTTTTACCGTATATGTTTCACTTTGGCATCAATTTACAATCTAAAAGAATCTATTTTTTCATAGACACTTCTACCATCTCTTCACTTTATTTCCATGTTTAAAAACTTTTACCCTTTCGTTATTTTGGAAAATGTATTTTCTATGGCTTGCTGAAAAGTTATTCAGCGATGAAATAATAAGTATTTTTTCTTTCCCACGGTTCTATAAAATGCTATCACTTTTCCCTCTGATAAATTGCCTTGCATTTCCTCCCATTAATATTTTATTCATTCTTTCAAGGCTTTTCTTGTCTGATGCATAATTACGACCCCGAATTAATTCTCTCCTTTCTCAATTAATTTTATTTTCTCCCCGCCGCTATTGTAGGCGTTGCGAACTAGGGACGCGATACACGAATTCCTCTTAACTTATACGTAACATTCATCTCATCCCATCTCTACTTCATTAAACTTCCGGTTCTTTTATTCCATTGTTATATTTAACCCCTTTCAATTTTCCTCCGCGAAAGCTTTCTGGGAAAAATAATATTGTCTTTAGTTTTCATTTTTAACTCTTTTATCTCAATCGTCATTTTCATTGTTCTCCATGTGTATAGCGGCACTTGATCTCTACGAATATTTTGTTAGTCTCAGTAATGAAAATTGAGAAATCTATTCCAGGAGTTTTTGTTTTTTTCAGAAAAAAAAACAAGTAATCAAATATGTTTATGTGCAGTTTGATACCTTCCCCTGTCATTTTTGGTTTCTACATGTTTTTATACTGTGTCTCTGCAATGCCTTTCAATACCTTTTTTAAAGTTCTGTACCAAAATATTTGGCTTAGGACGTGAAAAATGAAAGTACATGGCTTATGTAATTTTATTCCAATATATAATATTTAAATTTAATTAAATATTTTCATTAAATATTACATATATTAAATTTTAAAAATTTAATATATGTAATTTTATTCCAATATATATATATATATGACTGCATGGTAAATTACATTTAGACGGTAAATTACATTTAGAATATTTTCATTAAATATTACATTTATTAAATTTTAAAAATTTAATATATGTAATTTTATTCCAATATATATATATATATATATGACTGCATGGTAAATTACATTTAGACGGCTATGTTTTTGGGTGAATTCCATAGATTGCTCATTGAAGAGGGCTGCTTTTATTTTAAGTTCATATTGCGCTAAAATAGAAATATAACTGCTGTTGGCAAATTACACCTATTTGCACTGTCGTGGCAACTAACGACCTTGCGATGAGTGCAGTGAGTCAAATCATGGAAATGTATATTGTATTTTTTATTCAAGGTGTGTTTTTTTGAAAATGATGTGAGAGTAAATTTTTCAATTCGCTTGGTTTATTTTTGGGTGGGTTAGTAATTTTGCGTATTTGTTGGTAAGAATTAGTTTCACTACGTGAAACTACATAATTATTATTATCAGTAATTTCAATAAAACGTTTATTCTACAGCCGTTATTTTTTGCATTAAACTGTTTACTTTCTATAATTGACCGTTGAGTGTTTACGCTACTTTGCATTTGATGTCATTAATATTGCAGAAATATCATTTTATTATTTTCCGAATATTGACAAACTTCAGACTTCCACACTTCTGTTCTTATGCTCATATCCCCTTGTATGGACTGTATGGATAACTTTCAAGTCCTAAGTAAAAGGACGACGTATGTGTCCCCGAACCATCCTCATCTTGCCTTACCTTTTTCATTCCAGCATGCTGAATATACGTCAAGAAGTGTTTCGTTGGGAGAAGTATAAATATTTTTAATTAAAAATAAAGCAAAACTAAGAAAGAAGGAATAACTGCTAACCCAGTGACTTTTACAAAATTCAAATACCCTAAATATTTTACTTGTTGATTTTCAAAGCGCATTCCCATTTTTTTATGTAAATCAAATCTTTGTGCTAAAATATTTAGTCAAATTCTTCCAGACTACGCCAGAAACTCCACCTTGCCTTTATGTAAAGGATAGCAAAGACGTTAGTCAGCCGTTCAAAATAAACTTTCTCCTCTAATGAACTGAGTAAACTGTGTAGTGAGAGAGGGAGTAAATAAGTAGATTGATTGCTATGAACTGAACACTTCCGTTTGCAGGGAATATTCCCGGCTTCGTTTTCCCGTTTTAGCCCACCCCTAATGGTATTAATTTTATTTAATTGTAAATAAGTTAGTCATCTGGGAATAGCTCCTTAGGGATAGGTCTTCGTAAAACTATAACAGATGGGGTATAGTTTATTAGGAATTAGTTTCCTATGCAATTGTTCATTGGGGAGAGCTCGTTTGGAGTTAGTATGCTGATATTGAATCTTTTGGAATGGTTTATTAGAATTAATTCTTTTGATATGAGTCATGGAGAACAAGTGGTTGTGTACAGTTCGTTAGGATTGGGTAGAGGGGAATATGTCATTGATAATAATTTGACGTAGGGTTTTTTAGTTGGAAAACGTGTTCTGAAAAAATAATTTCTATTATATATAATAATCATTATTTTCAAATCATGATTTCATTACTAAGCGATTATTCCAATAATAATAGTGCATGATAAAACTAGGCAGTAATTAAGAAAATACCTTCTTGTTGCATGTCTAATTGTCTTTTTGGTTCACAATAGTGAAAAACGGAAGAGGGTAAAAGCTGATGTATATATATGATAGATTTGTACGCAATTACAATTAGTTGATCAAACTTACGTAATAATAGTACTTAAAAAAACAGATGAAAATTCATTACTGATCAGATTTCATTATGCAGTAACAACCTTTGTTCCTGAAGATTATATATTGAAACTCGCTCGGCTATAAACTTTTAGCCATCGGAAAAAATCTATTATTTGATCATTACATTTCACCTCCGGTATTTCACGCCAGAGTCTACGCAAATCTTTATTTGCGCATCTATAGAATCGCGAAATGAATAATAGTTTCAAAATGATTTTGTGATATTAAATTATGAAAATAAAACTTTCCATACTTTCGACTGTTATTTATTATATTACAAGTGTCCATAGTTAAAATAATTCCAAGATTAAAGTAAACAACATATTAAATATAGCCATAAATGAAACAATATTAATCCTCTCTAGTTTTTCTCACCCTAAAATGTGTCAATAGGAACCTAAGTGTTTTCACTTTCCTGTCTTCTAAAACTCGTTTGAATTATTTATGTATCCTAAAGTTTAGGCATACCTCATTTCACATGTGAACAATTTCCAAGAATAAGTAATCAGTGACATATTTAAAGATCATCAGTTGGCTAAGATCTTAACGAAACGTAATATCAAACTAGAAAAATTTACCAGGATATATCAGCTGTTCCTATACTTGAATTGGGGCCAATATCCTCCAGGTTCTTCAATGGTGTTTCACGTAATAATTGGGAGGCATCTTTTTAAGCGCCACTAATAAAATACATTATTAATCTCATTTTGTAAACTTACAGTAAAAATGATGGAGTTAAAAATAGACTGTGGGGTATGAAATGGCACTTTTGTTGCATTTGCGCCTGATGATAAGTTTATATAGGGACGTATTTTGCGAATATTAATAAATAATCTAATCAATTTGGTTTTGTAATAATTTCTGGAGGAAAGTTTTCTAAATGAGTTAACCAGTGTTCTTTTACTCTGCCACTATATTTTTGTGAACATATTACAGTGTACTACTCCATACTAATGACTGCTTCAGATCTCTTTTGTTTACAAATGATGATATTTTTTTTGAAAATTAATACGTTTGTTAAAATGCGCGTAACGACTAGAAAGTAATCTGAATTCTACGAGACTATTATCCGCGTGCTTCAATAAAACTGTATCCTTTTACTAAACTTTACTACTATCACTTCTAGCTAAACTAAAAAATACATTGAGTTACTTTTTCTCATCTTTTGCGTAGGTCGTTAATATGAGGGATTACTGAGAGTGGACATGACTTAAAAAAGTAAATTTGATTTAAATTTATACGGTTCCAGCCATAAAAAATATTTTGGCAGCACAATATATCATATCTTAGCTTAAATAATATTTTAGTATTGTGTAGGAAAAGAAAATATTTTATTGGTGAAAAGGAGTAACGATGGTATTATTTTTGTTTCCTTTCCTGGAGGATATCATTAAAAACTGAAGCGATAAATGGTACTCCGTAATATTTAGTTTTGATATGGCCTATTTTTAAAATTTTACTTATGCATACGCTATACTTTTCATCTTAACACGTACCCATTCTTTTCATTTTAATCAATGGTTTTGATAGTAACATTTACATATACCATACGTACCTATTTTACATGCTTATTTGATGGAATGAACACAATATTTTCACCGTCCGTGTAAAACCGCGACCGCAGTTGAAAATTGTGGCTGATATACTAAAATACAAAGATAAATAATATTATTTCTTATAGTATAATAAACTCCTATAATAATATCCTTTCAAATCAAATTATTCCATTTATATACATTTTTAATTACATTTTTACTGATGAGGATAAAAAATATTAGAAACTTTGCACTTTCAAACACTTTAAATATCCTACGACCATGGTTTCAATGCTCCACATCATCATCACCAAATGATTATGCGCAGCATCGAACCCATGGTCGTAGGACATTAAAGGTGCTTGGAAGTGCAAATATTCTGTTATTTTTTACCCTCATCATTTAGGAATTCCACAAAGTTAAACCTGAAACTGTTAACTGCATTTTTAATCATTAAATTTATTTATGGCTTCATTTTCAATATTATTTCACACATTTTTCCAAACCTTTATTTCATCTCATGAACAAGAAATCCTTTCTGAAACTTTATCAGCCGTCAAATTAAGTTATTTTGAAAACCATTAGAATTTATCTCATTCCACTGGTTTTGATTCTTGAAAAACACCTCACAATACCTAAAATAGAAAAAGATATTCATGCCCATAACCTCGTTAAAACAATGGCGGCTTGGAAAACGGAAAGATAAAATAGGGGTAAAAAATTTAAGCGGAATGATTGAGTGGCCCGGGGTGTCGGTTCGATCGGGCCGATAAATGGAAAAGTGAAAGGCGGCAAATTGAAAACTCTCTCCTCGACCAGAACGAATCACGAGTATGGGCGGCACGGAGGCGGTTTGAGAGGTTTTTCAGAGAGAGATTGGATCGCGATGAGCCAAAACCAGTTTAAATGTTGGAATGAAAAGGCATTCGTGATGTGCCTCGGGAGTGAGTCTTACGAGACAATCGTACCCAACATCAAAATAAAACGACTTCCACGAGATAAACAGTCGTTTAGTGTGTGCCATTTTCATGGCCGGAAGGGAAATGGAACATTATTAATTTTTGTCGAAGGTGATCATTTCATTGAGCAACGATATTTGTAAGAGAAGTCAATTTTGGACATTTATGTATCGCAGTTATTTAAGCTCCCTTACTTTCTTTGAAAATTGAGCAGCTGAAGAAAATATAGCAACGATCAGATATTAGAAGTAATGGTGTAAGAGTATATATTGCTACCAAAATTTATTAAAATAATCTTACAAATAAATTGATACGGAGAATATAGTGATTTACCTGTTAGAGTCCTTAGTTTTCCAGTGAAACTCTTTATTAACGACTGAATATGTAGAATTGAATGAATTGCTGAGAATATTAAACAAAAGGAAATGCTAATGGCTGGAAATAGAAAGGGTGCAAAGGTTTTTAATTAAGAGGAAGGAAAAGCTAAGTGTTATAATATAAGGAAAAAACTAGAGCAGGTGGACAAGTTACCTTGGATAAACTTTGATTAAGTTTTAGACCAAAATGGTCAAAGTAATAGGGAATTTAGAAGAAGTACTGAATTCGACAACTAGACAAAGAAGCTTTTACAAGAAGGAGGGATTTGTTCACAGGGCTCTTTGGGAGAATGAAGTTAAGGATAGAATAAGGTTGTCAATAAAATAATCATGGAAACTTTGATTTGGAGCATATTTTTTTATGGCGCGGAAACATGATTATTTAAGCAAAGTGTTAGCGGTAGTTTGGAGGCCTTTGAGATATGGCTGAGGCAAAGGATGGATAAGATAAAATGGGCGGATATGAAATCAAGCGAAGGCCGAGGCACGGTGGTAGAAGATGAAAGTTGCTGGAAAAAATCCAAAGCAATCCGGGAAGGTGGACTCAAGGCGTTTCAATTTGCAAATGGACGTTGTGGATTGTGATAGGGGGAAGAACGTTAGGCAAGGAAGGAAGGGGTAGGATTAAGATTGGAGTTTTGGAGAGAAAGGAGAGAAGAAGAAAATATGCGGATTGAAGGAGTATTTATTTTAGTGTTTGAAGGCAGGTTGTGCTTGCTTGGGAGAAGCAATGATATTTATCATTTTTTAGTCTGTTTTCATCCAGAATCTACCTTAAACGGTATATGTTTAGTATCTACTTGATGCTTATTTCTCTCCATAAGTGTTTCGCCCTCTAGTCTCTGTTAGTACTCTAAATAATGTTTGCATTAATTTGTGTGTAGATATGTACTTGTGTTTCTGAATTTAATGTTTATATTTCATTCTTTTAATGTAAACTCTATATAGTCTACCTCGGATTTACAATGTACAGGCCTATTCATGCAAAAGAGTAATCGAGTTTTAACCGTAGTAGTAGTTGTTAGGGGAGACGACCGATAGCTGAGGTAATTTGCGCCATTAGGGATAGATAGGAAAGGATGGAGGGTGAATCTTAGCCTGTTCGTAACGAAAGGCGTCAAGGGGTTCGCAGCTTAGCTTACCATCCAACGGATGGCGTACTCACTCAAACAGCCCTCCACAAAGCAGCCCAAGTAGGAATCGGGATCTTACTGAAAATTTTCTGTCGTCTCCAGGATTCGAACCAGACCCTCGTGGTGGGAAGCCAGTACGTCAGCCACCGCACCATTATCATTATTATTACTAATCATTTCAATTACAATATTTCATGACCATGTCCATGTTCCAATAAGTTTTTACATGATTCCTGAGAAGATGATATCAAAGAATTACATGATATATTTCGCCATAGTGATATTTTCACCATTTCAGGAAAAAAGTTGCGAGATATGAAGAAAGGCCCACGACCTCGGTATGCTCACTCCATAAAAAAACTCATCTGATATTAAGGCAGTACACGTGATCTCATACAATTGAATTACCATACAATAAAACGAAAAATTAATACAGAATACGGCCGTTTAATAGAAGTCCTCAATTATTAATACTGTTTTCTAAGAATTGTCATTTTCTCATTCTCTCTGTCACATTTTAATTTTGTGAACCATTGTCAACTCTCTTTTCCATTTTCAATTAAATTGAAACTTCATCTGAATTAGCATCCTAGTATATAATGCTCTTATAGGCAAAATAAATAGCATAAACTGAAGGCTTTCAATATGTTAATGTGGCGATGAATGAGAGAAATAAGTTGGTACAGAGGAAGACAAATGTCGAGGCTGGTTAAAGGGTGGAAAAGAGAGGAAGTTACTGGGGGAAACCCACAAAGGTCAGGAGGGGTTAATGGACTTTATTGAAAAGTAGAGATATGTTGAAGGCCATAATAGAAGGAATTGTTGAACTATAGGTAAGAAGATGACGAATGATGATGATGAAGATTTTTGACATCGCAAAAGTTTAGCAAGGGAGCATAAAAAATCTACCTTTATAATATTTAACCTGGCTGATTGATTTAATTTGAGCTTGGTCCTCGCCTCCCTCTTTCGACATTTCCTGGGCTCATGTCCACCCTCATTTAGATGATTTTCCTTGTCTCTCTATTCACTGAATGCCTCATTACCCATGAAAAGCCCTGGAAATTTAACTTCATTCTATAATTTTGATGGCAAGTAACATCATCTGCACTTACGGATTACTATTGACTTGGATAAAATATATGTACTCCGAAAAGTTGTCTTAATACGAGTATCACAATCAAAATTGTTACATGCTCTTATATATAGTTATATATTAATGAATTTTTTTGCCTCAAACAGAAATAAATTTCTACTTTATTTAAAACATTTTCGTGTAAAATATTTTTGAATAAGGCGTTTAACATAATTTTTTTAAAGTATCTCTTGCTTTTAACTAATAGAGTCTAAAAGAGTTCAGTTCCGTTCTGTTTTTCAAAACAATCTGGTAAAAGAAAATATGTAGGTCAGCTAATTACACGGTGGATCCTTGATGCGGGCGGGATGCCGTGATAAAGCAACAAAAAATACCCATTTCACGTAGAAGTGGTTACAGAGGCTTCGCTCGGATATTTTTTTGAAGAACGTGTGTTACTCGCAACTTTTCGATAAACCGTTAATTTTACCTTCCTCATCACCCAAAGGGTACAAGTGATAGCGTGAAATTAGCATTTTTTGTGATATACTACCCATTTTACTCTTCGGATACAATGTATTTTTTACCCATAACCTCTTGAATACCATAATTGAGAGTTGAAACATTTCTCTAATTGCTCAATACAGAGTACCAACTCCTCATTCTTAACGTAAGCGATGCAGGAATCATATCTTTCCAACCTTTTAATTAGTTTGGCCTTCATCCTTACGTTCAATCAGTAATGTTTCTTTTCATTTTTCGCCAGAAGTACCCTATTACAAAACTATGTGTCCAATACTTTAAGTATATTTAAAGATCAATGTCGTTCTTTGGGAAAAATATTTGTTTATTAATACTTAAAAGACGTAATTTTTGGGACTACTATTGACGACAAATCATTAACACTGATATGATTTCCAAGTAAAAGAATGTATTTAACGAGTAAAGCCGATTGAAAGTAAAATTCCTGAGATGAATTCAAAGGCCCATTTTTGGACCAACGCGGGTCGTCTTCACAGCCTTCAAGTCTTCCAAGGCTGAGGGGAGTCATCGTGGTCAACGAGATCTTCAACTACTGCGTCTCTCTCCTCAAAGTTTCCTTGGCCTTTTCTTTGCTGAGATGACGTTTTGGGTATATAAACTGGCTCTGAGACGTATGCACCGATCTCATTGACAGACTTGAATTTACATAAGACACCGATATCAGATCGACGTCATACTATGCCGCCTTCTTAAAAAATGTCCTAGATATGCTCAGGATAAGGGTATCCAGGGGGTCTAATTCTTGCCCTGGAGATTTCGGAAATGTGAGCATAAATGTGAAGTCCACGCCTAAAAATTCACTGAAAAGACTGAAAAGCAGCATTTCTTAACACTCACGTCTGGTACAGTGATCGCTATGGATATCGACGAACCCGTCTTCAGCGTACTCTTCCGAAGACCTGAGCGCTCTCTCCACTCCCTCCTCGTCACATGGGAATAGGGACAAGGAGTCAAAAGAAGTCACAAGTGGGTCCAACTACTTCTTCAACGCTTTCTTCCACATTCTACCACTCGCCCACTTTGTCGTGGGCTGGTCCTGAAAATAACCGAGAGCCGCCGAGTGCGGCGCCGATGTTACTGCAGCTTGAAAACTCACGGGTGGCTCGCCGATACCTCTTCCCAGAGCTCCCCATGGGGTCACTCCGGCTCGTTGATTTCCCTAGATGACGTAAAGTCACCAGGGAAATAGATGATTGATGTATTTCGTCGTCACTTGAGACATTGAAAAGAAGAAAGTTGGTCATGAATGCATACGAAGTAATACTTCTAAACCCATAGCCCTCTCATCTCTAGCCTAAAATAAGATTTAATTGGTTTCGTGTCTTAGATACGATATGCCCTGTATGTCATAAATAATCCCTCACCATGTAGAATAAATTTCATCAATTTCTCTAGCTTTTGCTCACTAATTTCAGCAGTCGATTCGAAGGCTTTGTAATGTGAAATACTTAGTAGACACAAAAATAACTGTATTTATCAGTTGTTAAAATACATTTGAAATATGCCAAATAATTTTGAAATCATAATGAGAAAAAAACACGCACTCACAGGCATATATGAAGACCTATTAAATAGTCTATTCCGTGGACTAATAATTTGGATGGGGTTTGCATGCATCCAAGCTCTCCGTGCATATAATCTGTCATAAACGTATAGGTACGTGCACAGACAATAATACGCAGCGATCTCACGGGTTAAAAATTCTACGAAAATATTTGTAGCGAACGTGCAATAAGTAAAGCATTCATTATATATTTACTCTGACTACAATATTCACTATTTACTTCAATCTTTCGAGCGAATTTTTAAATTTTACCGCTAATTAGTCTAAGGTAACAGTTTTAAATATATGTAATTGTATCAAGTAGTTAGTAGTTTTGAGGGGAGGCGACCGACAGCTAAGGTCATTTGCGCCATAGGGGAAGGACAGGAAAGGATGAAGGGTGGAGAGAAACCCGGCGTCGGCATTAGCCTACTCTTTACGAAAGGCGCCAAGGGGTCCGCGGCTTAACGTCCCATCCGACGGACGGCGTACTCACTCAAAGTGCCCTCCACAAAGCACCTCAAGTAGGGATCGAGATACCTCTGAAAAATATTCAACACCGCCGGGATTTGAACCCGCGCCCTCAGGGTGGGAAGCCAGTACGTTAGCCCCCGCACCATCTCGATCCCCATAATTGTATCAAGCTATGAGAATTTTATTACGAATAATACCTAAAGTTAATTTAACATATTTAATATTCCTTATTGTAGTCATTTGAATCCTCAAAAACACACCATTCCCTCTCATATTTGTACATTACTAAATGCAGACATATATCAAACGAACATTTCAATAAGACAATTATTTATTCATAGCGAATAAAACTAAATATGTTTTCAAAGGGACTGTTGGGTCTTATTTTGGTGATAAAAAATTGAAATATCTTTGCAAATAATTTGTGATTTTGCTAGCGTGTTTCCCCTTTTTCTTAGTTTTGCTGTTAACTGGCATCCCGAGGCGCATTCATCATCAAACGCGTCGATGTGCTCCAATTCCATCCATTGAGAGCATTGGAGCACCTTAGCCCGAGCTCAATAATGGAGTATAATAACGCGTACTCGACTCAAAATTTGATATAGTCGCTGCGAGGATGTCATTTTGGAATCATTGGCAAAGTATAGGCGGAAACAACAAAGGCTTCGTCAAATCATCAGCTAGTTTGCTATATGAATAAGGAATTTTTCCCTAGCGACAAAGAAGGGGTGCTTCACTTCGAAATAAAAATCTTGTAGAACTAGTTTAATCATAATTTTATTTATTAAATAATAGCAGAAAATCATTGCCTTTTTAGCAGCATTATGCCTACTCACTCTCTTTTTCTCTGATACTTATTTATATCACCAATTACCTTTTTATCGCATACTGAAAAAAGTCTGTTATTTCACACGTTCTTTTCCAACTTTGTAAATGACGAATTGTAAAGTGGTAAATTAATGGGTGGCACAGTCAATGTGGTCGATGCATGGAACAAAACACACCACAAATTTCAATTTGACCAATAATCTCGATAGATATATGCTCCACGTTATAATTGGCAAATTTGACGCTAGTTCCATGGAAATTAAGCTAAAAAATTTATATTAAAATGTGCAATAAAACAAAAAATCACTGGAAAGGTGTACTTGTATTTCCTAAAAATAATGAGAGGGTTCCTATCGGTATCCAATTAGTTTGACAGCTGCTGCATTACTACTTGTTTCTTGCATTTTTAATGCTATTGTCCGTGATTATATTGCCAATTTCCTCATTCCGCCTGAAACCATTAGAAAATATTTTGAAAGTTTTATGCGCAGTTATTTAATATGTAGACAATTTCGATATTGGGTGAAGAATCGCGGGTTGAAACTCATATAGATAACAAGCGCGAGGGATTTTCTGGAGCTGATTACTCTCCAATATTTCTGATGAACACTTGAAGGTACTATTTTCATTTCCCGTAAAATGATTTTTTTCAGTTTCAATATATAAAATCCCCTTCCATTTTCAATTTTGTACCAAGACGCAGGTGACGCAAGGAAAGTGAACCTTACTTAAAATACGTGAAAGTGACAATAGTACAAACACCATCCTCCTGTAAAAACCAAACTCAACCCGATAGGAAATATCTCGGACACCATTAGAAAAAGTAGAGCTATGCTTTTCGTGCACATGTACCAAATGGACCAGGGAAGACTTTATAAAAATATAAATTATTTCAATTGGGATTACGAAAACGAAAATGCCCAGCAACGTAAACAGACATGCAGAAAATGAAAGTTCAGTAAATATGAGATATTGCAATAGTGAGGAGCTTTCGAATTCATAATTGGACTACTGAATTTTTCTGAGATAGAATGCATCCAGGAGCCAAATATCATGGGAAAAAGAGAGAAAAGAGTGAGGACATGGAAAGATAGGCGAAAGTCAAGGCTAGAATGAACATCATTCATAGTCAACCGAAACGAAAAAATGTGAGAGAAATGTATTGCAGTTGGTTTATTAAATTATCCTGTTACATGATCGTAATATTTCCACCAATTTGCGAAAAATTGAAAAAGTAATCACAGTGAATTTGATGCAGATATTTGAATAAATGATTAAAGTATTTTTAATTATTCTCAAGATAGTCCTCATTAGTGTCGTCCAAGACAAAAAAACCGTCATTAAATGACGAAATAAAATCTTGATATTTTGAATATATTTTTTCAAGCATTATTGCAGAAAATTCTGCGCGTTAGTAGGCAATACACGTTTCTTGGTTTTCACCACTTAACCCCTTCATCAAACGCAGACATATAAATCAGACCCTTTTATAAGCCCTTTCTCCCCTTGCACGCTCAAATCCAGCCTTAATTGTATGGCGTGCTTTGATTTGAAGATGCTCTTCCGGTTCATAACACACACGCAAAACTCCTGAACGGAGCCACTCCATTGAGAGCTAATCGAAAGCTATTAACGGAAAATTTGCTTGGAGGTAGAAGGATTTGCAAATGATAAATAGGGCTCCAGGAGGTAATCGAAAAGTCACGGATTGATGTCAAAGTCTTTTTAAAGATTTTTTGAAAAGGTCATTCCCTTTAGACACTCTTGGTATTGATTAAGTTTAGGGTAGTTGTATGACTCCTATGATAGATTAAAAATGTATGAAAATAAATAATAATAAAAAGACTAGAATCCTAGAAGAGTTGAAGGTTTACTGAGAAGTGAAGTTATTTTCGATATGTTGACCCTCGATAGATGATTTATGAATACTATCGTGCCTTGAGAATCAATATATTTTCATAAGAAAGATTGCATTAAATGAGGCAATATTACTTAATGGATTCAATTTAGGTGAAATATTTTTCAGATGTGAGCAGAAATAAAGCAAAAAGGAATTTTTACACGAAAAATTCAATTTTTTCAAATTTGTCACAAAAGGTAAGCACTTTATGTGCCTTTTTGTTTGAACCGATTAGCAGTAAAAAATTAAAAGATAATATTTTCCGTGTTTTTTAGATATTTTTTTAGGAATAAGTTCATATTCGTCTATTGTTTCATGATTTTACGCTGTAAATCGATTTAATTGGTTGAGGTTAAAAGTTAAACATTTTATCCAGCGCGGAATATAGAAAAGCAGAATGAAGACAATTTCAAGAGTGATTAATTCTCTAAAAGAAGGGATTAAGGAAGTCTTGGTATGGCCTCTCTTCCAGAATTTACCATATTATTAATATTTCAGTGAAAATCATAGGATCATTTTACCTTCTACCAGTACATACTTCACTTGTGTTGAAAATGACTTTGAAAAGGAGTTCTCATGTTTAAATTACCTGAGTTGAGATTTTTTTGAATTAAGTGACGGACCTTTCTATCCTATAGTAATATAATACAGATTAAATATTCAGATAAAAATAAATTAAAAAGGAATCTATTGTTTTAATACAGCTGAAATAATGTTTACGCCACAGGCTTTGTTTTTCAATGAAATTTATGTCCAGTATGCCACTAAGCCATGATTCTGAGAGGTGATACCACTGCAGACGAAATTACAGGACATGTCCAAAAGATAAATAAAATGATAATAATCGTCCATTTTGACTCAAAAGGCATCCACAAAAAGTTTGTGCCTCAGGGACAGACAAGAACAGAAATTCTATGTGAAAACCCTGGAAAGACTGTCGTGATGAGTTCAAGGCGTCAGCAAGATCTTTGCCCAATAAAGGCTGCACCACAACGTACCTTCATAAACCGCCTTCCGTGACCGAGTACCTGGCCAACGCTGTCTCAGCCTTCCTACAGTCCCAAAGTGACACCATCGAACTTATTTTTGTTCCCAAGAATGAGAAGGAGCTTGATGGGAAATTATTTTGGAACGATATATGCCGTCAAAGAGACCGTGACGAGGTGCTTGACCGATATTCCCGTCGACGCCTTCCATGAATCGTACTGCTACTGTCAGAGATGCTAAAATAGGTATGCTGATTCTCAAAGGTGCTGTTTTAAAGAATTTTAGTGATTTGTACCAAGTAATTTGTAATTTTTGGCTAAGATTCTCTACGTACCTGTATGATTTTAGTAACTTTTTTAATTCTTGTGAACTTTATTTTGAATTCTTGGGATATTATTAGAAATAAGTTAGTCAGAAAATCTCAACGTATGATATTTCAGTGCTTTTATTTAGCATAGATAGATCCAGGATAGCATAGATCCAGGTATAAAATTATATCCATAAGTTGCGTATCCCGTTTTTCATGCAGCATTTAATGACGCTCGTTTGAAAACTTATGTGGTCGCGGAACATGTGAAAGTCTACTCAGTCCTTAATCATAACCTTTACCGTACCTTATTACTCCACGTCATGTAATGCACCCGAAACTTCACTTCCAACAAAATTTTTCACTCATCATCCCACGTTATAACTCGCTTGGGAGCACAACGTTCCGAATGAACACATTTTAATTGCACCCACCCATCAACCTCGACGTCGTCTGAGCCTAGATTAATTCTTTCCCCTCATAAAGAAACGAAACGTCCCAGTTTCCATTCAAGTTTACCCTCGGGTTGGTGAGTGTTTGTATGGTGTATATGTGAGTAACTTTTTTATTTCCTTCCACGATCTTTTTACGGATCCTTCGCGGTTAAAAACGCGTGAGGTTGGTGCAGATAGCGTTTAGGTTGACAAGATCTCATACCGAATCCTCACGGATGAAGGGGCGAGGGCACCACCTACCGAATCCTCCTCATCACGGAGCGACGAGACGACCGACGGAGACGAATACACGGCAGCGTGCGCGCGGATCGTGGGGGTGGATACATTGTCGAGTTCAAACCGCGGCGCTGGTTTAGGTCTGGGAAAGAGGAGAAGACGAGAAAGAGTGCTGGGAGATGAAAGGCAGACGCGTCTAAATGGCTCGAGGTCTATGCAGAGGGAGTGACGGAGGAAGGGAGTGAACGTGGGCATGGGAATGAGTTAGAGAATGAAAACGCAGGGAGATTTGTAGTGTCGTATGCCTTTGATATTTTAAGGGAACGAGCGACAAGTTGAGGCGAGATCGGAAAATGAGATTCTGGGTGGAGAGATGGAAATGGATGCAGAGAAGCCGAGGGGTCTGCGGAATTGGAAGTTCGGCAAAGACCATATTTCTCATAAAAAATTAAATACATTAACTATTCCCCCGGTAGAATATTAGTTTTTTGTTTCTCGCTTATATTCTCATTTCCTTAATTATACAATTATATATTATATACTATATATATATATATACATAAACATATACATATATATATACATATATATATGTATATATACATATGTATATATAATTATATATATAATTATATATATATACATATATCTATGTATATATACATATGTATATATAATTATATATATATACATATATATATACATATATATATATATATATATATATATATATATATATATATATATATATATATATATATATATATATATATATAGGAAGTGTCACTCCATCCCCATCACAGTTGCTGAAACGGTTTGAAGTAAAGATATGCAGTAAATAGCGAAATGTAACTGTAAGATTAAAGATTCCTAGTAAACTTTTCATTTTCGTAAATATCTGAGTGGTAATCGCTAGGGAAACGTCCTGACTGTAAGGAGGATGGTCGATGATATCCCAGCCGAATTCATTGAGTGGGGTGGTCGTTCGCGGAGTCCGTATGGGAAGTGTAGGAAGGAATAGAAGAAAGGCAGAGTTGTTCCATATCACCGGTGCTGTTCAACTTATATTTGGAGGAAATGATTAAAGAGGCATGGGATGAACTGAAGGTGGGAATGAAAGCCGGCGGATAATTCGTAAAATCAGTTTGCTGATGACCAAGCACTAGTTTCTCAGCCAGTCAAGGGGTTGCCAGCATTGCTGAGTGAATTGGAAATTCACTGCGACATATATGAGATGAGAATCAGTATTAATGAAACAAAGGTTATGCGATTTTCCAGAAAGAAAGAATCAGAAAGAAAAAGGCTAAGCCAAATATTAAAATAGGAGGGCAGAAACTAGAGTAGGTAGAACAGTTTACGCATCTCGGAAGTTTTTTGGACCAACACAAAAATCAAAGTAGTAAGGACGTAAGGAGAAGAATTGCGTTAGGCAACAAGGATTTCACAAGGAGGAGAGAGTTGATGACATGGAAGTTGCGTAGGGATCTTAACAAATGACTCGCCAAACTATGATATGGAGCGTTCATTGAATCCGGAGGATAGACGTAGATTGGAGGCTTTTGAAATGTGGTTGTGGAGAAGAATGCAGAAGGTGAAATGGACCGAAAAGAAAACATATGATTAATTACTTACTTTCCCAACATATGTTGGGAAATTCCGAGAATGGCTGAAGTCAAATCTTAGATTATCAGTTAATACCCCTGAAAATAAGATTGAAAGAAGTTCACTGGTGTGATACGAAGAAGTTTAAGGAGTAAGTATGGATTAGAGGCCTTGTAGTTAATTGGGGACAGAATGAATCCCTTGCAATTGAATCACTCGTTGTTAACGCCTACGTCAACATCATACCATGATTGTTATGTTTCCAAGTCTCGATCTTTACAATTTAGTTGGTTATATTTCTATAGAATTGCGTAATTTTTTCAAGAGAGTCGTATAAATATTATACAATTTTGATAAGGGCTATATAAAAAATGATTCCATGAATAACTTCCTAAAATAGCTAATAGATTTCATTTATTAAAAATGTTTTAATACCTGTATTATATGTAGTCTTAATGACTGCATTTTTATGTTATAAATGTATGTTTCAGCATAGGCGCGATATTGTATCAAAGGTATACTTCGATAAATGTACTCGTTCTGTTGCACTAATTTATATACAAACTGACTTTGCCTTGCTTTATTAAAGAATTTTCTTTGCAGATGTTTTTAATTTTTTTATAAAACGCTAGAACATCTATTGCTGTTATATAGACACGAAGCCAAAGATATGAAATTTGCTGCAAACCGAACTAAATACTCCATTCAACAAAAAAACAAACTTGCCGCTTACAAAGAAATGATCAGCTTCTAGGCACATTATGTATTGTGTAATGAAATGTTTTCTTCATGAAGCTATACTCATTAATGCCATTAGAGAATTTAGGGCATGGGACATCATCAGTTTCCACCATGCCGCGCAATTAGTTTGATATAAAAAGATTAAATAGTACATAAAACAACCTTTCTATTTTAAAAATTCCCGAAAGAAAATTTCTCTGCGTATATCAAAAGAGTGGATACCGTTTCCAAATATTTTGACCATGAGTTTTTCCATTAACACGTGCATTTTTATGAAGCTCGCTATCTTTTAATTTTGCTCTAAGGTGCTACCTTGAGCTCTTCCGCTCACTTTAATTTTTCAAACTAACGCTTGTAGAATCACCTCTGCGTAAGCAAAATAAATTTCTTTTGAACATTATTTTAATCCTTAAATTTTCAGGCTATGGAAGAAAAAAAATGTAGTTCTTTCTTTCCGCAGCTTTGATTACTCAAAGTCCTATAAATCGTCCTCTCCCGTGGCAAAATTCCTCGTCGTCGTCCTTCTGCGTATCTTCCCATCCGCGTCCGAGTGTTTTTAAAATCGGACCATAATTCATCTTGAATGAATCGGAAACGTTGAATGTGCATTCCATTGGAAATGGATGCGGCCCTTGTTCGTATTTCAAAACGATACCTGCAAAAAGGCCTAGAGATAAATCATCTTGAAAGGGAAAAATCGTGAGGTTGGGAGATTATTTTTTTTTTAATTTTTGAAATTGGGGGTAATGTGGCGAGGATTTTGAATCATGAAATTTTTCAATGTTTAAAACTTATCGAGTCGCCACTTAAATGGCGTTACTCTTCATTAAAGTCTATATATATATATATATATATATATATATATATATATCACATGCGATGATTTCGAATTCTCTTTGATTCGTGGGAACACGTTTGCAAAAAGATATTCATTAAATATATCCATGCAAAGTTTGTTTAAATTTTTTTAAGTTCCCAATTTACGCTTACTATATGTGGACATTTGATGATGGGTTCAGGGAATTTAAATTTTAAAATTTCGCGTCTCTTTTGACATGAATTTCAGTTGGCGAAGTCTTCGTATCTGGCTAAAAGCATATGTTCAATATTCATTTGAATTTCAAGTTGAAAAAAACATGCAATAATATAAAATAAATTAAACATCATTAATTTTTATCAAAAAAATGTTGAATTATGCCTCGAGTTATAACATTTTAGAAAATATTTTCAAATGAAAATGCAATAAATTTTTTTAGGGCTTTGATAATTATTCCTTAGAAGAATTTACATTCTGTAAGCATTGTCTTTATATTGCAAAGGACTGCAATTTTTTGAAAGGGTAGCAACTACAAGCTAACTTTTTATCATTTTAAATTGCGTGAAAAGCCAAATTAGAATGAGTTTTAATTGACTAGGATTGAAAGCGTCAAGATGGATGAAAAATTTTCAGTGCAACTGTGTACGAGTAATGGGACAGAAGGTAAGAAATTGGAATAATTGTTCTCTACTGTCTCCATTATAAATTGATTTCATTAAAATTTGGGTTACTGACGTGTTATTATAATAATTACCTTTCGATTGCCATCTCCGCGAGATAACGCACGTGAGAAAGCCATTACCTGACGAGTAGAGGACTGACAGCGACGGAAGTTTGGCAACGGGGCTCTCATAAATAGAATCCACCAATGTTGAAGGGTATTTAAAAAAAACAGAAAAGGTTCGAGCATATGTGTTTCCTATTCTGTTCAAAATATACCTATCCGAAGAAAAGTAAACAGACTCCGAAAGAGTGGTGACGAATTGTAACGAATCCACTCAAACCGTTTTTGCTTCAAAGCCAAAGGATAGCTAAAATAGTCGAATGGAAAAAGTTAAAGCAAACCTGGAGATTTTATAAATATTTACAAAAGATGAATCGAAACTATTTGAATAAGTGGAACTATATACTCGTGCACGAGGTTCACCAAACAATGGACAAGCAGGGAAAAAGAAGCCACGACAAGACAAATTGAACTCCATGGTTCCAGCAACAAAAGAAATCAAATCAAATTTATTCATTTCACTGGATAACACCATCGCCAATAGTGGTGATACACGTGTATAAATGACAATTAATGGATATCATAAATCATATTGAATAAAGGACCTTGAAATAAGGCTATATAGTATTTAGGGCTGGAATTGAGAAGTCAAATTCGTTTACAAATTAATACATTTGGCGTGATAGCACTATTACCATTAGTGATAATACAGGCAGAGGATTGATAAGTAATGGATAGCATGAGTGTTCTCAAGTAATACAACTGAAAATAATGTAACGAAGTCTTTAGAGCTTAGAACGGAGATGACAATATGTCATGTCATACCAGCTAATCGGATAGGAAAATTAGGGTTCAAGTAAGTAAACAGGTGAATAAAATGTTTGACGAATGAAGTAAGAGAGGGGATCGAGGTAGTTTATCAATAGAGCACTTGTTTGCAGACCAGACAGACCGGGATCGATTCTGGGTGATGCCTCTGGATACCCTCACCTAATCATTTTCCGTCTATCAAATATACTTGGGAAGCCACTTGTGGAACGAAGAAAGGGAAAAGCCCCCCTTCTACCCTGACAATGGGTGAATACCACAAGCCAATGGATTTAGTAAGAGGTGAGTCCTCGTAAGCTTCTTAAGTATTCTCTCATATCAAACCTAACTTCGTGTTGATTGAAGTGATTTGGAAAGAAGAAAAGAATCCACCACTTATTTGAATGTATGACGCGAAATAATATCTACAAAAGGCTCGTTTTAAGCAATGCAATTTGAACAATAATCTCCTTAAAAAATGTTATGTTAGAGCTGGGTAGTGGAGGGGATTATCGAAATACTAATTTGGCAATTTAGGCAATTATTTTGCTATCCGGACACCTCTAATGGTCCACGCGTCCCTTGGGATACCAATCTGAGCTTCTGTAATGTCAATATGTTTGCCTCGGGTCAAAATCATCATTAAAATAACACCCATGCCC
This sequence comes from Hetaerina americana, assembly GCF_022747635.1. Taxonomy (NCBI): domain Eukaryota; kingdom Metazoa; phylum Arthropoda; class Insecta; order Odonata; family Calopterygidae; genus Hetaerina; species Hetaerina americana. The sequence goes on from NW_027287316.1 coordinate 25,134,391, forward strand.
AAGACGAGAATCGGATCCGCGACGTTTTGGTTAGCAGGCAAGCAAATTACTCAAATGACTAATCTAATGACAAATTTTTTCTCAAATGTTTGTCTTAAAAGCCATAAAAAACATGTAATCACACATTTATTGAAAAGTGTCTCACAGAATAGGGTGTAACCTAAGTGACAGTAAACAGGTTGTCAGATTTTAGGTCATGCTACCAAATATTACATATCGGAGGTGTTAATTATGTGCAATGAAATAGATAATTTAACACTAAAACTTGGGAAAATCATAAATATGAAAAGAACCTTAGTGTATTTCAAAGCAAAACAGGGTAGAGTTGCGAATGTTGAATGGTGTCACTTCAACGAGGAAAGCAATCAACTAGCTTTATTTAATAATAGACTTGATCACTGATGAAGGTGCTTGCGTCCTGAATTAGCTTGAAAAGTAGCCTAGGTCAAAAAGAATAATAAATTGACAAATGAACATTACTTAACCCTTTTCAACAAAGAGGGTCCAATCGAGTGGCGCATGGAGATTTTAAATAAGGAAGTGATCACAGACCTTAAATCGTACCCCACGTAAATAAGTAAGTGACCATAGACTAATCGGAATAAGTACCACTGCCCATTGACTACAAAATTAAAAAAATTACTCCCTACTTAAGAGAGTATATATTATACAATGGAAAGGACCATACAAATATCAATTAACTCCTACAGGATGAAGTTCTTGAAGTCACTAAAACGAAATTATTTCATAAAATAATAAATATTGATGAAATGAAAAATGTCATCGTGAATAACACTGAAAAAATAAAAAAAGCGGAGTAAATTCTGATACCAAGCAAATTCGGCACAATAAATAAAACCATTCCATTTCAAGATAACCAGGAATAATAAAACATGAAAATTATTCGTATAAGGGGAAATAGATCGCCAAATTCAAGTTTTCGATGAAAAAAGGTGTGAAATATAAGAAAATTTAAGAAAGATACGTCTCAAAAGTTTAGAAATAAAGGGAAACGGCATACATTTGTGGAAATAAAAGGAAATGAAGATTTTATTGGTGAACAAAATAAGAAACTACGCTTGCTGTTTTACCTGAATTGCACGTGTAAGCAAATCCTGCTCCCAGGTTTATGCTGAATGAAACTCATTTTTTCGTGCAAAATTTGATGACGTAGATCTGTTCCAATAGTTCATGAAGTGAGCTATAAATGATTCGCAAACAAACTATCAGCACTCAACAACGGCTGGGAGCCAACTACTACTGTCCTCCAGCCTTTCCGGAGACTCCCCTCCCTCGAACCAATCCAGAGAAACCTCCGCCCGTCTGCCCGTCTATCGGGGAAAAAATAAGTCATACTACTTTTGAGACTGACCTTTTATATTGACAGGTGAATATTTTATAGAGAATATTATTAGATTGATTACTAGTTATCACAGACTTCCTTACACATTAAAATGATGGTGTAAGATCGCTTAAAGCCACTTAAATCATTTTGGCTGATTGCAAAGCTCGGATTCGGTATCACGTTTCTATTAAATTATTGAATTTCCTACAACGGATAGAGTACTTTAAAAAGTAAACCCACATGACAGCGTCCCGTTGTGCTAAATAAACACATCATAAGAAATCAAAGCATTAAAAGAAAGCAAAGCTATTCCGATCCGTGATTCGGATTTTTTATTCGGGGGTCAAATGATCGGAAAAATCAAAAATAGGCAATTGAAAATCAAATGCATTTGGATAGTTTATATCTTAATGTCTTATTCCACGGTATTGATTTTTGATTAAAACTTTCTACTTTTAATTTATATCCTAACCGTCAACTTCTATCTTGTCTGTTTTTAAAAACGCCCTGCATTCCAACAGAGGTTTTTTCTTTGATTTCATTTTACGTGAATAAAAATCAACGAGGAACTAAGTCACATGGCACTGTGGGATTTCTCAATACTTCTAGGGAAACAGGGCATCAATAATAGCATAGTTACTTGAGAAAACTCCGAAATTTTCTATTTATTTCTACTAAAATATATTGCTTTTGTTGGTAAAAGAACGTAGGTGCCATTGCTCCTCGTATTCGAATGTATAAAAACATTCTATTACGGTGAATGTGATTATAAAGTTTTAATTGCTTCAAGTTTTCCGCGATTCAATTCTTCTCATTTCCAAGAAGTAGACCATTGTCGACTTTTGAAGTTTTTACTCGTCAGATGTTTTCGACAAAAGTACTTCGGATGGAGAAAAGTCAGTAGTTTTCACCTCAAAAGGATACTTAAGCTTCACACTTTCAGGCTTCACTTCGTGAATTTGTTTGATGTCCTTTTTAAAAGAGTTCGTAATTTTCCACAGACTTTATTCCTCAGTACAACGCGTTTCACCGACTTGCGGCATCATCACCTGATAGACCCATCCTCACCTGATGCGGCATCATCACCTGATGATGCCGCATGTCGGTGATATGCATTGTACTATGAAATACGTTCTGTGGAAAATTAAAAACTCCTTTAATATTTACGCGATATCTTAGCGCCTAAATTTGTTAAATAGATTTATAAAAAAGTGAATGAACTTGAAATTACACTGTTTAAGAGATACACGGGTATTAAATATATAATTTTATTGTACGGATATCTATCATAAATAGTAGCCCGTTTCCCATAAATTATGGGAATTTGACAGTGGTGGCTTTAAGGAAAAATTGGGTAAATGAGTGGGAGTGGAAGGATACCGTGGTAAGGGGGTCGGTTTAAAAAAGGGCGAAGACGATACGGACGTCGAGAAGGCAAACGCGGGTGGATGAAATATTGATTTACGGCCAATTATTCCGACTGATTGAACTCTGGCGAAATATATAACCACCGCCAGTGTGTCCCGTATTCGAGTTGAGGGGAGTCTAATCAAGCGTTCGATGTCAAATGAAGCGTTCAAAAATTCACTCCGGTCTATGGAATCGCTCAAACGTTAACAATAAAGGTACTTCAAATGTTATCAAAATTTTCTTTTCGTGGGGCGAATACAATTCCGGATATTTCCACCCGGTTAAGGGTTTATAAGTGGTCTTTGAATAGAAGTTCAGGATCCATTATTCATAACCGTTCAGCTTACTGTATGACTATTAGGGTTAAGGAATTTTCGAAATTGTGTATCTGTTAAAGTCGATGCAAGCGGTTGAGAACGCTTTGATAAATCTCTCTGAATTAGTTTGATGCGGATTCAAATCATTTGGCAATTGTTTTCCCAGATGAGTTCATAGTATACTTCATTTGGTTTTCTGAACCACCGAAAACGTTATATCGCGAAAAAAATCCTGCCGAGATTCAATTATGCAAGTCAAGTTTCCTGGCATTGTGAGATATTTCTATCAAATTTCACAAAATGCTCAAATTAACCGAAAGGATATTCTGAATGAAATGTAGTAATAGATTTTACAAATAATATCAAATGAGTTAGAAAGGACTAACGTAAAACCTAAAATTCTAGAAAGAAGTTATAATATTTAAAGATTATGAAGGTGTTGCTCAGAAGAGTGCAAAGGACTTGGTACCCTCGTTAATTAATGTTTACCCATAGTCGAAAATTTTAAAATTACCGTCTTGAATTCAGAGGAAGAATAATTTTAATTGTAGAGACGTATACTTGAAATTTAAACAAACTACATCCATCTGTTGGAGACAAACCACATCCATCAGTGTGAAAAATATCATTTTCGGAATAGTTACTCTAAAGACCATGAACATATCTCATCAGTTTACTTATACAGGGCATTTCGCATATAAATCAAGAAACATTTTCCTTCAGTACTTATATTATTATACCTACTTCGCATAGGCAGCTGTAACTTCTTGAGAAATTGCGGTGAAATAATTTTCTCAAACAAAATTCCTTGCAACCATTTTCAGTTGAATTAAATATTTGGGTGATTAATGTACTTCTATAAATTATTACCATTTTTTCGCCTGGCACTCTTAAGCAAAAAAGCATTGAGCATTTATGCAAATAAAAAATAGCAGAATAAGGCTAAACGTTAAGACGTTACTGACACAGTTTTAGACATAATAGACAGTTGTAGCATAATGAAAATCCTTCATAATGAAAGAAGACACTTTACTTTTCCAATTGGTAGTATTTTATTTTGACCTAGATGTCGTTACAGCGTAAACCTATACATGATAAGCTGTAACAAAACCAAGATCGTAATAAAAATACCCTATGTGGAAAAGCGAAGTGTCATTCTTCATCATTAGGGTTACGCATACGCATACAAATACGTGGATTAATCAATAAATAGCCCTCAAAACTGGATAAGCGCAATGAGAATGAAGTCGGGACCATATGGTGGGTTTTTGGAAAGCCTTCGAATCTACCAAAGAAATATTGAGTTAGTTAATGGGTTTATTTGAAAAAATAAATATCATTTAAATTTCTATTCATTTTCTAATAGTAAAACATTATCTTCTTCCAAGACCTCCTGTTTCGTTCCGCTTTATAATGATTTTTGTTATTATTTATTACTCTGAATTTATGGATACTCAACTTACTTTCACCCTGTTCTCCTTCCTCCTCCGCATTACTATGGAATGTATGTATGTATATATATATATATATATATATATATATATATATATATATATATATATATATTCCGTAAATTCTATATTTTTAGTGTAATGCACGTTTGTGAAAAAGTTCCGTTGAAGTTTGCGAATTTCTTTACTGCGAATTGGTATGAATTGCTTGTGAAAAATGAAATTTTCCCAACAATTTTTTAGCCGAAATGAAATGGTACCCGTGTGCTCCAAATTTATCAGTAAAATGGATAAAGTACATAAATGCTAATTAAAATGGGCAGTTTAGAAAATTTACTGTCAGAATTTGATAATCATGGTTTGATGGTTTTATTTAAGGCTGACGCATTGATTTCTATATCTTGAATATCTTTCAAAACTTACCAAAGTAATATCATTAATTGCTTTTCACGTATTTAATACGCTTGCTCACGTAATATCCATTAATATACCACGGAACGCTCTTCACATAACTGCTGATGAACCAACGAGGTGAAAGAAACAATGCGGAAGAGTTCCATCAACTGACTCTGGTTCGATCTTCTCAAAAAAAGTAAGGAACGACGGTATTGCAATTTGTTTTGACCAGTTGTGCCTCACTCATCAATCCACTTTCCACCACTGTCATCTTCTTGATCGAAAAACTGGTCCCACATTATTGCAAACCAGTCAACTAAATAGACCGGTTTATTTGGCTATTTTAACGATATACATGTTTTAATGAAGGAATGGGAATTTCATACAATTGCATAGGGTTTGATCTAATTGCACGACCTTTGATGATCCAAGTAAAAGTTATTACCGACGTGAATTTGTGTTGAGGTGCCCACGCGGAATTAATGAAAATGAGAGAAAACTTCTTTTTGCTTGAATCTAAACCTTCGAAGCATCGTATTTAAAAATTATTCTTTCCACTTTTGTTCTTGAAGGTGATTGAACGCAAAGGCTATTCAAGGTGAAATTAAGTAAACCTGGATCGGAAGGAAGACTAATGAATGAAAGTGTGGAAGTAAGACTAATTAATGACCGCGTAAAGTTAGACGAAGTGCGTGACTGATTTAGTATTATAGGAATTATTTATATGGAAGAAGCCTTAAGAGTTAGTGAGAGCTAAATTGAGAAAAGAAGGATCTAATAGATTAATGGTAAAAATGTGCGAATGAAATAGCATACTTTGGCTTCATTGATGGAATTTAGTAGCTTAATTAAGAAATTTATTGATCGGTAAAACCTTACTTGCAATAAATACAAAACTTCCTCTTTTCTCTCCTTAAAACTAAAGAAAGTAGTGAGCTCCAATGAAAGGCCTCGGTTTATGATGAAATTTTCTTTTTCTCCAAAAAATATTTAAGAAAATAGGGTTTAAAAAATTAACTGTATCCTGGTTTGTAAAGCGTATTTATTTCAAAGAAAAGAGTAGTTTCCTGCACTCACAACTTTGGCTTATCGTAAATAAATGATAATATTCTTTATTTTCGTAAAAATAATTAATTTTTTAATTAAACATTGGAGGATGAAATAATTTGCGGGCCACATCTAAGGTGTCTAAAATTGTCACTGCCATGATTATAAATGCACTGTTAACTTTTATATGTTATAACTAAGGCTTATGATAATAATGATTCACTATTATTGATGAGATTAAAAAAGTAAAATTGGTAAAATTTCGATTTGAGATCACTACATTTTTCATTATTTTACATCCGCATTATCCCAAGCCAAGAAAATGAAAGGAATGCTTACATCACCAAATTGAAACAAATCACGTCTTCTAGCAAAAGTTTCACTTCATCGAGAGGCCTCAGTAAATACCCGAACGTACTTTCAGAGGAGGAAAGCCCGGAAGACCGTTACGATAGCTCTAAATTGTCTCAATTAAAGACATACCATACGGTTCTAAAACCGTTCGGATTATATTTTGGATATTTTATTTTTCTGATCCAAGTTTTCTTCTTGATCTTTCAGCCATCAATTTATAATTGCGGTGTAAGACAAAGGCCCTTAGTCAGTCCAAAGAAGAATGGTGACATGACTTTTTACCGATTTAAAAAAAAATATCGAGTGAAGAAATTCTGTAGTGAAAAGGTTCTTTGTGAAGAATTTTTTTTTTAATCCCTATCCCACCTCTCAAAGGCATGAGGCAAAATTACGTCGGTTAGATCTAAAAGACAAATTTTAAATCTTAATGATCGAGTATTATTCTTCTTTATTTCTCTCCTCCTGTCTTTAATCTCCGATTTCCCTTCGGCATTCCATATCGTTCGTTCATTCTCTCACTCATCTAATCGCTTCCATTATCCGCCTAGGATAAAAATGATGATTTTTTTCCGCAAGTGGCCGACAGCCTTCTCCCTTTGAAACAATCGTCTTTGATGCCTCACCCCTCTCCCCCTTTCTCCCTCTCTCCTTCCCCGCGGCTTTGTCCTCACCCCACAACATCTTTAGGCATTCATTACTCTCTCTTTTTGTTATAGCTTCCGAGTTGTTCATTTTAAAATATCCCTCTGCCTCTTCTTTCTTATTCCTCCATTTTGCATTCGACGTCAGATAAACGCGGATATGCTCGCTCCCACGCATTCCCTTTCGAAATCGCTGACTGTGGTGAGGAGCGGATGCGGGCTCGTTTCCTCTCGTTATTTTATACGATTTTGAAGGGGAATGCAAAGGGGTATTTACCCACATGCGTCGATACATAAAAACCTTGGCTCCGCTTAAAGAAGATAGTGACCCATTGATTAGCCAAGTACTCGTAGTAATAATTGCAATCAACATCTACAAGTAAATATTGCCTCATGAACCAACAAATGGCATTCAGCAATTGGTGTTAGGAAAGCAGCCGTTAATAAACTATTGCTTTTATTGCGTCAGAGTATTGGGTGATTTTGGGGTTAATTAGAATAAATTTAGGTTGCTGTTCATTTCTGTCATAATTCTGAATAGTTGAGGCAAAATGTTACTCATATCGGTTTATGTGTCAGATAAATACCCATAATCCCTAGTTGTCGAATAAACTAGAAAGTCAGTGTGGATCTAGAATAATATTTATGATGCATCAATTGCGATTAATCATCATATTAATAATAATGATTTAACTGACTTGATTTTAAGTGATACAGTCCTATTCCATCGGACTGGATCTCGAAATTTGCAGTATTAACGCGCCTTCTGTTAATTGAAAACTATATTTAACGAAACGGACGTCGGTATTTTGATTGATGCCTGAGTTCATTAGTGCCATTAGGAATATCTAAGTAAAATACGTTCAGTCATTCATGAAATGCTTAGTGTCGATTTTACCTCCATGGCTCATTAAAAGTTTTATTCATCGCTAGGAATCATGTAGTTTATGTTAAATTGACTAGTCTAAGGGGATATTTAAATTAAATGGTACAAGTTAACTATTTCTACAACGGTATGACTTAGGGGAAATAAATTCGTATTTACAAAAATATCCACTGTACAGAAAAAGTAAAAAAAGAGCGTATTGAGCAGCTATTTTTCTATATTTAATTTTCCATACATTGAGGAAATATAAAAGTTCATTAATGACTAATTACCCTTACGTCTGCATTAAAGTTGTGAATAGTGGAAAAAAGAACACTTAGCAATTAGTGAAATATTAATCGTGACTTAGAACTAAGTTAAATTGTTAATACAACTTTTACTATTTTCAATGAATTATTCAATCCGTTATTATTCAAAACAGCCATAAGATACTACGAAAACATATTTATCGCGGGTTTTTGCTCATTTTTACGAAAACTGTTCAATGTTTTTATGCATTTCCGAGTAGTTAACTTAGTATGAATTAGGAATGGGTACCAAGGAAACTAATTCCGAGTTCCACCCTTCGCTCTATTAGTTCTCTTTTACAATCATGACTTTTATTAGTAACAAAAGGAGTTTTAAAAATCAGTTATCGGTTCACCATAACTATCTTACCCACTATATGATTATGCCTTGCCTTTTCATTGCCTTGCAGCTCTCCGTCTTCACATCTTCCCACTCTTGCTTGAGGTTTCCCTTCTCGATCTCCCTGCGAAGGCCTCCATAAAAATACTCGGCTTAATGATGCTATAAAGGCGGTTTTCGCGCAACCAAACACGTCCAAATAATTTGTTCAGTTTCAGATTAATCAGAACAAATTCCATCCATAGTCCCATAACATGTACAGTGTGTTCGCATCCATCACCGAATCGTTCCATTCACTTGGTATTCACTTCTGCTCAATAACGTCATTATTTTAATTGAGAATAAATTTTATAATTTGTCTCCTCAGCTTTGAAGCAGACATTATTTTAGATACATATTTTCTTATGAATATATGAAGAAAGCAGACCGTATAACATGGCACTCAGAAGAAATAAATTAATCGTGAGCAGTATTATAAGTGTAATTAGCAGTATTCCAATGATGAACGAAAGTTTTTTGATGGATCCTGGGGCTAAAGCAAAGCACTGTTACACATCTAGCCCTTCTGAACTGGAAACGAGATGCTCTTAACGTAAATTATATTAAACAGTCCAGTAACTACACCTACATTCTACCTCCTGTCATTCCGTTCAGTATGTCTATATTTTTCTTCCCGTTTTCTCGCATATGCTTTGTACATACTCCCCTCTTTTCAGTGTCTTCAACATTCCATTTCCGCAGGGTACACCATGAATTAACTTTTCGTGCCTTTTTAAAACTTCCAACCCCGGCGGCGGGAGGTAACGTCCTTGCCTACCAACCCAGAGGTCGCGGGCTCGATTCCTGCCTAGGTGGATTTTCCTCCTTTTAGGGCTTGGTTGTATGTGATTGTCTTCAATGTAATGTCAAGGTGGAAGAAAGGAATAAGTCTCAAACTCGCCCAATTAAATCGATAAATTAATAAATAAACTTCTGCTATGCCTGGAACATCTTTTTTTATCCTTTCTATTTTATGTTTTCATCCTTCCACTCATCCATGTCTCAAAAGGCTTACAAGTACGCCTATCCACACGTTCAAAGAACTATAGGTAAGTTTCAGAATCCTAAAAAACTTCGCCCCATATCAAAGTTTTGACTAATCTCTTCAATATATCTTTACTTACTTTCTCTGTTATAAACTTTCTCATCTTTGTGGTGCTTTACCAACACCTTTTTTTGTTTTTTTCCCTACTGTTATGGCCATATGGCCTTAAGTACATCTTGTATAAGTCACCCAATCTTCCTGATCTAGTAAATTGACGCTAAATTTGATGATTTAATCAGCCTGCCGTCTATTTCTTTATAAGCTCATTGTTTTTCCACACCTATTGCACCGGCCAAGTATTGCGCTCAGCAATCCATTGGCCGAAAATCTGTAAATCTGGGTTGAGAAGTTCTCCCTCTACTTTAGTTATTATTTCTACTTCCTTCTTTCCATGCCTCATTTACCAATTTTCCCATTTTATTAATGAGGGAAAATGATGTATACCCTTGTCCACCTGCCTAACACCACTTAACCCAAGTCTTCATCCGCTATCATCACCCGCATAGTCGCATTGCATGCGCAGGTGTTTAAAAATTTATATAACTTGCCATTCTACTCCTGTCTTCTGCATAGACGTTAGTTTTGATAAATTTACTCTGTGATTAATATTGTAGCATCAAATTAATATTGACGCATTCCTTGCAAATGTAAAAATAAGTAAATTTGCGGAATTAAGTACATTATATTTCTTTCGTGCTTTCGTGACGTAATCTGTGAAGCAGCTAATCAATGAGTTTAATTTAAACGGGCCTGTGAAAGGGAAAGAAAAATTGACTCTTTGCAGAGAATATTAAGTATTTGGAATATTTTTAAAAGGGAAATTAAGAGTGATGGCGTGAGCGAGATGAAAACTAAAATTGCGAGTACGCTGGGCAAAAGGACCAAAGCTTGGTGATTGGAGAACAACGGGGAAAAGTTTGCAGAGGAAAGGGTGGATAATGGATTGCTCACGCGCATTCAAAGAAGGTCTTTTTGGGAAGTATATTAAAATTCCAGGAAAGATTGACTCCTCTTAAGACGTGATTATAATTCCAGTCATGAGAGCAATGTTGTCAGAAGTAAAAAAAAGTGATTGACAAAAAGTTTCTTCTCGCTGTTATCCCGATAAAATTGTAATATTTTTGATAATAAACAATAATGAAAATTTCATATACCTAATGCAGGTGACATTATAACTTGAAGAAATGGAATACATGAAAAATATTGACCGATAAAACATCTCTTCTCGGAGTCAGAGAAAAAGTCTCTGTCGGATTTATTTAGGATAACCATTTGAGGAGGCCTCTGGTTGATTAATTTTAAATAATGTCACATATAAAATCTGTGTTATTGAGATAGGAAACCTGGTTATACTGCCCATTTTAACGTCCCAGAGACATGGAAATCGGTATAAAAATATAATGCGGTACTCCTTTTGACTAAAGCCTAAAATTTTGAACAGAAAAAAAATTCAGTCATGAATAAAAATATTATTCACATGAACAAGGCAAACTCTATAAATCATAAAGGAGATAACTTCAGGCCTTCGACGTGATGATGACGCTGAGCGTCGAAACCTAGGTCGTGATTAAAAATTTTATGTGGAAAAACCAAGTGTTTCTTTTGCAAACAAATCTATGAATCATGTTTAATACAAATGCATACATTGTATTCCACGTTAGAGATATAGTTTAACTAAACCGCAATAATTTCCGTTATAATGACTCGGGTGTCGGTTGCAACTTCAAATATCATACTGTAAAAATATTTTGAAAGTCTATAAGCTAATGTATGGGAGAATGGCGTATAATTAATGCGTGGTTGTACAAAAATGGAAATTTTAATCGGAATTGGGAATTACGGTGACGAGAACCGTGGGGTATTTATCGCCCGAGGCCAAAGAAACTTGCCAGCGGGGGTCTTCGCCGCATATTGCCGAAGTGGAATCGAATTCAAATGCGTCGCCGTCAGGTGCGCACGTGTTACATCGAGGAGCCCTGCTCGCGACTCGCTCAATTCACGAGACGTTCCGGCCACAGACGAGTCGACGTCCCAGTTTTGTTCGCCCATTGGGATAAAACGGGAAAATTAAAATTTAAAAAAAAGTCCAAACCGGGAATGGAACTCGGCAGGCATGACGCGAGAGTTTACCCACAATCTACTGCGGGGTGCAAATGAGAAGAAGCGATATAAAGTTTCCCCTGGCTTACAACGTTCCTGGTTGAGGAGGGGAGGTGAGTATAGATGGACGGGGAGGAACGCGGTATGTAGGGTAGACTTCTGGTTCCTATCCACCCTGCGCCCTCCAAGGTGTTCTCCCGGTCCACGACGTTCCCCATCGTCTCTCCTCTCTAAAATCCTCATCTGAAATTCCGTGGATACTCGGAAAGTTTTTTTCTCCTTCTTCCTACGTTCCGCTTCCGAGCGTCCCCTCCTCCTCGCTGAGTGGACTGTACTCCACCCAGCCCGTTTCACTTCGCTTTACCTCCCCTATGACTATTTCCTTACCCCATCGGAGAGCGTAAGTAAATGTCGCATCTGCTAGAATCCTTCTAACTCTAACCATCTAAACTCATTCCGCTCCGTTGTTTATCCCTTCCGTGGCCGGAACTAGGAAAAGTGGGCAGTTCTCTTCTCTGAATATTTCGTTCGCATCCAACGCCACCTTAAATACAACAACGATGTTTCAATCTCGCAGTAAAGTTTCAATCAAGACCCGTAACTCTTCCAGTTCGGAATACTCTCCGTAATCATCGCATGTCTGTTCATTCGCCTGCCACCCTAAACTGCGCAGCTTCTCTAAGTCGTATTCCACTTGAGAACTCGCCCTCTAATTTGGATCCTTCGTCAAACACAAAAGGAAAAAATATTCGTTTGTAAAGCATAGCTAGATAAGTGACAATATTTTAACGTTACTTCACTCTTTACCTCAACATCTGAAAATGGCAGTGCATTCTTTGGTTTAAGAAGCTAAAATATTAATATACATATAGTGTGTGTGTGTATATATATATATATATATATATATATATATATATATATATATTTACATATACATATTATATGAAAAAAATACGTACATAAATATTCATACATATATGCAAGTATAGAAAATTTAGTTGGAAATATTTATCATTTGATAGTGATATTTTACAGTCTTCTGCAGTTGAGTAGCTGGACATTGGTGTTTTTTAATAGGTGGGAGCAAACATATTCTTTTTGATAAAAACATATATTTCGTTTGTTCAACTATGATTGAGTATTTATAGACTTGACGAATACAGATAAGTGGGATGAAACAAATGCAAATGAATTCACACCATTGCATTGGTTCTGTGCAGCTAATAATATTTCTAATAGCTCTTTGGTACCTAATTTGAGGTATTATGTCGACTTTTATACCATTTTCAAGAGAATTCCTCTCATCGACACTCTTGTTTACTCAGAGACATATTTTTATTTACAAGACATGTTTTCTAGTAAGGCACATTTTTTAGAAGTGCCACTTTTTGTATTGGACTCATGAAAAAAATAAAACAGGTATAAATTGGATATTATTTTCTTCATTAAGATCTATCAATTCTGTGAATTTTATTGACGAGCAGCACAATAAGAATTAATTTCTTTTGTAAAAGGAGTTTTAAGCATGACAATTAAATTTTCTCATTACTTAATATTTCAGCTGTTTATTTTGTCATGAATTTTATCAAAATAACGTCTCTAATCTTACAAGTCACTGTCACCGTTCTTCTAAGTTTTAATCTATGCGCATGACGTCATTTTGAGAAGAGGCTATTTTCATGGGCTGATTTAAAATCCAGACATCAGAATATGTAGATATCCGTGGATTTAAGAGATTAATTCTGGCCCTTTGTCCTCTTTAGCATTATCCTTTATCATTCTAGCTTGCACTGAAACATTTTTATCCTAAGAAATCCAAATGGCATGGTCCCATTTCGCACGGGTGCATCAGATGACTCCAAGTAACCAAGATTGTTACTCGGTGCCCACAGTGCAGTTTTTCTATCGAACACAATTCCTGCTAAAGCGGTTCAACTCCGAAGCTCTTGTCACCAGCCTGACTTCATTTGCTGTTGAGGCTCACAGCACGAATTTTCTTAACCGGCATGCAAATATATCTGACGAAACGAAATTACTTCCACATCTATATTATTTAAAATACACACATGATATTTTTTACTTTCTTAATTTAACATCAAATCTTTCTGCGAGGGAAGTATATTTTATATTTGAATGCATGAGCAATATTTCCTAGTATGAGTACGAACATTGTATGGGTACTTTAAAAATTCTATAACCAAGAGTTCTGATCATAATTTACATTCAATTTTTCATGTATTAAAATAATTTTTTATTTGACTGTCATTAAAAATGATTGCTAACTTTTTTACTTGTCTTAAAATGTTTCAACATTTATGGAAGGCAAATGTAGAGATTATCACTGTAACGTCAAAACATATTTTCTGTAAATACATTTGAAATGAGCAAATTTCATTTTGAGGATAGAAGGAGCTTTGTTCATATTTCACAAAAAATTTATTGCGGTACGATTAAAGCAAATAGGACGTTTGCCTTTTTTTTCGCGTTTGATTTCCTGGAAAGACCTGGTAACCTGAAAAATTGTTCATGGGATCATGGGATTACTAATTATCATAGGGAAACAATCTCGTTCAGTGGGCGGTAAATGTATACCAGATTACTAATTTTCTTCAAATTAGACATTATACACTGTAGGCTTCAAATAAGACGCCTAATGCCATCACAAAAAATCATGTGCACTAAATACGTATTATTTCATTAAAAGAATATATTTCATACATTTTTTCCCCTTTTCAGCTCTTGGAGTACTTGGCTCTTGGCAGTCATTTTAAAATTGATTTCCATGGCGGTTAGGGATGTCCTTAAATTTCATCACTGGTTCTTATTGATTTGATAAAAAATGCATATTAACCCTATATATTTCATAAAAAATCATGATCTGAGATAATTTTTACATGGCGAACAAATGATAATGATTGTAAATTAATGCCAAAATAAATTAATAATTACCATATTTCAAGTAAATTCTGGCTGCATGTTATTTTCAACAACATTTAACTTATTTTCAAAATTATAGGGGTTGTCTACTGTATAATGAAGGCCTAATTTCCAATTCTAAATATGTTTTTTCATCAATAATTGGGATTTTTATCCTCATATTTATCAGTGACATTATTCAAAGCTATATTTTAAGTATTTATCCTAAAATACCAAAGTGTGAGTATATATTATTCACAGAGAGAAATTCAACTGTTCCATAGCAGAATTTATAGCTGTGCTGGTAGAATAGTGCCAAATTTTTTGCTAGCCATGGATCAGAAAATAATAAACAAAGATATCACCTAACAGCTAACAATTTCGCTGTTAGAGACAGGCATCGAATATTAAGAAATAAATAATAAACTTGGGAGTTAGCAAAGTTCCTATTTTTCCTCCTAATTATAAAGATCTTAGGACTCATATTAAAAGGTGTTTATTTAACAGATAAAATATTTCAACATTTTCACCAAACCTTTTTACTATTTAATACCGAAATTTATTATTATTTTAGTGCGTGGTGGGTCATGGTTTCTCAATTAGACTCATGTAAAAATGTAGTGAGGATATGCTGGAAAATGAACAACAAAAAGACCTGGTTTAGGTATTTGTTCACCCTAATCTTACAGCCAGGAAAGATAGCATACCTGCATTTCGAAAAGCAACCTCACGAACGGGGGCATCAGAAGATTTGGAGGGTTAGGCCTCGGCGTCCTTAGGAGAACACGCGTGTTATGGCATGTGAACTCGAGCTGGAGGTAAAGCCGTAACCTCGAAGTTCCTTTTCTCGGCCCCTCCTTTCCAATTACGCCGTTTCCAGTAACCCTTCTTAATAGTCGTAAGGCACTGCTGGTCCTCGCTTCTAATGACAGTCGGGGACCACCCGACCTACTTAAGGCTTCACTTTTGGGTCTCACATTCCCTTGCTAGGAACAGGCGACCGGAGTCATCGCTGACCTCAGGCTTCACCCTCGCTTATTTTCACCTCCTCCGCACGGAAGTTCCATTAAACACCATCTTGCAAAACAGAGCAGAATCTCTAACCTATTGCATGAACTCCACCTACGTTACCCTACAAACAACCCTCCATTATTGAGTCAACCTGAGTTGAGTTATGTTGAGACGCAGATATTAGTAAAATCCATATTGTATGATATTACATATTTTCGGCAATATTTAACACATTTCCATTATTGATGGTGATTTACAATCTTTCCTGTGTCACCTCCTTGCTTCACGAAAAAATGTACAAGTAATTTCAAGAGATTTTTTAAATTTAAAACTCAGAGCGTGTGAGCGTATTTACTTACTCATGCGCAACTGTTCTTCAAATTTACCCTGTTTAAAGACTGGCGCAATATTTTATAATATTCTTTTGTGAAATAGTTAGCTTAAGACACAGTTATTAAATTGATGTTTTTTATTTATGATATTTATCGCATAATTTATAATTCACTTTAGGTTCAATATATTTATTATTTTTATTTATTTTCGGGCCAATGAAATGTTTTCAAAAGCATTTAGGATAAAATATTTCAATTAAAGAAATATATTCACCATTGTATATTTCAATCCTAAGGTTAGAATACTGAGTTCCTAAATTCTTCTTTATTCAGGGTTAATTGTCTTACCCCTGATAGCTTCTACAATTTACGTCCTTCCTACTTGGTCCTGTGTACTTTCCTCTGGGTATTCCTCATGGGATCTTTTCTTTAAATTTAACTTCTTTTGTGTTTCTAACTAATTCAAGATGATTCAATGTGTGTCTAATTCATCTAGTTTTCTTTGCCGTAGAGTTCTCTACATAGTGGTTTTCTCCTCCATTTTTTCTATGTACTTCCTCGTTCCTAACTTTTTCTGCCCATTTAATCTTTAGCATTCCCCTCCAGCACCATGTTTCAAAAGCTTCTTTTTCAATGTTCCATGTCTGATCCGAGATGAGTGCCACGCTCTATACGAATTTTTTGACGAACTGCTTCCTTGTTTAAAATGTCACGGTCTTTAACCACAGTTTCGTACATGCCTCTTCTTCGTAAAATACCCTCTTAGCATTAGCCATTCTCCTCTTGACATTGGTCGAACTTCTGCTATATTAAATGATAACGTTGCCTCGATAATTGGAATATTCCACTTGCTCTAGATTCTATACTTGTGATATCCACTATATGATCCACTCCTATATTTGTGATATCTTCCTTTAGCTTCTCTCTTACACCCACAAGAATTTTAGTTTTCCTCTCGATAAGGTTCATTTTACATATCATATATCCAAAGTACTTATTCCATGGCATTTCCAGATATTTGCAGGTCCTCACACGCTTTTGTAACTTCTGCAGTGTCTAATGTAAACCGGAGCATATTAATTTCTTCGCTATTTACCTGGAATCCTTTAATACCCTATTATTTGCCTATTTTATTTCCCATCGTAGGTAAAACATGAATTGTGCTGGGGAGAGGCAGCATTCTTATCTAACTCCATTCGTTATTTTGCTTTCTGTTGCCTTCTTTTTTCATTTGCAAGGCTATTACCTATTTTTTTAGAGGTGATGCTTTATTCATGTTTATTTGTGTTTATTTTATGTAGTTCCAAATTCTTCCAGCCTCTGAATATTTTGTTCCGGTTGGCGTTGTCGTAGGTCTACTCCAAGTGCATGAGTGGCACATTTAATTGTTTCTTTTCGTGTATCATTGTCTCGGTCAGTGCCCTCAAGCTGAGTGCTACTTTTTATTTCTCTTAATCCTCGGTTTTTCTGTGTCTCATTTGATTTAGCTGTGTCCATTTGGCTTTTTCTAGATTTCCATCTATTATTGCGTATATTATTCATTTAAGGATTTTTGATGAGTTAAGACTTCAGGCTTACTGCTATGCGCCTTTCGCTTCTATCTGTTCTTGGTTTCTTCGGTAGTGCAAACATCACACTCTTCTCGAAATCCGCTGGTAGTTTTTTACTGTCGTAGCTTTTTCTTGTTCTTCGAAAGAGTGTGTCTTTCGTTTTGACTCCGAGTGCCTTGATTATTTCTTCCCTTGTTTTGCACACTCATAGTGCCTCATTGCTCATCGGGTCTTTCAGCCTCTGTCATACTTGCTTTTTTTTAACTCCAAGTCCCATTTGTCTTTTTTTGTCAAAATTGTTTAATTAGATTACGTTGAAATGTTTTCGGCTCTTGGTTGAGTTATCTGTGTATCCCTTCCATCTCTTCCCAATATCTTTATTTTCCTTTTTTATTTTTCTAGTTACGTTCTTTAGGCATAAAAAAGGAAAGGAAGGAAGACGCTGGCGAGATGACTTTCAATTTTAATACCGTAATGAAATAATAACCGCATTAAGCCATTTTTTTTACCTAAGCATATTAATGATGCTAGAATATTTGATTTGTAATTAATTTCAAGGTACATGTATATGCTTACACCTTTGATTGTAAGCATACTATGCATTCTTAAAAACAATATATCACTAATCCGTCGACTTTAATTTTTCAAGGTTTTTATGGCGCATGTCTGGACTTCCATTCGAATATCTGTCCTTGAATTTCGGATCCTCTTCATTTTAGATCCAGTTACAGTTATCAGCTATTTGTTAAGTCATATTTCGTAAAAAATGCCATATGGCGTTCGAGGCCTAATTAAGGGCTCGTTTTCGTGTTTCAAATTATTAAGTCAATCTAAAAGCCGAATAATCACAAACTTGAGTCAGTTTACTGGAGTTTTTCAAGGTCACTGGGATTTCAACTCTGGTCCTTCGTGCATTAACTGCCCAAGGACTTCTTAATAGTCCATCGAACCCCATCTGGGATCAAATATGAACAATAAAGATGCTCGGGGGACTCTTCAATTACTCCTCGAGGACTACAAGAAACTTTATAAATTAAACACTGCAAGTGAAATCGCGCATCTTGACGGTCGGTTACATTTTATGATTGAATCAAGTTAGTTAAAGAATCGTTGGCATTGCACAAGCCAATCCATTAATAAACAGAAAAAACTTGTCCCATGAATTCCGAATTAATATACGCACAATAACTTTCTTAAACCAAGGTTTGGTAACGGCTGCCGTTGTAGTCAAAATCTACAATACAGTGCGAGCTTATACAGGAGTATGCATGTGTATATATATAAATACACATTTATATATATACTATATATATATATATACGTATATATATAGTCATACATATATGTATATATACACATATAATATACTTATTATTATGTACGAGGTTATACATGCCTGTATTTGGTTAATTTTTGTCAGCATTAATTTGCTAGAAGCTTTATTTATCATGTAACCCTGTCGGAGAGTTTCGGATTCGTTCTTTCAGTAGATTTCATCCCGGGATTTCTAATAATTATGTCACACTTGCTGTCCATCAATGATGATTTTTTAACGAAAATACTACATTTCTATGCATCCGGATCAGTTCAGAAATCATATCTCTGCACACATGTTACAAATACTCAGCGTGTTTTCACCGTGAGACATTAACAACGGGGACATGTTTCTTGCTAGGAAAATTGCGTCTTTGCTAAGTATTGTCCTTGCTACTTTCTCACCCTCATAATGATGATGATCTGTTGTTTGAAATATAAGCATTAGAGTTCACTCAACCCTATTTGTTTTATTTACTGTAAAAGAGGCGTTCGAAATATTGGAATGTGTTTTTATTGGCATAAATTTACGCGTGAACTTTACCATGTAATTGTAGCTTTACAACAACGGCATAAAATAAACAGTTTATTTAAAACTAAATATCATATCCTTGGTATTTATAAATGGCATTTTCAAAGGACTTAATCAGCCGGTGTTTTTCTAGTTTACCACATTCTGATTCCGAGAAATAATGTGTTTAGTTCACTGTAATGATATCATGTTGCATTGATTGATTTTCTCACATTTGTTAATAAAACGATCGCAAAAACGTGCTTTCAATTTCTCTAGGGAAAACAAGGTAAAACATTTTCTCTATTCCATGATGATCTGAATATGTTGTCGTTGCCAGAGGGAAAAAGTAATCAATTATTATTTGAAATGTGAATTCAAAGAATATTCAAGTAATTTTATGATGATAAATTTTGCATGCAAAAATTCGCATTATTTCTTTTTTGGACAAATTTAAGCATGTTTTGACCTCGGAATTCAATTTGATATCAAATTTACGTTATTATTGTCTGTATTTTGTTTCCTCGTCTGGTCTCTAATTTTTCTCAGTGGGCTCTTTGTCGGGGACAATTTTAATTACCGAACATTTGTAATGTTTTCCGGTCACTTGAAATTAGATTAATGCCTTCTTTTTTATATAGTATAATTGAAATAAGCATTTTATTCTCCCTTTATCCTTTTAACTACTCTTTTCTCGTCAATTTTGGACAGACGACGTGATATCATCATCCTCGCTGTATATTGCTTTTTTTTCTATGGGAACTTATGTCTCTGAGGATCTCAATACTGATACTTGTACAGTAGCCATGGAAACAAAATGTGTTCTGATCATTAAAAAATGTATTTACTTATGCATCAGTTAGAGCCTTAAAAACCGGTATCAAAGTAAAATAGTGATGACGATTATGTCAAATAGTTATGAGTACCTGATAGTGATTATGATTATGATACCAGGTTGTCATAGCTGATTATGATCGTCTGTAGCCCATTTTACGCATAGAAATCATCAGAACAATGAATTGATTTAGGAAAATCAACCTTATATTTTAAAATATTCTCGATAACCGGAATAGGTGCGTGTGGCAGGGTGTGTTAGGAGACGGGCCATTAAAATATTGCTTTAAGATGGAAAAAGGATGATTATATTAGTTTATGATCGCGTCTCGTGGTCACATGTTTCGGCCATAATTACCAATATTTGAGTTAAACAGTTACATAACTGTTCTCTAGTTAACATAATGTGCACATAAACCGTGTGAGTAAAGAACCCCCTAAGAGGGGGTTCTTTTCTCACACAACGCCAAGTGTAAATGAGTCACTTTTCCTGGTAATGAGGGGATGTTGTTATGAGTAGGCTCTTAAAACAATTGAAAATGCAGGACAATTCTCGGTACAAAAAGTGTCGATCATAGATGAAGCACGGAATTTCTGTGCTGTTACGTCTTATGCGTATTACTCTCATCCCTTTCGTTTTTCGGCGAGTGCCATCCATCCCACTGAAAGTGAAAATCTGGAGGGTTGTAGCAGTAGTTGCTTCCATTGACTTAATACCTTATTTCAGAAACGTGTTCATTCATGACCAATTCTACACCAGTAGAATCCTCAGATTTTTCTTTCTCGCTTCCTTTGCTTTAGTTTCCGTAATCCAAACTCGTCTCAGTCGAGGCTCTCTGAATGTGGGCGTTTTCTATTTTACGAAATACGTGTCCATATAGGGTGTTGAATATTGAATATTAAAAAAAAGGTGAAAATTTGTATTGAGCATAAATTTATGGAAATAATGAAAACGTGTTGTTTCTATACTATAACTTATGAACTGAAAATTTGAAAAAAATGTAATAATATCACGTTAGGTGTGGAGTCACATACTCAAGGGTTCCTAACATTTAATACCGTAATTGACGGGCGTTTAAATCAAGTTAGACGAATTCAAAGACTTTAATAGCAAAGTATTGAATGATTTTAACAGGTTGGATCTGAAATAAAAGAACATGACACAGAAATATTATATACCCGGCCTGCAGGTATTCATTTATTTATTTTAAAATCATTCTAAAAACAGCATTGCTGTCCTTTACATCGAATTGTTGACAAATTGAACGATTAAAAGTTGAGAAATAATTACAAATTAAACAGAAAGCATAGAATAAGGTGAAAATTATTTACTTCTTGAGAAACATGGATATTTAAACACGGAATTAGTCAATACAGGAACACAAAGTAGGTAAGTCCATATTTAATCAACCACAAATTACAGGGAAAAGATCATAGCGAAAGTCTGCGGATTTTGAACGAGGAAGATGACTCGGGGATGAGATGTAACAGATCTCTGAATCATGGATAAATGGCACTGAGAAAGGTGAAATAATCTCGGGTGTCTCCTTCTGCAGGAGGAGCAAAAATGTACAGGAGTTCGTGCTTTGTGTGTGTGTGTGTGTATATATATATATATATATATATATATATATATATATATATATATATATATATATATATATATATATATATATATATATATATATATATATATGCATACATACATACATATATATATATATGCATACATACATACATATATATACATGAGGATAATGCTATCAGAAAATATTCCCTTGAGAGCTAAAAAATAGTCCATCACGATGAATCTATATAGGAAAGCTAAAATGTGGCTTTGGAGGCGACTTTATTGGTGTGTGAGGTAAAAGTAAGCCTGGAAATAAATTCTACCCCTAGATCAATACGTATGAGAAGTAACGCTTGGGATGAGGTGACTGGAGGGGAAATAGGAGTATATTAGAGGATTGGTTCGGAGGGAAAACGTGAGTATTCTGGATTTGGAAGGGTTAATCATGAGCTTCTAAGTAAAGCATCATTCAGTGATGGAAGTAAAATCAGTCTTCACATTATCCCACATTATCACCCTAGTACAGAGATAGATCGACTTTAGCCACTTTCTCTTCTTAGCTCAATGCTAATTTTCCTAAGCCCTAAGTTATTATCTGACGACTAAGATTCTTTATTAGATATTCTCTCGTATTTTATCAACGAAAATTTTTTTTTTTTTTAATCTTTTCTTTTTAATCCCCTTCCCTCAACATCCATTACAAATCCTTTGCGTATAAGAGTGTACCTAATACATCTATTCACTTTTCTGCGTGAGTTACAAGTATTTACATAGTCTAATAAATATAATTGAGGGGGCCTCTTTTTCTAATTTAATCTGGGATTATTATGAATCAACCTGTTTATATGAATTAGGTAATATACAGGGTTCGTCCGGAAAATAAGTGTACTGATTTTTTCCCGCCGCTCCAGGCGCGCCCAGCACCGCTCTGACGGGTTGCGATTCGAGGGGGGTATGTTGGCAAGCGACGCTGAAAAAGGCAGTCGGCTCTGAGCTGTGGTGTAGTGAGGAGCTCTGTTAACGCGAACCTCCACGCTCGACCCACGTCACAGAACGCGATGCCGAAGTTTTTGGAGCAGCGTTATTCCATCAAATTTGCGGTAAAGCTTGGGAAATCGTCTACCGAAACTGTCGGTATGATTAACCAGGCTTACGGGGAGTCAGCCATGTCCAGAAACATGATCTTTCGGTGGCACAAGATGTTCGTGGAGGGCAGAGAAGTGGTCGACGACGAACCACGGCCTGGACGCCCATCAACGACACTCACCGACGAAAATGTGCGAAAAGTTCGTTATGTACTGAACTTTGATCGTCGTCTTAGTGTTCGGATGATAGCAGAGCAGTGTAATGTGCCAAAAACAATAGTGCACCAGTCGCCCGCGTCCGGCCAGCGATCAAAAACATCTGGCGGCTGCATCACGACAATGCGCCGTCTCACACCGCGCTTGTCGTGTCGGACTTCTTGGCCAAGCACGGCGTGGCAACGCTGCCGCACCCGCCTTACAGCCCGGACTTGGCACCACCGGACTTCTTTCTGTTCCCGAAGATAAAGAGGAGTTTGAAAGGAACGCGATACGGGACTTTGGACGCCGTCAAAGAGGCCGTGACGACGTGTCTTCGAGAGGTTCCCGATGATGCCTTCGCGGGAGCGTTCCAGGAATGGGAACGCCGCTGGAACAAGTGTATCGACTCACAAGGGTCCTATTTTGAGGAATATTAGCTTAAGATATGTAAAAGTGTAATAAATTTTTTTTCCTGAGCTCAGTACACTTATTTTCCGGACGAACCCTGTAGGAATTTCTTACGCCTCACTTTTTAACAAAAACCCAACGCTTTCCCTTCGGTGTAATAGGTGTGTTCAGGAATTTATAAATTTATAAGGGGCATCTGAAATACTTCTGAGAAGACCTCCGGAAGTGGTAAGTGAAACGCATAATTTTTAGTAAATAGTGACGCAGATAAAATACCGGTTCTTTTATTCACTTCAGATATGCGAAACTTTCAACTATATACTACAGTTCGTCATTTTCCATAAAATAATTTACCTATTTAAATAGCATCCATCAAACCACCACCGGGGTGTATGGCAGGGGGCGACCACACATCAGAACACCCCTGACACAAAATACTTCTCCCTCTTAGCGCGGTCGGACAACGCTACTCCGATCCTATATTGCTTGTGGAAAAAATGATTCATCAAATCTATATGTTTTTCCATTAATCTTTCTAACTTTATTGATACGTTCTCGACTACCATAGTACGATGGGGATAATAATACATTTTGAAAATCATGGCTTAAGAGATATTCTTCCAAATTATGCATGAGATTTGATCTGTAATTTAAACTTCTCTCCGTGAATGATCCCCATCCTAGATTCTCTAATAATTTTGATTAGAGGATCACTCTTCAATTTATCATAACTAAATTTTACAAATCTAGCTCCTCTATGCTACAAGCGATCCCATTCGGCAATTTATCCAGCTTCATGAGGATTCCATATATTAGCAGCATATTCTTAATGAGGCCTAACGAGTGAAAGATAGCACCTCTACTCAACTTCCTTAATGCACTTCCCCCAACTAACAAACTTCCAATAGCAAATCAATTCTCCGTTAGACCGTTTATACACTCTCCGTTAAGGCTTCATACAAGAGAGGTCGCGAGTATAATAGGAAGAACTAACTGACAATATTTATTGCGAGATGCTAAGGATTAAATAGTTGACGCTTTGTATCATGATACTTAATTAGTAAACTTTGGCTCCCAGCCTCGGAAGCGTAAGCGATTGCATTTGCTCGCATGTTAGTAACATTAAATTATTTGAACTTTTAACGGGCACCCGGCGCATTTGATTCCTTTAATTGATGGGTGCGTTGCAACAAAACTATTTAAAGTTTTGCCCTTTGGATACAAACTCCTAAGATTTACTAAAATCTTGAATGAAATTTAGGAACGAGCAACCGGTACGATAGGTTGAAAGGATACATCATCGATTACACGTTCACGACGTCAACATAAGGTATTCACAATATATATTTTAATAAAATTATCATGCTTTTAACGTTTCACTCCATTTGAATGGGAGTACCAGCAATGGCCGTCCTGAGATCACCCCTCGGGGAATCTTTCTTTATTTTATTTTCTTTTGGTGCGTTCCAGAGCTACAAAAGGTCATTCGATCGATAGTTTCACAAAAGTTATTTAGTTTACCAGAATGCGTCATTTAGCTTTCATAATTTTCTTCCAAAAATACCACTCTCCAAGGTGCATACATTTCCACATTTTCTACCTGATCCCGACGAATGCGCATCTCATCCAACCCCTGTGGCGCAGTCTCCCTAAAAGGGAACGCATATTTGAATTTCGAAAACAGAGAGTACTTCCAAGCCTTAAAAAAAGTTTTCCCTTTCCCTACTATAGCCGTTCGACAAAGTTCACCCTTTTAGAACGCGTCGCACTCTTTCTCACACTTTATCTCCCACTTATTCACACTCCTCACTCTGATGTTTTTTCCTCGCATTTCGGAGCACTCCGGCCTGCACACGGATGAGGGTACATAAAGTGCGCTGTGGCATCTTTTTTTAATATTTGATTCCGTCCCCCCTTACCTTTGTCGCTCTCACTGCCCGCAGTCCTGCCATCTTTGCCCCATTCTACCACCCCCTTCCCCTCTTTTACCCTTTTCCGTGACGCCAGGGACTTTGCAGACCATTCTTTTCCCATTTCTCTGTACTCTCCGAGCTTCTCTCCCTCCCTCATGCGGGGAAATGCGTTCCCAGATTAGCGAGTTCATATGAAATTCGCAACTAGCGCGTTCAGATTGCGTCGAAACAAACCTGGCAATCGTGTTACCATTGTCCATGTACTGGATCCCGTAATGTCGCAAAAGTGAAGTGGAAGATAACCGAAATAAAAACAGCTCAGGCGCCATGAAGCTATAATGACGATGGACCTTATTTTTCGCGTTCACCATGTCGCCAAGTGTAACTACATTTTTATAAAAAGTTGCTGAAACAAATTAGGATTGTCGCGCTGTGAGTGGATTTTGAGTCACAGTTAGAGAGGTCGACACACCTCTTTGAAAATTAAAAACCAAAAAGGATATTTCACAATAGCGTTTCTTAAAAAATATTTTAGCTATGCGTAGTAATTGGTAACTCGTTGAAAATTAGTGGAAACTTTTGAACAAAAGAAAATTTTTGAGGTGCATTGGCGTGAAGAAAGTAGTTTGTTGATTTAACAATTATAAACTATAGTACTTGCCGTTAATTTTTCCGAGGCTGTCAGAACCTTTCATGGAGGAACTTATTCTTCCCTCCGAATAACTTGAAAGAAGGATTTATAAATGAGTTTATCTAAATTTTAGCGTAAAAGCTCTAGGATATCACTAAAGTAATTTCTTATGATTAAGAATCTTTATCCATGATCATTACGTGTATTTAATCAATAAACATAATTAATTTTGTTTTCTAGATTTAAAGGCTTCTAATAATTGAAGAATAAACTGCGAGTTTATTTCACCATAATTACCATGAATGACCATAAAGCAGTTTTAGCAATGAAAATAGTAAAGAATTTTCGTTTTCCTTCTTATATGGCACACCTGAATAAATTTTGTGAAAAATATTGGGTAATTGCAAGCATTTGAGTATTTTTTTATCAGTTTATTAAACGCGTAGTTTATAGAGTTTGTAACTAGTTGAATTCGCCTTATAGGTATACATTTTACTAAGGTCGTAGATTTTCCTGAATTATTATAAATATAGCATGTATTCTGAATGAAAATGGCCAATTAAATTAAATTAAAACAAAAATTGTTCCACTGTTGGGTCAATCCTTCTTGAATATTAAACGTAAGCATTGGTTATACTCAATTGTAGGCGAGACGATAACTACTTACCCTGTTCTTAAGTAGTAATTCTTTTATTATTGTATTTATTTGGGAGGTTTGGAGAGAAATTTATTCATTGCAGAGGAATGCTACACTTCGGTTAGATCTTAATATTTCCACATAATCAAAAGCGCTCAATTTTGGGCCTTCGGGCACACCATGTACTTCTAGCACAAATTGACTGTTGTGATTGTTGTCTGTCACCCTCAGCTTCTATTTAGCTGTATGGGAATTGGCCTTTTCCGCTAGATTATGTGGCACGGTTGTTAATACATTAAATATGCTATGTTAAAAATTGCATAATTATAGGCACACACACACACATACATACATTCGTGTGTGTGTGAGTAATACACACACATAGGCACATTAATCAAAGCTGAAAATAAAGAGAAAATGAGAAAAAATCATCATATGATCCACTCATTAGAGGGGTTTGCATTTGAATGGATCCCTACAATTTTAAACACGAGTATGTTCATGGGCTTCTGAGAGATTCCTACCAAACTAAATTTTGGTTCAATCTGTAATATTTTATTTTTCAGTTCTTCTCCGAGCCATTCTTCACACCGACCAAAAACCTATTCTCTTTATTCTTTCTGCCGCGCATGGCTGTTATTCTTTCTTCGACCGCCATCTTCAGCATCCCAGTTCCTCTCAATTCGTCGCCAGCAATTTTCTCTCCTTTTCCAAAATTTTATCTGACATTTTCCTCTCTTTTGCTTAAATTTTTGTATTTTGTTTTAAATATTTTTTCTGCTCATTTTTTCTCCTCTCATCTTCATACCTACTTCTGCATACCCTTAGAATGATGC
Organism: Hetaerina americana; assembly: GCF_022747635.1. Classification (NCBI taxonomy): domain Eukaryota; kingdom Metazoa; phylum Arthropoda; class Insecta; order Odonata; family Calopterygidae; genus Hetaerina; species Hetaerina americana. The sequence continues at coordinate 25,161,795 of NW_027287316.1, forward strand.
CCACCCTTTTGCCCGAAAACATTTTCAAACAATGCAGCCGAATTCCAATTTTATGTCCATTATAATCTTTCCGTTACGTTTTTACTTCGATTGCTCATCAACATTTTTTGCTCTAAGCAAATTATAGTAATATTTTGTGCAAATGCGTATTAAAATACGCAAATGCACCAAAATAATTTTTAATTCTTCCATTGTCTTAAAATGGTCCTTCCTACATTAAGGTTCAACTTAACCTATATGCCACTATCACAAATCTCACTCCTTTCTCATTTCATGGTTTTATTCATCCCATTGTTCACAAATTCATTCGATATTGTAATCGATGGGAATGAAATCTCTTAGGTGTCTTTCTAATGTTTGGTTATCTCTTGACCTAAGCACTTTAAGCAAATAGGCATTGTTGCGATTCCCTACTTAAACCTTACCCACACTATACAATTTTATCGGCTAATATGTATAAGAGCAAAACACTGGCATTAAAATATGATACTTTCTATGACTGCAATTCTTGTAATTTCAATAGTCAATGCAAATACCAAAGTGTTGGCCATTGGAAAATGAACTGAAAAATCATTGTGCAGGATTTTATGAATGAACTAAGTTTTAGCATTAAATTCAGCTTGAGATCGAAAATTTCAATCTCTTAGTTGTGATCTTATGCATTAGGGAGAGCTGGCAGCATTCCAATACGATTGAACACCTACTTAGTAGAACTGTCTTCGTCTTTTTTAAAACAGATTTTGCATTTCAGTCATTTTTTAGCCAACTCATATCATTCGTATAAATGCCCTTGTTGCTCGGTCAAAAATCTTCTGTAAATCCACAGGGGATTTACTGCCTATATTTACATTTTATAGATCTTCCTTTTTCTTATTGCCCAAATATCTGAATACCATCTCGTACTTCATTCCTTCTTTACCTAAGTCATCTTCTTCCACTAGGGCTGTCAGGAAAGAAGCTTGAGTTTCTACCTAGCGTGGCAGGGGAACGGTTAGAGACACCATCTTGGTGTCTAAACGTCTCTACACTCAGTACAAATTCTGCTGTGGTAACGTGAAGACTGTGGTACTTATAATTTGCTCACTGCGAACTGTTAAAATTTGCTCTGCAATAGAAAATTCAGCGAGTTGTCAGAGAAGCCTCTCCAGAAATAAATTAGGTTTTGCAATAAAATATAAAACTAGCAACAAGGAAATTTTGTTTTTTTTTTAATTTACCACAGTAGGATGCGTACTGAGTGTAAAGACAATTAGACACAAAGCTGTTGTCTCTAGCCCTGCGCAACGCCACGCTAAGCCGAAGCGTAAGTTATTTACTGTTCAGCCCTCGTGGATATCTTTGCCCAATATATGATTTTGTTGCCTATAAGTTCTATTTTGGTTCGGTGAGAAATTATACCATACTTCTGATGTTATCACGTTTTACTGAATTTCGGGGATGAGAATAAAATTTTGTTAATGACATTTTCTGTTAAAACTCCTTTTTTTTCAGTTTTACGAGGTTTAAAGTAATAGCAGGGTGACCTCTATTTTCCTCTTAGTCGTGGTAGAAAATATGTGCAGTTGCTATCCATATGCGTTAACTTGCTCATCTGCTGTCAGCTTATTTGCAACTAAGTGATTACATCAGCCGCAGAAAGCCTTTGAACAGCTAATCAACCATTGCGGAAAAGAGGGGATCTGAATACTAGTACCACTGCTAGTGCTTTCATCCTTTTTTATCGAAACACCTTTTCTCTTTCCGACATTAAATGTTGGCTATATTCGAGGATCTCACCTTGTTTTCGACTTCTCAGGAATTCCCACACCTCGTGCATCCGATTTCTCCACTGGGTGATTTACGCTCTGCAGCGATAAGACAAGGGGAAAATTTTAAGGTGGAAAAATTTAATGCCTCCCGTCACATAAATCCACTCCCCTGACAAGGGAGAGAAAATTATGATGGCGGAAAAGACAATTTTTAAAACTTCTTTTCATATCTCACTTTCTAACTAGTTTGCCCATTCCAACTTCTTTAGTCGAGGAAAAAAATGCACCATTTTGCTCCGTCGTCAAAGGCAACGCGATACTACTTGCTGAAAGTCGTGAGCGGTCTCACCTTCGCGCTATCTCCAAAATGCCCTCCTTACTCCAGCGTCCCTCAAACCCCACGCCACTGTTTCCTCCCTTCCCTTCTTTCATTCGCCCCATCTCGCACTCATTCTCTCACTCTCTTTCCCTTCCCCTCTTCCATATCTTATCTCCTACTTGAAATTCCACTCCCTAGTCCTTTCACCGACTGTTTCTTCACAGTTCCGACCGCGCGAGAGGTCTCTTTTATTCCACCGCCCTTCTCCCTCCGTATCCATCTCTCTTTTCACTCTCCCTATCTCCTCCCTCTTCCTCCATATCTCACTCCGCAGCCTTTTCTCCTCCACATCATTTCGTACCCCACCGATTCTTCCCAACTTCCATCTCACTTCCCATGCCATCATCTACCTACCCCTCCTTCTTTCCACAGCCTCGCGAACTCCCCCCTTTTCAGCCCATGTGCCCCGTTCGGCCACTTAAACACCCTCTCCATGCTCTGGCTGTTCTAATGCGAGCCCTCTCTCCGTGCGAGAATTCACATCTCGAAACTTTATTTAGAATTCGGGGAGAATGGGACTAATATTAACAATAAATCCTTGAGTGAGTGTGAAGTAATATATATCGTTATTCACCCGGTACTGTCTTTCACACACAAACACACACACACACATATATATATATATATATATATATATATATATATATATATATATATATATATATATATATATATATATATATATATATACACACACACACACACATATATATATATATATATATTATATCGTCGTTTTTCGATTTCGAAATACGAGTACGAATGCGAATCTCGTATGTACTCGTAAAAACTAGTCATGAGGGAAACACATATAGCTCACTTCCATTAAGAAAATGAAACTGAACTGATGTCATAATTAGTGATACGCACGATATCAAATCGAATTTTAAAATATAGAAAAGGGAAACCGTATCTGTTACTTGCGCGCGTAATTTTCTGGAAACTTTGCATATTGGAGAAAAATAATAATTAACAATTATGATTTCCACTAAAATATTTTTGTTCACACGACCCGAGTTTCAACACTTCGAATCATCTTCGGGTGTGATTAAAAATAGAATAGTGGAAATCGTCAATTATCATTTCCCTTTGCATGAAATACAGACATGGATTCGATAAATGAAATAATGCCCTTATCAAGCCAATATCAACATTAAAAAGTAGCACAGTCTAATGATAAATTAATTCCACTATTGTTATAAAAATAGGGACTCAACTTCTACGAGATTCTATTTTTACGCAGAGGGAAGTTCAAAGGGTTTTATTGATCAATCAATCAAGATTGAAGGATCAATAAAAGTTAAGCGGAGAAACTAAATAGATAGAAGAGGAAAACACTAAAGGAGGTAATTGTCTATGCACAAAGTGATTGAAGCTATTTGTAATACTGGAGGAAAGTACCTTAATCATGACGATCTAGAGATGTTGTTTTTAAAGACCATAACTTGATGAGGCTCATCCTCGCACGGTCCTCGCTCTGTGAGAATACTTCCCCCAAACCGTCTTCCAGCTTGGACCCGTGCCTCGTTTTTTCCTGCTTACTATTTTTTGGACAACGCGATTGGCTGCCTTTATGTTTAGATTTACCATGCCCTAAGGCTAGGCTAGATTTTTCTAGTTGTAAAACAAGCTAAAGTGCTCTAATTAGTTTGCAATCTCTTACCAAACAACGAGAGTCTTACTCGAAAATATTTTTTATGCCTTATTTGCGATTAAAATTTCCTAGTTTAAACTAACACTCACGGGGATATTCCTTGCATTCTAGTTAATTTTATTAGGCATAAACTGATGTCATTAAAGGGGTCAGAGGGATTCCATTAGATTTATATCAGAAGCTAAGATATAAGGACAATAATAATAAGGTTAACATATAAGGACCTTATCAACTTTTTGTTAGTGTTTCGGATGGACGTTTTAGCAATTGAAAGTTATGCCAAGCCAATATAAACATATTTTCTACGTGAAAGGGGTTTAAATTTGCTTCCTTTCCTACTGATTAATATTAATTGCTTCAAATATTGATTTTGATGGCATAGCCTCCGCCGCCTAAGGATCTGAAACTCGATTAGCACTGACTGCTGTCTCATTAATCAACCAACCTTTGCGTCACTCAAGAATTGACTCGCTCAATATTTTGTCGTTTTAAAAGTCTGCTACGTGAAGGGAAAGGTAATTAGTGTGTAATTTAATCTAAAGTGTACATCTCTAAAAAATTAGTCATTTCACCATGCTTTACTAATTCTATGTTCTCTAACTTACTTAATTCTTAGAAAATGAAATCTGTAATGACCTCTTGACAACCTCTCTACCAATCCCTTGTGGTCACTAAACTAAGCCAAAATCTTTACCTTACCTCTGCATAATATTGTGCTCATATTTTATGCCACCTAAGAAAAATAAGGAAGGCTTTTTTCCCTGCAATAATCACTTTTCTGAATATGTATCGCCCTAAAATCTTTTTAATGGAGAAAACTGATGTTAAAAATAATGTGAAAATTATTTATAAAGAGTCAATCGTTTGTTGTATAAATGAGTTACAAACTTGTAATTATTTACAAGCATTAAAATGAGTAAATCCAGCCGATGATTGTATAATAATTAACAGTGCAATACATTCTTCATGGTAGAGATTGAACTTCAAAATCAGAATAGCGGAAACGAATAGTAATTTAGCGTTATGCGTGGAAAAGAATATCATTAGTGAAAATAAAATCAGATAAAATTATTTTGGATTTTTTTCGCAATTCTGGATGGCATAGTTTATATAAATAAAAGGAAGGAACTTAAAGAACGGAATAGAGGAAACTGAAATATCTAACTCAGGGTTGTCCAAGATGAGGCCCAGGATAGTCAAAATTGCAGTCCGGTAAGAAATTTTATATTATCATACTAAATACCATTAGTATTGTCATAACTAAATATTATTGTTTTACTATATGTATGAAATATTATTTTTTAAACAAAGCTAACCAAGATTTAATAAAAAAACATTAATATCCAATGAGCACCCGAAGTGAAAATTTGAACTGCTCCCATCGAACCAGATGTTGATGCAGTGAGAGTTTCTTAATTCAACGAAAAATTTTCCATGAATGTATTCTGTTTTTTTTCTTTTATTTATTTGATGAAACTAATATTGAAATAATGACATGTACGAGTAATACTTCCATTATTTATTGCCACAAAAACGTATAATAAGGATTACCTACATTTTAAAACAAATGTATTTTTATTTGATTTTACTTATGTATTAGTGGATTTAACCACAATTATACAAGAAATTTTTTATTTTCATCATCTACCTTTTATTTTTGCATTTTCAGTTTGGTCCAATATATAACACTTATTTCATTGTTTTCACGGATTTTTCCTTCTGACCGTGTTTTCACCTTCCTGCACCGCTTACCAACTTCATCCTCCCTCGGTTAGAAGTAGAGTACAAATATCATCGGATTATTACTTATAAATTTCATTATTTATAATAGAAGTATTCAGATTTTCTCAGAAGGCAGTTCAATTAATTTTAGTCAAGTTTTGAAATAGAGGAAAGAAATGTTAATTTTAAAAAGAAATTTAAGAGTAATTTCGCACCAAGTAAGTGTAGTATTAGAAACTCTCCGCATTAGTTTGTAAGACCTGCGCAAAAGCAACCGAATTTAAAATCAAGAAATGGATAAAAACCATGATGGAGATAAAAATTAGAAAAATGATGAAAAACATTATTATGGGATATTTGCTTAACTCATAGGCCTCAAATAATTCGAATATTACAAAATTCAGAAAAATACTTGAAGGATAGGTAATATACTCAAAACCTTGATGTGAATTGAACTGTACCGATAATGGCACTGGATGGAATAAACGAAATTGCATTGATAAGACGACTTGATGGATTTCTAATTTAGGTAAGGAAATGGGAATAGTAGAGGGAGACTTCGACTACAATCTAATAGGGAGAAGCTACCGCAACACGTCTGAGCCGAAGGGAAGGCATTCTGCCTCCAAAGGGCGCCATCGGTGCGCATCGAGACGGCATTTAATCGGTCTTCACGAAAGGGACCCATTTCTTCTCAATGATATCATCTTCTCCAGCCTCTCCTCTTTGTTATCAGCTACCTTCTCATCCAAAAGCCTTTTCGGACTCTAAAGCCTACTGACCACACTTCCCTAATTTTCCCTCCAAGGCCAAAGTCATGGTACTATTGATACAGAGTTAACTTCAAGAAAAAAATTGCTCTTTCATTTTTACGAATACTCACTGATCCGTCGCTTCCTAGGCATTTATTTTGAATAGGAAGGTCCCCATCTTTCTATTAACTCTAGTTTCAAACCTTTTTCTTCTTTTCATCCATCTCATCAACAAAATATCCCACAAGCCACCGTAGGGGCGTGTGGTGGAATGTGTTAGGTAACCAACCGTGAAGAGAATTAAACCACATGCAAAAACAACAAAATGATATGAGATACTTCCTTCTACTCTATGGACACTGCTTATTTCGCAGGTGCTGCGGCATTCAGCGTCAATTACCTGTGGTCTTTTGACGAATCTCTCATTATTCGACCGAATACTTACGGAAGTTAAGTTTTGAGGCCTCTTACACACTGAACTTCCGGTCAAGACGAAAGATTTTTGCACTCAAGAATATTTGCATTACACTTTAACGTACATATACGCCTACACCTGTGGCATAAAATTCACTTTCTCTCCTCTTCCCTCGGACAGTGTAGTTAGCTTAGCATTTTTGACAGTGCAAGTTTGCACTGAAGTCCACGATTAATTAAAAATTGGCAATTTTCCGCAAAATGTTTTGTGGAAAATAAACTAATGATCATGTTGGAAAAAATGATAATTTTGAAAATTTTATTTTCATTTTTAACGTGGTCTTCAGTTCGAACTTTTATTACCTGCCCTGGCTGTGGGTCATTTTAATGACTCTCGATATAATTACATAATAATTCGTGCCACTTAAAAGCGTCTTTAAGTCTCTATGCTCTACTGACAAAATAGCTTTGAATCAATTCTAGTACTTACCTGCATTTTCACTCAATTTAAAAACAAAATTAAATGTTAACTTTCTGATCTGTCGTTCATTTTTGAACTGACGTCCAAAAAGAACGTAATAACATTGAATACACGCCGTAATAATTTAAAGGAGCGTACAAGATCAAACTTGACAGATTTGTTGAACCAGATATGACTTAAGTAAGTCCATGGATAATTACCTTACCATGCCATGGATCATGGTTACCTTTTCCGTCGGGTAGACTGAGCATGTTCTGTTATTCCTAAAACACAATAAATGATGAAAATACTGCCATTGAATTATTTAAAAAAATATTACTATTAATCTACCGTGATGCGTTATCTCTCAAATGTTTTTTCTTTCAAATGATACGAATGGACTGGCAAAAGTGCCTATTCAAATATTACTAAGGATAATATTAAAATAAACTAGTTTCTTTTAGTATTCGTTATCAGTGTTTATTTTCTTGCCGTTTTAGTTTACCGCATATATTTTTAATGGGTCTAATCATTGTTCTAATGAGATAGAATGAGCATATCTAAAAATTTAACTTTTCTTTATTAACTTATTTTCTTTCATGTACTTATTTTCAATATACAGTGACATAATATTTCTAAAATGATATAGCTTCTAAAATTGTTTGCATAAATTTTCTAATTTTATGACAAAAAGTCATCATTCCGGGTCTTTATTCATTCGGATATCATTGACATTTGCTTATAATCATTGATCCTGACCGGGTATCTGCGTATGAAGTAATATTCTTTAGCAATTGAGAACAATTACCCTTTCCACATTAATCACAGTGGTCGCTTATTCCTTTCGACAGCTTATTATTCTAAGAAACACGAGTATATTATCACAGTCTTTTAAAACCTCAGAGATAATGTTTTCCAATAAATAAATTATCTAAATATATAATAACATGTTTCCGAGGTTATCTAAGTTTCGATTCTTGTATATTTTTTATTTGCTTAGGCCTTTAGGAAGAATTTAAAACTAATGTTTCCTTACTTGACTTTAAATAAGAATTTTTAAAATAGGAAAGTTCTAGCATAAGAATTTTTTCAAGCATTAAAAATTACTTGTGGTGCCAAAGTTGCTTTAATATATGATATCATTAATTAATGTAGAAGGGTATTTTTCAGGAAATAGATGGCCAACACTTGTTCTTCTCTTTGAGCTAATATGTGCAGTGAGAGGAGACTTTTTTTTCATGAATTAGCTAGAAGAACGATCAAACTTCCAAAAACAATTCACTCAGGCAGTTAATCCAAGGAGAGTCAAACGGTGGAAAAATAACTTGGTTGCGTCACTGAATCGTATTATTAGCCGCTTGAGATAAGTGCAAACCGTCAAAGTTAATTCAATGAGAGATTTAAACAGTTACCGGATGATATTTTTATTATATACCAGTCTATTTGTCTTCTGTAATTTCTAATTCGTGGCCTAGTCTCAGTAATAAATAATAACATAGTAAAAATGATTGTAGATAGCGCAAAGTTCAAAGTCTGTCTTGGCGTAACATGCCAATATACCATTTTAACTCAATCCAGCAACAGTATAGTCGGGTAAAGTCGATGTGTTTATGTCACGTGAGGTAGCGGTGGAGCCTGAAATAGGTGTAGAGTAATTATTATGTGGTTCTTGGTGACGGAAAGGTTTTGAACCCTTTATTTTAGAAGAAACGGAGCGATAAAAGGAAACATCTGTGCTTACATGAAATTCTTTTAACATAATCCATTTAATTTCAGCTAACGAGAAATGCTAAGGAAAAAGTTAAAAATATATGGATTGGAAATTTGTAATCAGTAAGAGAAGATGAAAATATCCCCTAAAATAAAAACATTCAAACATCCTCTGGGAATATCGGTACATTTGAGTTGATGGGAGGGAGAAGGATTTGAGCAATCTTGGGTAAGATTTCAGCTCATCATGGCGTAGGAGGAAAGGTGATCCAATTTTAGACTTCCGATTCGATTGGCTGTGACCCTGAGATATCCATGTTGGCTCAAAAAGGGTCTGCTTACCATGAGGTCCGCTTTGGGACGAATTTCCTTCATTATTGATCCAGGAAATGATGTATAATTAAATTGTATGAAGTTTGCCCATAGTAAAATATAGGTGCCCTGCACTCAAATTAGTTGCAATAATTTCAATCCGATGTTATATATTAAACCAAACCCACCGATATTTTACTGATTCATTTTTGCCTGCTATAACGGATATTACGCGTTTTTTTCCGCTTATAACGTTTAATGACAATTTAGCCTATAAATGGGTATCAAAATGTTTCAAGAATTCAAACCCGATCGCATTCTCTCTGAGTCGAGTGATCAAGTAGTATGGTGAGCCGACTGTTATCGGTATTTATTGGCCGGTGATTTAAAAAAGTTATTCCTTTCTGATGTTACAAAAATTTAATTTATAGCTCGTTTTTTCAATTCGTGTAAAGTTAATGGACGTCAAATATTCACATACAACTGCAATATTTATCGAAATGTGACTCAATGCATATTACACAATGATAAAAAATGAGAATTAGTGAGAAATACCTGTGATATTTTAAAGAAGTTTTATTACTCACATGAAATAACTATGTTAGAATATGTTATATTTATCACAAGGGCTGTTCAAATGTGAACAGGACACGTATTTAAATCACTTACTCATGTGGTGAAGGAATCCTCATTGACAAGGATTTAAAATCGGATCTAATTGGAGTCGTTCAGCTGAGCTAAATCAAAACTGTCTTATAAAACATTCCTGAAAATTTCCTCCAAAAGGGAATGGTGAGTTTACTCTTACTAATAGATGCGATTTTGAATTGTATCTCAGATGATTTTTCCATCTGGGAATTGCTAAATTATTTGTGTAATGGTTCCCAAATACACACATAAATTTAGGGGAGTGATGGTTTACCATAAAAATTGGTGTCCGTTTGCGATGTAATTAATCGTCGTTATCTTTACGAAGGATTACCTGCAAATTAGAGGCTTTCCTGAAATTTAACAGTTTACAAAAATTTTTGTTATCACCAAATTAGACACCTTGGTAATCTTGATTTTCTAGTATTCCACATTTCGATTGATTCCATACGCAATACAAACCTGTTAGCTCAAATTATGATTGACTTATTTGTACATTCTAGTGAATATAATTATCATTCAATAATTTCAAGCAGCAAAATATGGAGGGCGAAAAAACATAGAGGGAGTGAACGTGTTAACTGATCGTTTAAAAAAATTAGCCCAAAAAGCCAATATATTTTACTCTTTTTGACTTAATTTATAGCCGAACACCTTAATTACACATTAAGTTGCAGTATAAATTATCATTCTTATTATTATTTCATTTAATACAGATTATTATCTAATATATCTTACGCCAAATTTTTAGTCAATACCAAGTTTTTCAAACGGAATACGGCCCTGCGAAAAAGTTGCATGCAAATAAATGTGTGAGAATATGTTCACTTTATCTCCAGGGCCGTTTAGATGCGATAATGCAATAAGCGGATTTAACTGATAACGAAAGAAATATTTGTGCGTTTTAGTGCTTACCAAATGTAGGGGGAAATTCATGAGATAATAACAGAATTTCTAAAACATTTCCCTTAAAACCTATGTCAATGGAAACATGCGGAGGGAAAGTAATGCGAGTAATTACTGTAATACTTGACGCATCTCAGAAGACATGAGCTGAAGGTGTCGCGCACAAACATTAAACACCTCAAGGGAAACGAACGGGGATCATACGAGTTTAGTAACCATTCCATTTGTGTTGAGGAAGTCGGATCATCCTCCCTCCCACCACGGCTGTATAGTTATCACGCGACTTATCACACACACATACGACTTAGACGGGAAGGGAGTGTTCCATGAACTGGAAAGGGTCGTAAGTGTGTTTGTTGGCAGCATCCTATCTCCTGAATCTCATGGAAGGAGTTGACTACAAAGGCTAATGGAAGAGGAACTTCATTAAATGAGTCAATTTACAGCATCTCCCAAGACTACATACGCATGACGCTCCTTTGCTTTACTCCCTCTTCAAATTACTCAGAAGCTGTTTCCTTTCGAGGCAGGCAAGGCCAAAAAAAAGCCAGATCTAATTTTATTTCACTAGTCTTGCTCCGTTTTGCTAGTATTTAAATCATACGGCCCTGTTCTTTCTTTACTTTGTTCGCCTTTCACGTACGCGCTCTGTTTCATGCATTCTCTACAAAATTATTCACCAGATAATATACCCCGTGAATCTTCCGGGAATCGAGTAGGAGTCCTCGGGTTGAAAGATGCAGGACATCCCTCCCATTCGCTCCCTCTCGCTTTCCCTCCCTCGATCCCGTACTCTTGAGTAAAGCTACCAGTCAAAGGAGAGAAAGTGAGAGGGAAAGTGAGGACGGAGTGAAGGAGAGGCTTATTCTATTTTTTTTTCTTTGAGAAACGGGGATTTCGGAAATAGAAGTCTGGGACGAGGACCCGCGTCGGGCGAAGAGTTTCGAGGAGAGAGAGGGGCCTTTGGGAAGGGGTTTACTTGCGATGCAGGGCTTGGAGGGATGGGTAGTGAAGGGCGTGCGGGAGAGGGAGAAGGGCCCCGAGCGGGAAGCTAGGATTTTCTTCCCGGCGGAGGGACGAGACCCGGCCCGAGGGTTTAAGGGATCAGGGTTGGCCCGAGTGGAGGGAGAGAGAGCCAAGGCAGGAATTGCAGATCGGGAGTGAAGGAGTTTGTCGGCTTGGGAAGACGGGGACGGGGTTCTTAAGGTGGGCTGTGAACGATATATCGATACCCTTTCGATATTTTTCTTTAAAAATGGAATGTAATGGCAAATTACAGAGACATTAAGGGTCTATAATTAACACCAGCTAGATAATGGACAATATTGCCGATTGAGACTTTCAAATAAATATGACGATATGTAAAATAGATTGAAATAGACGCAGCATGGATTTCATTCGAATTTTGCTCTGGACGTAATGGCGGTTGTATGATATGAAGTATACCGTCCATATTTTTTCATTATACACGCAATGATTTAAATTACAACGCATACAATTCATGAATGGATGTTCACCTATCGTAAATGTTTTTTGAAATGGCTAATACTTACGGTAACACTTTAAAGATTAGGAAATAATCGCCTTGTAATCAATATATTTTGTATTCTCTGTTGATGTCTAAGAAAAATTATCGCACTGCCCTCGCCATGAGGGAGAGAGCAGAAATGAAGAACGGTAATGAGAGGGTATGGGAAAAAGTAAGAGACGAAAATGAGAGAGAAGTAACGGAGACTCGATGTCAAAGTAGTAATCGTGTTTGGAAGAAATTGTAGCCGAAATGAAGGCCTATTCGTCTGTGAAAACTACTTCGTTGGCATTAGAGCATGGTCCTTAATATGGAAACTTAATCGTTTGGTAGGTTTTGAGTTAATTGGCTTCCATAATTGTCATATCAGGAAAGGTTACCCTACCCCTCCTTTTTTGAGCATAATTTGCCACCACGTTTGTAGTTCAAAGAAAAAATATAGATCGATATCGTCTGAAAGTTAAATAGCTTTCCACCACCGTAAAGCCATTTTCAAGAATAGAGGTGTTCGATCTTGGATGAAGTAAAATGCTTGGTATCACAATGGCATCAGTTTTTTATTGAGGAATATATATATACGCACGATTTGTGGAAGAACGCTAAAAAATCTGGTATTCGTCAAACTTGTAGTGGGGAGTTGTAGCGACGAAAAAATGAAAGAGACGTGCTATTTATCTTTAGTAAGGCATCACATTGAGTATACGGAGAGCGTTTGGGATCCGTATCAAAAACATCAATTGTAGAATTAAATAGGGTACAGAAAAAACTGGTACCAAAAGGGAAAAAACTGTTACACAAAACGTCACACATTTAATACAGAATCGGGGTTAGAAATGCGAGGACTCAGGGCTAGGTTAAACTTATTACAAAGATATAAAACGTGTAGTATTGTATCCGACGCTGGAGATATAATAAGGCCCCCTCATTACATTGGAAGGACCGACAATTACTGCAAATTAGAGAGTTAGACGGTCGAACTGATGAATTCAAGTATTATTTTTCCCACATACTATTTGCGAAAATAATAAAATGGGGATCACCTAAGAAAAAAATAGGTACATGCTGTGGAAAATAGGATTACACAAGATTAAATTCTCGCAAAACACTCTCCATGTCTGGCGCCCTAACGCTCCCCGCCGGGGACCCTTTTGCCAGTTGGGGTTTAGGTGAATGTATATAAAGTCTATTGCATTTGTGAATTGTCCGTCCGGAATTCGTAGAAAACTAACCGGTAATAAGTGTCTGAATTGTATTTGTGCCTGCCCTATTTTAGTGTATTTTTTTGTCCTCTCAATGCAGGCATGGGAATAGCTGTTAACTATGTAATACTCGTAATATATGTAGAAATGTTGCATGATTGGTGTTTGGTCAACCCATTTCCACGCATTTTTTTGGTGGCTTGCGGGGTGCCAGATGCATGAGGAAATAGAGGGAATATATGTAGAATGGCTGGTCACCTACCATTGCCTGCCACACGTCCTTGGGACGGCTTTCACGGTATCATGTAGATGTAGATGAATACTTACTGGAATCACGGGGAGCCTACCGTTTGAAAACATGGGGAATTACTCAGACCCGACTCAGTTATAAAAATAATACGTGCATTTACGCAAGTATCAGCATGCGCAAAACTTTTTTAAACAAAAGGAATATTAACCGGAATACTTTCATTTTCTTTGGAGATGGATTCCCATGCATTGAAAATATTTAACTTCTTACTTAACCAAGGAACTTGGAATGGAAGTTAAAGTTGATAGTGTGACAAATAAGGCATTCAAAGTACTTCTTCGGGTACTGACCAATTTAAGAGTGGAGTAACCCCATGAGGAAAAGCTTATGGGACTCGTGGTTAGCCTCGTGTAAAAAAATCATATAAACCCTAAGCACTTGGAACGAATTTTAATGATAAACTGCTTATTTTAAGACGATATTTAATGAAGTTTTCGTATGCCAATTACCGGAATAATGGCAGTTCGTCGTTTGTTGGAAGATTTATTTATCGTCTGGTTTGGATTGCATCATTTTTGGGTGCAAATTGCTTAAAGCACACGTTATATATATGTATATATATATATATATATATATATATATATATATATATATCGTCCAGGGGGTAGTTGGACTGCTGACCGGAGGGTCCAGGGTTCGATTCTCGGGCAAGGCACTCTGGGCACCTGCAGCTCCACCCAAGCTAAAGTGATTTTTCGGGTACCAGGTCTTCCTGTGCAACCATAACCGGCACAGGGAAAGGAACTGGCCCCCCTACCCTGATACGTGATTTTTCACACGCCGTATAGGGCTTAGTACTGGGTGATCTCTACCATCACCCTACCTCAACCGACCTTTGGGTTGATTACTGTGTTTATGGTTTATATATATATATATATATATATATATATATATATATATATATATATTTATTTATATATATGTATGTATGTATGTATATAGTATGTATATCTTATATTACAAGCAGGGTGGCGTGTACCGCGCAAAGCTGAGCGTTTTTTTCAGCGGTAGCTATAAACCATTGTGGCATATTCAACACTGCCACAGGCACGTTAACTAATTATTTATCTAAGGATGAAAAAGTTCAAAGAAACTTGGTATTATTAATATAATACCGTAAAATTATGGTGGCAATTTGAAATTATTTCGGTCATTAATAAAAACGTAACGAACATTATTACTCAACCATTGACCTCTGCTAAGCATTTACATCTCTGTGATCTTCTGATCCCTCACTTCCTAAGATACCTTGTCTATTTCTAGATTCTTCCTCTCTTCCTACTCCACCCATGTCGTGTAACACTTGCACCGCTTCCGAATCGCATTGTCCGTTTTCCCTTCTCTACGCCCTCATTCTTCCCACCCACACAATATCACCGATACCCTTTCTCTTCCTCCCTCCCCCCTGTTCCTACTTCCACCACTGTTATCTCGAGCCGCTTTGTAAACAGTTGGCAAAAAGCCCCCAATTCCCTTCCCCATCATTGAATTAAACAAACATACGAGATCGCGTAACGTGGATGACACCTTCAAAACGACCCTGTGTTTGCTTAGAGGTCGGTTTTGGTTAAAATAAGAGTGAGCATTGGTCTTAATTTATAATTAAACTACATCGTAAATAAACCATCACCTAATTTTTATGAAGTGAACTCAAATTCTCTTTTCAATATCCCGAAGGACAATTTAATTATTCTTGAGGTGCAAATAATTTCCTGCATCAAAATAAACCCAAACAACGCGATTTATTGGAGGACCAAGTTGGTACGATGACTAGTGAAACTACCTTCCCACCCCGAGATTAAGGTTTTAATCCCGGCGGTGACAATATTTTTCATTGCTATCCTGAGCTCTCTTTAAAGTAACTCAAACCATCGGATGACGCGTTAAACTATATGACCCTTTGGCTTCTTTCGTTGAGAGTAAACTAATGCCAACGCCGGATATCTCTCCACCCTCCCATATTCACAGAAAATGCTACCTTTACCAAATTACCCACCATTAAGAAGACTACGATGATGCCACTAAAGAAAGTACACTATATAGGCCTGTGCATTGGAGACTTTTGAGATATGGTTGCGGATAAGGATGAAAAAAATTAAATAGAAAGGAAAGCACACGAAGAGGGAATAGGAATGGTGGGGTAGGAGAGTGGATTGTTAAGAGAAATCCAAAGGACACAGAAAAGGTGGATTTACTTGGAACGAATAGAAGAGGGAGGGAATCGTACGAAATTGCACGCAATTGTTTTTGTAGTGCCGGGTGTCGGGTTGTGTTTTGTTAGGATGGGCAATTAAATGCATCTATTTTCAGTCTTTGTTCAAACAAAACTTACCTTAAGCAACAAATCACCCAATGATATTAATAATACATAATGTCATAAATGCTGCAGTTAGTATCATACAGGCTTGAGTGGAGATTAAATAAACTTTGATTTAATATGAATTAAAGGTCACCTCCCCAAATACGAGTATTTATCAATTTGATGATATATTTTACGACCCTAAAACGTCCTTAAGCTCGTATTTTACGGAGTATAGATATGTTAAGGAAAACCTGAAGAAATAAATGAGACTGATTTATTTAACACGCAAAGGAAACATTCATTAAGGAAGCTAGAAAGGGTACGTATATTGGAAATTGAAGAGGCGTAGTATTGCTCGGTCTTTGTCTGTTCCTATACGCTGCACGTAAACGCCCTGCGCTTGCGGCCATCAGAGAGTATTCTGAGTGCACTTAAGGAGGAAATTAAATGAGTCTCTCTTTTGACCGAAAAACGCGGTACTAGATATCACTTTAGCGCTGCCCTTGACACCGGAATCTCATCCAAAGTTTTACTTCGAGCTGCTCCCATTTCAGTGACCTCAACCGTAAGTGCACTCATGCATAGGAGTTCGAGGTGCAGTCTAACTTCGATCCGCCTGGGACGGCCTAGTGCGTACAAATAAAACATCAGAAGACAGGTAGGTTAAATCATGGATGGGTCAATACAATTATGCATTTTTGGAGGGGCTGGGGAATCTACGCTGTACGCTCAAGAGGCTGAAGTGGAGCTTGCGCACTCGCAACCTTTTGTGCATAGTTATTTCATTACGTTACCATACACGGTCATTCTATTGCACGATATCAAAACCTTTTTCATGATAGCAGTACTTTTTGCTTGACAGACTGATTGAAAATCAGTTAAAAATATATTATTTTTTATACACCATTTTTTATTTTAAAATATAAAATATGATCTCATCTTGAAATAAAAAAAATTAAACCACATAGAAACTTTCTCTGTGGAAAAGCCAAATGGTTTAATTTATACTTCAATTTGAAGATTTTCCACCAATCGACGCCAGAAACTGTTTTATGATAACCTCATTTAATCTCAGATACTCTAAAATTAGCAAAATTATATGCTTAATATCTCGGAATACATTTTGTATACATTGACCTTAATTTTATATCAAGAAGGCTGAATAACCAAAAAATTTTCAAAACATAATATGAGCGTATTACATGTGACTTATTACCTTTGTAATTGCTGCTAATTTGAAGGAAAACAAGAGACTTACATGTTTAATACGCAGTAATGGTTAATTTGCCTATAGGTTAACACTTTCTGACTTCTCCAATTCATCTCTTCATCAAAGTAACAGAGGGCCCTGTGCATGATTTCCGAAAAATTTAGATATTCCCATATTTACTCAAGCTCTAAGATTTTTCTAACACTCGGAAAAATGTATGCGTCAGATGAAAAGAAAATTTCTGCATTAAGGTGAGCAGTTCTAGGATGTGAATTTTACGCACCATTTGGCTTAATTCCAGATGCATATCCTCTAATTTGACTCTCAAAATGACTATAATTTAGACTGATGTGCTTATATGTTCTATTGTATATCGTCATTTTACTCAATACATAAATATCCATACAAAAAGACTTTTTTCACCGAATTTATTTTACGACACATCTACATCTACATTATATCCCGCAAGCCGCCGCAAGGGCGTGTGGCGGGGGGTGTTAGGTCACCAACCGTAAAAAGGAACAATACCACATGCAAAAACAACAACATGGAAAACTACACCCACAGCGGCGCACATACTCATGCAAAATTTCCTCATCCAACACTCCTCCAAACACATACCATAAACCAGCAAACAACTTTACCCCAGGATGCAGCACCAAAGCGATCCAACTACGCGCAAGCGAGGACACAACAAGCAAGAAGGCGAAATTTCACCACCACATGAACATGCGACACAAAACGCTTTCCCCCCAAGGAGACTGTGAAAGGCAGGGAATGCGACCCAACGTTGCAGGTGGCGGGAGGGTCCCCCCGCGGAGAGGGGTATTTTGTAGATATATTTGTAGATATTGATAAAAACACTACACATTTTGTCAGTTATGCAATATGTTACATTTTATACGCCTCATTATTGCCTAAAAATCCAACGAAATCAGTAAATAGTCAAAAATTGATGTTAATATTTATATCACAGATGTACCAAGATTGAGGACTATCGTTGCACCGGCTCTTCATATATGAACGATAAGATTTGAGATTACTTTATGTCCATTGTTAGTGATACGGTCATCATGTTTGTGTTTAGGGCAAAATAGAGAATGGCAAACGAATACAGTTCTATTCTTTATACGCGAATCGACCGCATCCCAAAAAACTTCCTTACTCCTGAATGACTTTCATCAATCTAAAATGAACTGTCGGACTGCACGGCTGAAATTGAAAACGCCATAGTCCGGTCACCATGTGATCACGTAGTAAATAAACAATCCATAACCTAACGCGAATAGCGTAATGACTGGCGCATAGTTCGTACCCTTTGAGGTATCTCGGAGATCGCGAAAAGAACGCGAATCATGAATAATGAGTTATGTATCGTGAGCAAGAAAATGGCGAATTTATGTGTTTGCTAACAAAGAATGACGTATTTATGCCCAGAAAACGATTCGCGGATCGCGACATTTGAATCGCCCGTGAGAGTTTTATTGGAAGATGGAAAAAGCAAGGGACTGTGGAGAAGAGGATTGACGAGAAGAAAAAAAATTTGGAATCCCGAGTTCCGAAAGCGTCGTAAATAACATCACATTGGCGTAAAATATGTCAATACTTTATATTTATCAAGTGTTTAGAAATATTTAAATAGCTAACTAGTAGGTTGTCAAGATTATATAATAAACTCAAATAAACTTCGGGATATGCCACGAGAGTAACTTTTGATTATGCTCAACTAATGCAAATTACGAGCATAGTATAAATGCCCGTTCAATCCACTAATTAAAAAATGTGAGAAAACCTTTGAACTGGTTGCATTATAAGATAAGTCTGAAATCATGATTCAAGGCTAATATTTACTCTCACGATAGCGTAAATGCTTGTGATTTACGGTTTTCAAACTTTATTACAATTGAAGTACCAACTATAGAGTTGTTTGTACTATTTTATTGTCTTTGTACGAAATGAGTCTCCCTATGTTATTCCAGAGATTTTAAAGCTTAAAATTCGTTACTTAGAGTACATTGTAATAGATATACTCTAAACTCGCATTCAGGGAAAATTATCCCGAGGTACATGATTCGAATCCTGTAAAGTTAGTTTATTTTTGCATGGTGAAGTTCTGTAGGCCCAGGGAGCCACGTTTTTAAGTACTACGGAAGAGTGCCTTTTATGCATTAATTTTATTCAACACATTTTACCTGCTTACATTTTCCAAAGAAACTGCGGGAGATGTCGCAGCAGTAACTTTTAACCGAGTCATCCGCTAATATGAATTTCAGTGCAACAATTATAGAGTGTAAAAATCATCATTCGGTCAAGGCTAATGATTTTTACTCTCTGACGCTGTTGGATTGTGCTTAAATTATGTTTCAAGCGTACCTTTATGGCTATTTTTGTCCTCGTAATACGTGTATTTCCTCATTTTCCCCTAAAGTATTTCCGTCTTCAATTGTTTCATACCTTTTGCCTCTATTCAAGGATTCTAAAACCCCTATTCTTTCCCTCTATCTATCTGCTCATCATTTTCTTCCCCTTATTACGGACTTCAAAATTCCATTACCTATCAGTATTTCCTTCCGCTTTAATAGCTTTTTTTAATACCTCCCAGCAACTTCCTCTCGATACCCACCCCTAATTTTAAAATATCGGTGTTCTTCTTCCTATGGGTCAAAATTATTGTCTCTATTTTACACCTAAACCACATCTTAAAAGCATCAATTATAATCTCATTATTTAGCTCAAACATAGGTATTAAATGCGTTAAGGGCCACGCAACATATTTTTATGTGACTATTAAGGTTTTCCTTATATCTCCATCTATTGCACCTAGCATTTATTCTTTTTTCAGTTAATACTTCTTTTGCTAAGGAATTCCAATGTTTTAATTGCTAATGAGTTCTGATAAATTACGTAACTCAATATTTTTCCTATTTTTCTCTATAAAACCGATCACTGTGCCATTAAGTAAACATCAACTGTTACAGCTGCTGCTCTAGTTTTTTCACTCCTTTTTGAATATTCTACTTAACTTACTTAATTCTCGAGAGCCTGTTTGTTTTCTTATTATTGTGATGAATCTTGACCATTCCTTTCAGTTTTTTTCTTTAAATCTCTCAATATTAAATACTCTCCTACTCATACATGAATACATTGCCTAATAGCCATTCCTAAGATCTATTCAAATCATATCATACCACTTAGTCAAAAGAAAATTAAATACAGATATGAATCCTTACAGAAACAATATTGAGGGTTTCAATAGACCTGGGAACCCTAGAAAAAGATGACAGATAACAATGAGATGAGAAGATTCGCCAAAGCTTTAAAACCTAGGGACATTACAGCAATTACAGGAGGGCTTCAAAATATTTATAAATTAGTTTCAAAATATTATATACAAAAACAGCACACCAGTGATCCCCCAGCCGCCCTACTCTCCGGATCTTAATCCAGCGGAATTTCTCCTATCCCCTAAGTTGAATTCCACATTGAAATAACGCCGAATTGAAACTATTGAATAAGTTCAAAAAAACTTGAGCGTAGACTCATAGGCTATCCCCAGAGAACAGTTCCTGGTGGCATTCGAAAGCTGGGAAAAACGTTGGGAGCGTTGTATTGGCAGCCTAGGGCTGTATTTTGAAGGCGATAAGTATGATTGAAGGGTAAAAAAAGAAAACCAAGTCTCATTGTGTATTGAACAAACCTTCAATTAGTTAGGTTTACTCAATTAGGTGCTATGACACGGGGACCACAATACCACACAGAGGGTGACCTTGATGGTGATCTTGATTGGTGACCTTGAGGGTGACACTGAGATGCTACATTAGATACTTATAAAAAAATATGAAGTAGTGTTTAGAAAAAATATTTTGCTGAAGAAAAAGGGGCCACAAGATATTCTAACCCTTTTTTCCACTTTTCTGTGTGATAACACTTTAGTTAGCTAGAGGAAGTAATATCAGTTTCCTCAAAATTGTGTTTCGTAATGAGCACTCATCCTAACGAGCATTATATACAACCGGAATTGAGAAATAAAAGTAAACAACAGTGATGACTAAATATATGGCGATCACAGCAACGCAAAAGTTTTTATTTTACGGAGAGTAAATCGTAAAAAAACCATCTTGACATACTCCGGTTGAACATTGCTGATAAAACGATAATAACATCGACTGTGAAGACTCAGGGTAAAGTGGGCTCATATGGCATGGGCTATTACCATTCCTTTTTTGTACTGTCTTTAAGGCAAGGGAAAGTACCATTACATTCAATGACTGCTACATTTCCCCCGTTATTTTCTCCGAGGAGGGAACAAGGGGTACGGTAGGCATCCAATCTATCACCTAACCAAGGTGATAACCTTGCAAGCTTGCATGAGGAAGTATTAATTCTTTAGCCAGTAGAATTGGTCATTTGGTATCATTTATGTTCTCTTAGTGCTAAATAATAATTGTCATGCTTTCCTGTGATGTTCGTCTATTGAGCGAGAAAAAGAGAATTCCTAAACAAATCGGTCGGGCTGTCAGTTCTGTTTCCTCCAATTTATCTGCGTATTTTCACTAATTATTCTAATGAGCGGCCAGAATGATTCCCTTAAGTGAGCGTTAAACTTACTCAATTTGTGCGTCCTAAGTCCCCCAAGTTATCTATATATTTGCACTGGCTCCCAATCCATGAACCATCAGGAATTTTTATATTTTTTATTCGGTAATAGTGATATTTAATGGAAAAATTAAGTTTTAAATTCAGCTCGTGTAATTTAAAAACCAGGACGATGCCTAAATGTTATGGGCGATGACTAAAGTACTGAATAGTAATGCAGAATGACGTCTAGTCAACGTGAAATAGCAACTCTTCAGAAATTTATCATTCCAATAGTTCCCTTTTTTTATAGAGCTCCGAAGATGTTTCCTCCAAGGTCCGTTATTACCGTGATTCCAAAGCGCTTCACATGGTCCTCTATGATAATATATTTTCTTATAACTATGTTGAACCATCTTCATGCGCTGTCCTAAGCTGGCTGCTGCCCTTCTTGGCTGCAGCCCATGCACCCCGATATGTGAATTCGCGTGGCTGTTAATTTGTGGATGCATGATATTGACGGTGTCAAAACTGATGAAAATGACTGGAGTTCTATTTATCAATTGATCTTTTAAAAGAAACCTATATTATTAGACCACGATGTACAAAAATAATTGCCAACTTTCCTGCTAAATAAAATTCCACCATTTCAAGCGTACCAGTTGTAACTAGCTTTTTACACTTTTTTGCCCGATCAAGTGAGTGATGTCCTCTACTATATACCTACTCGTAGCATTCATTACCCCACATTAAACATGAATTATGTTCTCTAATCAACGCACTGAATCCTAAATCATTGAATATTTGTTAAAAAATACAACTGCATTGACAATTCATTTAGACAAAGTTTGTTGAAAATTTCGGCATTGATCTTTTAGTGGGTAACTCACCAAGAAACGTAAACTTATTTACATTCAATTGTCATTCTTTTTATTTATGACGTTTCCGCTCTTAAATGAAATTAATATCGAATTATATCTTAAATTAAAAGCAATGTTATCATTGAGGTGATATTTATACCGAGAAATGTTAGTTTTAATACGTAATTTACCTTAAACTATTGAGCTTGCAGTCCTCGACTGTCACTTCCAATTTCATCCCATTCCCCGAATCCTTTCCTTCCTTTTTCCGTAGGTCCTAAGCGTTAGTGTATTGTTAGTGTGAATC
This sequence comes from Hetaerina americana, assembly GCF_022747635.1. NCBI lineage: Eukaryota > Metazoa > Arthropoda > Insecta > Odonata > Calopterygidae > Hetaerina > Hetaerina americana. The sequence continues at coordinate 25,184,791 of NW_027287316.1, forward strand.
ACGAAGGGAAATCTTTATAAGATAACCTGGCTATCCCCACAACATGCAATTCAGTAAATTCCTATCCCCTTTCCAATAAAAATTAATACTTTTCCATTGTGATTACCCTCCCTTAAAATCTCAAGGAAATTTATGCAAAAAAATTTCTTTTCATTTCTTTCCTAGGAGATATCAGGTCTCGCGTTTATTTTTTTCAATAGCTTTGATAATAGCGAGGAATTTAATCTCTTTTCTTTCTAAGGATTCAACTACAATTGTATTCTACATCTACATCTACAGAGTCCCCATCAAGAGTGTGTTTCGCGGTGGTGTTAGGTAACCACCTGTGACTAAGAATAGAACCGCATGCAAAACCCACAAATTCATACTAATCTAACCACATAAAATCGTAAGCATTCATGGAAAATCCTTTTTAACATACAAACATGCGAATAAATTTGTTATCAACCAACACACACATACACCTACAAATATACCTTATATCTATGCAACGTTTAATCTTGTTTAATTATGTCTTTAATATTTCTATGGTGACTTTGGTTCCTTAAATTATGATTCCTAATTGCCCGAAGAAAGAATGAGTATAAATCTATCTTCACTGGAATTCATCTCCCTTATCTTATCATTATGGTCTGATACACCTAAATAGTGTGGGGTCAATGATTTTTTTAGTTTCATTGTTAAACTCGTTTGTTCAGAACCTTGCTTAAAGTCTCATTCTTTTAATCAACTATTGTAGCAAGTAACTGTTAAAGATGGGTTTTAGATGGACAAAACTCTCTATCTTAGCCTATTCTAACTGATCATTACCTAATATTCCACATAATTACATACCCTTTTTCTATTTCGCATATTTCCTTCCCTCCTCCCTTATCTTATTTTTTCCTATTGCTTCCGCGCTTGCCAATGGTTCACCATTCTATTATCGCAGCCCCTAATATCCCAACTTCAACCAGAATCCATTCACCTTTTGTCTCCTTTAGATTTATTCTAGGAAACCTTTCTCATCCCTCACAATGCCTGGCACCTGTTCGCTTGTTTTCCCTTTCGTCAATTTTTCCTTTTCCATTCTTATTCACACCCACATTTTATGGCCTTCCAATCTACGCTTATTACCTTGTTTCAAGTAAAATCTTTCCGCACTGCATAAAACTACGCTCCATATCAGAGTTTTCACTAATCTTTCCTTAACATCCTTACCAAAAGCCCAGTCATAAATTGTGTAGGGTCACATAAGTGTCTCCTTATGTAAAAACGTCTTGCCTCAACGTGATTCTCCTTTTTTCCGATGGGGTCCGATAATTTAATTTATCGATAAACGTGATCCGACACACATCGCTATAATATGATGAGTTTCCAAGATCTCGCCACATAGGCATGCACAGAATGCAAAGAATAAAGGCGAGATGTCCTGTGAAATCGTGAAGGAAAGAATCGAAAATGAACTAAAGCCTTCTATAATTGGACGGAAGAGTGGAATTCGAAGACGAATGATTGCGGAAGGGAGATGGGGCGATAACGGGATGATGGACGACGATGCCGTCACATCAAAAACTCCTTCCCTCCTTCGGCGTTATTTCCGGGCGAATCGGAAAGGTCAGCCAAACACATTAAGAGGTCTACCTTCTTTTCGAAGAAAGGGTGTTAAAGGCCAAGGGACAAAAGAAATGCGTAAACAAAGACAAGTGAAGGATTATCGGCTGCTGAAATTTCATTTGTAAGTTGATACATATTAGAAGGTGTGTCAGACTCACATGGGAAACGTAACACATTTATTTGCTTCGAAATAAAACATCAGATATAAGTTAGCAATGACTTTATATTAAAATTATGTTACAGAAAGTACCATTGAAAAGCAGAATAGAACATTGCCAGCGAGAACAGATCGTTCTACCTTGGCTCATTTGTCAAAGTCGGATGCGGGTGGGGATGATGAACAAGTGCTTTGTAGGTTATGTGAGATTTAATGGCGCCATTCCGCAAAACAATAGCCTGGATACGGTCACAGTCTTGTGAAAGGTCACTCCATGAGATTCAGTGTTTGGGTCAAGGGTTTTATCAAACTATCCATGGCAATTGTATATGATTGTAGTTTCCAAACTACAGATTGCAGTTGCCTCTATATTTTTTTAGCTTTTGAAAAAATTCAATATCTAGTTAAATCTTGAACTGAAACAAAACTGTAATTTTTTAGGCTAAAACTAATTGGAACAACTCCTGAATAAAACAGATAATTATTCAATTTCGCCAAAAATTTGTCCAATACCAATGCCATTACTCCACCAGAGTAGTGGTAATAACTAATTTTAAATAAATAATGACATAACTAATTCCAATCTACTGCAGTATTTTTAATTGAAGCGATGAAGGGGATTTATTATTTACATTTCTAAAAAAATATAGGTTATAGGGAGTACGTCTCCTCTTGCTATCTTTCCCAAGTACTTGGAAATATGGAAAAGTGCCTCCCACTATAACTTCATATAAAAACGAGGTATTATCCACTGGGAAACCTGTTGTTCATTAAACCACATCAAAAGGCTTATCCATTACCATACTTAAATCATTGTCGATAAACTCTATGATAATAAACTTTACCACCCGGTGCGTGATTAACCGTCATTACAGAGACGTCTCAGAGGTACTGCATAAATGTATGTACTGGAAAAAGCAATCAATTTAAACAATTAGCATTTCTTGCCTATACATCAACCGTGAAGTTCCCATTGCGACGTCAAGCAATCAATAAAAGCCGAATCTTGTGTGTTATCACATATTTTAAGGGTTTCAACCTCCCACATATGTTATGACATCCTCCAACTTCCTCCCTCCAGTAGGGTGATTAAAGGGCAAGGCGTTTGATTAATGTACCTTTCGTTTAAGTATCTAAATAGTACCAATACAGATGTGATCCATTATTATACAAAGAACGACGGTTACGACCCATAAAACATTGGATACGAAGTGATGCGATCCCGAAGTTTCACGGTTCATCAATTCCTCACCACCACCGTACCTACCTCACTTCCAGATTTCATGCCTCGAATGACCATAGAATGCTAAGAAATGCGAGTGGTCATTCCGACCTCAAGAGCTGTAGGAGGGGCGAAGGAGTCCGAGGATTTAACCCGAGCGAAAAGGAGAGAACGGCAAAGAAGTCGAAGAAAAGAACTGTTGAAAGCGATAACCTATCCTTGTCCAATGGTAAGAAAGGGCCACTTCCCCAGCCATAATGTTTATCTCAAGCCCTTGAAGGCATGGAAGTCCTCAGAGATATGGGATAAGGCGAAACAAAATATTTGTATAAGTCTTGAGGGCCGAGTATTGGAAAGTCGAAGTTAGTAGAAGAAAAGGAAGTCAAGACAGAAAATAAATAGCAAATCAAAACAAGAAGTTGCTGAATAATGGAAGACGGGGGTACACTATTTTGGAGTAGAGATTTTTTTGCCTGATCTCGTCTTCCCTTCTGTTGTTGTATCTAAAAGAAATCTCGCAAGTAAAAACATAGGAAGCGCATCTAGAGTAATAGCAGGTAATCTGAAGTCTGGTTTGTAAGGTGTCAATCATACACTCAATATTGATTTTGAAAACTTCTACACCGGAATTTTGGTCAACTAGATGACCTCATGAAAGTGGTCAATTGGTAGGACGTGGGGAAGGTAGCGTGGGACAGGTGTCATGGAGTCGGATGGAGTCAAGAATAGGATTGGGAAGGGGAAGTGGGGGAGATCTGTTTTCTATTGTATTGAGTTGCATTTTTACTTTCAAACTCGGGAACCAAGTTGAATAAGGGGAAACTGATGATTCCTGGTTTTTTGTTTGGAATTTTGTCGCCGTGCATATGTATGAGTAAGCTCTCGGTGGCGTCTAGTTTGAAATTTGGGGTGTACCTAATTAGGAAATTTTTTAATGACCGATTTTTCAAAATGATCGTTTTTATAGCATACAAAGTGTTCCTTGAATCTGTTAATGGCATTGAATTACTTCCCATCCACTCCCCACATTGCAAAACTAAAAAAGCAATAGTTCACCGACTATGTTTCTGAATTCTGGTTGTTTAGACTTTCTCAGTTTTATGTGGACTTTCAAATTTACGAAGCACCGTTTAACTTCAGTTATCTTCCAATTTTCTATGGCCGATCATGAGTCGAAAGGGAGTAATTATTGATTCCCTTTACAAAGTACAAACATTTCAAACTCAAAATATACTTATCTCTTCTACTTAATTTACTCTTCAAATATATATCTGGCCCTATATCTCTTCAATCGAGGAAATATAACTACTCGAGTATCGAATGATTGGAATAGCACTTGTGAAGCTAATCATCAATAAATCATGTAATATATATCAATTCTTCAAACTTAGAACACATTTTTGGCTTGGTCGTCATGCTGCTGGTGCATACTTGTGTATGTATTTTAGTCTTTGTTACCTCCTTATCCTTATTTCTGTCTCAACCATTGTAAATTGCCCCGTCAGACTTTTCCTAACTAAATTTCGTCGGGTTGGAAATACAACTCCTAGTCCCTAACGTTTGCCATCCTGCCATGCTCCAATGCGATTACGAATTCTAATTGGGGCGTTGCCGGCGGGGGGTTATTGGTTAACCGTGTTTGCTGGCATCCGGGGTGATGCTAAGCCACTCACAAAACTTTGAATATTCATGAACTACCCATCCAGAAAGGTTGGCGATATGGATATGACCTAAATTATTCGTTGCTTTTATTAATATTCAACTACTGTGTTGCGGAGATATATTAAGATTTGTCCCTCTCTTCTATTGCATTCCATTTACTTTTTTAATGATTTTAGCCTCCTATTAACCTCTGATTCTGCCTCGTAGGTTAGGCGAAAGGAAAAAAATGAGTAAGCGGATAAAATAACGCCAAATAATGGCTTTAAAAATGCATCTTTTAAGAGGTATCACTCGTCATTTGTATGTTTATACTCAGTTCAGTGTGCAGTTCATCTCTCTATATTACTGCTGTCAATAATTTCAAATTCTTCAGTGTATAGCAGTATCGTGCCTTTCGGATATTTTTGGTTCCTTATGAAATTTCAGGTCATATTTAACATTAGCAGTATTCTTTGCTTTTGGGAAGAACAGGTGGGCAAGAACATGAGGTGAGTAAAAATAAGAAATGCATTTAAATTCGCCAATAGAGTTACTGTAACAATATAAAAGTAACACATCAAATGGGAAATAGTGGAATTTCGCTTCTTACTTGTCAAATTAAAGCTTGCACTTTATTGGATGGATTTCATACTGCATCCTAAGGTGTATCTATTTGTTAGATGATAGTATATGTATTTGCATGCGTGTAGGACGGAAGGATTTTCGTATGGATGTATACACTACTGAGGGTATATTTTTGCATGTATGTGTTGATTTTGCATGTGGTTTTGTTCCTTTTTACGGGTGGTGGCCTAACACTTAACGCCACTTACCCTTGCGGCGGCTTGCGGGGTATTATGTAGATGTAGATCTCCCGATAATATATCAACCTTGAGTGAATTTTTGTTTCTTGCAATGAATTAATATGATCATTGATCAATAAATTCTTAATAGGCCACGAGCAAATGGTCTTCATAGATAAGGTATTATCCGACAAATTAAGCGTCCCTCCAGGTGTCCCACAAAGAATGGTTATCGGTCCACCATTGTTCCTTTTATGCATAAATGATATCGGATCTCAGGTTTCCATTAAACTTCGTCTATTTGCTGCCGATTCAGTGATATATAGGGATATATCCAGTCCTGAAGATAGAGTATCAGTAACTAACGATCTAAATGCAATCCAAAAGTGGCGCGTGACATGGAAGCTAGAATTAAATTTAATTGAATATGCGTTCAATATTTTTTTGGGGGGAAGAGTATCTAACCCGAAAACATTTATACTATAGAGGGAACCAACATAAAAACGTAAAATCGGTTAAACACTTGAGTGTAGCGATAAGTAAGGATATATCCAGGGGAAAACATATTCCTGAAATTTGTGGAGTAGCAAATAAAATGTTAGGATTCATAAACAGGACATTTGTGAATTTTAATGAGAGGCTCAAGAAGTTTTATATTTCATGTTGGTAAGGACCTACGTAGAGTATGCTGCGGGTGTATGGGATCCTCACGAGGTAGGCTTAATTTTGGAACTAGATCGAGTGCATGGCAGAGCAGAAAGTTATGCGAAAAGTGTTATGAACAAAACAGCAGAGTTACGACACTATTGGAAGAGTTTGAATGGTAGCCACTACCGTAGGTTTAAATTTGGTTTAATTTACTCCGTAAATTAGAGGCAGGTGACTTATCTGAGTGTATTGAAGGCATATTACAGGCCCCGATTAACAATAGTAGATCACACCACGTGCGTAAAATCAGCGATTTAGATAGTAGGACGGGAAGATTTAAAATGTCGTTTTTTCCTCGAAACATTTGAGATAAAAATAGGCATGACAGAAATAGCGTAGGAGATAGTTAGAATCAGCAGTTTTTATATTTTGTCCATATCCTACATGCTATTTTTTATTATATAGAGTCATCTTTCTAACATTTCTACAACATGATTTGAACACATGTATCCTATTATTGAATATTTTTGTATTATTAGTACTTTCTCTCGTGTGATTAACATTTTTCAAGCCTATGATCAAACTAATATTTGAGTGGGGGTGGCATGACTGACACTTTGAATACGTGGTTGGTGACCCAACACCCCCCGCCACACGCCTTTGCTTTTCTTCCAGCGAAAGTTTCATGCGTGCATCTTTTCGTAATATCTTGTACCATTTTAAAGCGGACGCAATGAACGGCTTATTCGGGTTTAAGGAAAATAACGCATATAAACTGATCTCATATGGGCGTGGGCGAGACGGGCATATTTGGGTTAACTTTTAGTGTAACCTTAGTATGCATCCATTCGAGATTATATGGACCCGTATTAAAAGCTTATCTTTATGTTAACAATTTTTGTTACCTTTAATATTGGAAACTGTTTTTATAAAATACTTCTTTCTAAAATTTAACTTAACTTGTTTTTGCATTGAAACTAAAGATTTTGAACTTTCTGTTCGGAATAATTTCTAATTGTCATGTGAAAATAAAAATTTCCCTCAAAATTTTTTAATCTCTCTTATTCTAATTGAAAATATTGTTTCAAAAGGAGTAGTTTCGCTTTCCTTTCGATAGAAAGCGTCACCATCTCTGAAAATGTCGCCTTTTCAGTAATTTTGAAGAATTGAAATTAGGATATCAGACAAGTGTCCAAATTTCCTCTGAATACCTTATCCGCCTTAAAAGTAACAAGTATTTTTAATGGTGATATTAATATAAGTATTTTCCATGAGGAGATAATTTCAACTACATTTCCTCGTTTCCTCAATTCTTTACAAATTTATGTTCACGCACTACCCAGTCTCCTTACACTCTTGGAGAGGGTGAGGGGGATGTGATGGTTTGCAGGGAAGGAAGAGGAAGACAGGTGCGGCAAAGTAATCAAACGGCGGAACCTTCAGGCTGGACTGGGGACGAGCAGGGATGTCCAAAGCGAGAAGGGAATGACATTCCCTTCCTGATCTGTCCTTTTGGCCTTTCGTGTTATGGCCCTGGCCCTCTTTCTTTCTCTCTCTCTCTCTCCACCTGCCTCCCACTATTGATGCCTTGGTTTATATACCATTCGCTTTCATCGCGTTTGAAACTCTAGTTAATATCACTCACTCCTTCACCCATAATCCGTCCAATCTTTATTTAAAAATGCTAGACATAATACAAGCAATTACATGCATTTTCGGATAAGTGAATTTTAAAACATGAGCGGTGGGATTCAAATGGCATAGAAAATAAAAAAAATATCAACAATGCAAGAAAATTAATAAACTTTGATCGGGTATAAAAATAGTTGAAACCTTATTTGGGTCGTTAAAACTAATTAATTCATTCAAAAAAAGACATTACTTAAAACAAAAAAAAATAAAAAAACATAGAAAATTGTTGTGCAAAGTATCGATAGTAAAATAGTAGGACACCAGCTTCAATTGTAACTTTAGCTACTGTACCGTCGTAGTTAGTGATTGAAGTTGATCGATAGCTAATAAGCAGATCAACGATATGTTGAGAAATGCAGTAAACCTTACTGTGAAAAGCTTGAGTGAAAATTTTAGGGCTCTGATTTGTAAGTAAATTGTGTCGTAGCCTAGTGGATGGAACGTTTGGCTAAGGATCGGAAGATGTGTCCAAATGCGGGTCTCGCTCAGTGAAATTCGCGAGTTCAACCATTCTGCATGATTTTCTGGGTACCAGATCTTCCTGGGAAATCTCTGGTGGCAAGATGGAAAGGAACTGGCTCCCATAGGCTGGTCTGGGAATGATACACGTATTTGGTCTTAGTACGTTGTGACCATTTCCCTCACCTATAAAAACTTGGGTCGATTATTGCTGTCTCCCCTTCGATAGCATTATTACGCCCCCCGCTACCCACCCACCTAGAGCATGTTTCTCCGTATTCAGGTCGTATTTTCCTCAGTTAATGGCTATTGAATACTTTTACGACTCTTTTTCTTTCAATTATTATCTCACTAGAATGAGCGTATAAGGTAAAGCACTCAATTTTTAAAGGAGGGATCACTGGATTTATATCATACTGTGAAGGAATATTATGTGGAGGGGACGCGAAATCATGAAGGCCTCATCCGTCAAAAATCGTCTAATCCTTGCTGCTCTATTTTATTAGATTGTTTAGGGAAATACGTTAATTAGATTTTGGTTTTTGTAATAGAGATAAAAAATATTGTCAGAAAATGAGAAATCCAGATGTATTGTATAGGAGAGAATTTCTTGTTACTGTGGCTTAGAAACCTTGTGAGAGATTTTCTATATTTGGAGAATGTTATGAATGTATTTTCTCCCACATTATGGAGTGGGATTTAAGGATCAAACGATTGTATTTAATTGAGCTGTCAATTTTCACGTATAGCTAAAAGTTTGTTAGAGTATTATTACTTTTGAATAATTGTTGTGTTAAGGAATTGAAAACATTCAAAATAGTGGCAATACTACAAATGAGTTGAATTTAAAAATATTTGCCATTACAAAGAGTTATAACACTTATTTCTTCTTTAAATCTTACTGTTCTCGAAGATAGTTCATTTCACTTATATTTGTCAACCGGAGTACCTAACTCGTATGGTTTCATCTTCACAGATTCTTTTGAACGCTTCCGAAGAACTTTGGAAACACTAGATTTTGAAATCAAAATTTTCTTTTAAACGCCTAAGTTCTAAGTATGGTTTGAGTTAATGAATTTTTTTAGTTTGTTAGCCAAACTTAATTTGATTCAAGATATATTTCTGTTAGGAATTCGACAGTTTTTTCTTGTCAGACTAAAATATTTCTCATTCTCTCGGAAGCATCCGGGAGAATTTTCTCGCAGAGCTCCACATATTAAAACTAACGATGGTATAACTTATTTTATAAGTACGGATTTTCTAAGATTAACTTAAGAACTATACTTAAAATGAAAATTTTGAAAAAAAGCATGTCCTAGATTCCGCCTAAAACTAGTGCGATGGAAGTGGCATAAAATAAAAGCATTAAAAAATTAAAGCATTAAAAGTATTAAAAAATTTAAGGAACCACGAAGAGAAGCGGAATTTAACTCCTGCATTTATAATATTTCAAGTCCAAAGGGACGAAGTTAATCCATTTCTGTATGAATCATCCCTTGGCGCAGTATTTTGATAGTGAGTTCCCTATTTATAAATATCGTCAAACTCTAGTTCATTGTGTTCCACTGTGTCAGACGAAAGATGACTCGTGGATTTCCTGAGCGTGTCATCCTCAGACAAGCTTATCATTGTCTAAAATAATTTCGTTGAAGTATTGAAACCTTACCTCTCTATAACGGACCCATACGGTCGAGGTTGCCGATTACTACCTGTAAGGGACAGAGCAGGGAGATTTAGTGCCCGAGATGGTCGGCCGGGACAGCCAGTCTAAAGTGTATGGTCTCGGCGGCTGTCCACACTGTATACAAACGCTCGTCTACCTTTCATCTCATTTAACTCTTGGGGGGTATTATATAGGGAGTACCAATGGGAGAACGACCCGAGGGGATGAGGGTGCGTCTGTGTAGTTCACTCGAACTTGCGAAGTTCATGGATGAATACATTATAGGTATATTGGTGTTGATGGCCAGAAGAGAGAGTTTTGGACTTCGGAACACCCCAGAGACACTCCAAGAGCATGTATTATCGAAGTTTTGTATCTCTGCGATATTCGAGCAAAAAGATGTCCATTGTTGACAAACTGCCCATCTCATGGTCTCCGGCTCAAGTGGCAGATCAGTGTTAAGGGTAGAAAAGCGGCAACATTGGTTCCCAATTCACTCACTCAATCACAATAGTTTGAAATGACAAAGTTAATGTGATGATGGATCGAGTAATTCGATCGCTCCCTTTATCCGCGAGATTATCCACTGGGTCTTCACCTGTGCGCGAATTTTTTGACATTAAATAGTTAATATTTTTGTCGCCAGCAGTAAATAATTAGAAAATTTAAATACATGCCTAAAATATTCCTTTCAAATCCACCAAGCGTAGTGGACTGCTTTATTTTTATTTCTCGGCTCCCTTTCAAAGATATTTGTGAATATTTTTGATAGTATTTTTCCTGCTGGAAATGAATAATCCCAGACACGATTTTTTCGTATAAACATTATCTCCTTTTTATCAGTACACTTTAAATTAAATTACCCGCTGGTACAATAAAGCCAAGAGCATTTGATTCTCCCTCGGGTTAAGGAAAATGGATATAGCGAAAACGAAGAGGCCGCGCCTGGCTATTTGATATGTCGGCGCGTTCTGAGTTCAGCAGTACCTTAACAGTTCATTTACTTTGGTTTGAATTGTAGAGGTAGGGGAGAGGGAGAGAGAAGGAGGCGAAGAAGTAATTTGGAAGTGAAATAAATAAACAGTGCTGCGATATAATAACCATTTCCCAGAAAATACTCCGTCTTGCATATAACCGTTCTTACCCCATCTGTTTAGTACGCACGCAAGCGAATAAAATAAGAAACTTGGAGAAGTGAGAGCAGGAAAAAGCGTCTCGAAATCGGTTTTGCGACTGGCGGTCGATTGGATTGCTAGACTATTGCTTTACGTCGTGACAATTGTAACTGCGCGATATTTAAGGGACGAAGTGTGGAGGTGAACTACGGAGTAAGTTTTTAGTTTCACATTTCGGAGAGAATGAAATAGTCTGGTGGCGAATGGTGATTGGATGAAATATATATTAGAAGAGTGCACAGGGCACACGGAATGGAAACGAATTTACGGAACGAAATCGTATTCCAGGGTTTTCTAAAGAGACCTAGAGGACAACAACTCCCGTCATCAACGCGAGAATAAAAACTGCAGAGACATAATTTCGTATTCATCGCACCATTTCTACCTTACTTGTTGTCTGGTGTCGAAATATTTACAGTTATTATGCAGGGAAAGAATAACAGACTCCCTTCCTATTTACCCAGAATTCTCATACGCTCATAAATCCTAGATTTTTTTTCGTACAGGTACAGATTTACTAGGACTTCCTAGATGTTGGGATATCGTAACATCATCATTGATAGATTTCTTACTCAAAATCAACTGTGCTTTTGGTGAGTGATTAGAGCTACATTTAGCAGTTTTTTCATCAAAATACATGTCATTTTCTATTTGGCAGATGAGCGCATATTTTCCAATTGGTGACGAGTTCAATAAAAGTTACTTTCATTGCTGGGATAGTGCATATTAACAAGTTAGAGCACGACTCGTACTCTATGATTTGCGATTAAAAATTTAGGAAAGAATTTTATTTTATGTACCATGAAATTGTAACACGTGATTAACGGATAGTGTCGTATATCCATGTGAACTAAATAAACATTAGAATGGGTTGAAGGAAACTACTTTTTCCGTGGCGGATTTTTCCTATTCACAAAAATCAGCATTGCAATACTTAGGCAAAATATTTTTAAATTGATCAATTGAAGCCTGTCGTTTTCCTCCTGAAATGAAGTTTTACACATTCAAGACGAAATTCACCAGAAATTCGACTATGGATAACAGGATATTTCAAACACAAGGGTTTATACTACATACTAATACACGTATGCAGATTCCTAAGTGCCCTTAATAAATCATAAAAATCTATTGAGGATACGCCGCCAACCTGGAGGGTGTGAATTTTATAGGTTATCATAATTGAGGATGACCTCTATCCTCACTCATTAGGAATATCATCGTGGAGGTTAGATTGATTTTTGTTATAAAAAGGAAATTCATTTTTCGCATACTATCCAATCTGCCTTTCTCCATTTCTGTCCTTCTGGTGAAATGAATTTCACAAGTAACACCCATTTTTCTTAAGTCATTCTATCACTTTAACGTAAGTGGTGTCTTTTGATCTAATCCGTTTTTTTCCAAAAATGTTATTCATTAGGTTCGCTGCCTAGAGTTTGTTTAGAGTTTATTCTGATGAACGTAAACATTGCAAAAGATAACTCAGGACAAATACTATCTTTGCTTTCTACAAAATAAACTTTATTGGTCCAATAAAGTTTATTTTGTAGAAAGCAAAGATAGTATTTTTCCTGAGTTAAAAATGGAATTCTACAAAGTTAAGGCCTCAACCATTCAGTGCATTGCAAAAGATAGTCGACTGGAAAAATTCCATCGATAGGCTTCGTTATCGAGTGCATTGAGAAGTCTGCGTTGTTAATGCCAGTCGGCAGCAGTGTTGTTCATCAAGATTGACGCGAATGCGACGAGAATCGGAAGCGGTTTTGACGGAGAGGGTGGATTGGTGCGCCGCTAGTGCCCATATCCACCAGCCAGCTGTGACGGGCGACGTATTGTGAAGACATCTACCGGTGACGAGGGGAAATTGATATAAGAGGAAATGCAAAAAAGTGAAAGGGATGGTCAGCAGAGAGGACAAAACACCGATACGAGGGTGCGGCCACAAGATATAGAGGGAAGGAGAGAGAGAGGGGCGTATTGATTGAGTGGGGGTATTTGAGAAGTCGGACAAAACTACGTCAAGAAGAATTGGGTGACTACGGGGTAAGAATGTGAAGTAGACGTTGGAAACCAAACGTCCCTTATCATCAGTTCTCGCTTGGGCTGAAGTTCCTTTGCGCACAGGTTCCACAACAGACGGAATAGACGGCGGTACTGTACAATTCTTTAAGAGTCTACTCCCAGGAGGGTCACTCCTGGGAAAATGGGTTGAATTATGTGGTGCATTTGTTCACCATTCTATACTTTTATCATAGACTACTGTTTATCACGGCTGCAACTAATATTAACAAACGACAATAATTGCAACCTGCCCCTTAACTGATACCATTTTCCACGCCTACAGTCAATGCGGTGACCTATCCTTTAGTTTAGGTCCCATCGTTAACAGTTGATACTTAATTAGAAAAGATACTTAAGCCGCATGAAGATGAGAGTTAGCTTGATATCTCACATTTTATGTTAATATTAAGAAGTGTAAACTAGTTTATGACTAACAGAAGAAGTAGCATAAGAACATTAGAACGCATAAGAAAGAGGACGGATCTCATTGATAAATGTATATTGTCGACGAAAAACACAATCTACACCAAAAGTACGCAATGATTCTCTATTTTTTTATATTTCGTATCATTTGAAAAAATATAAAAGGCATGCACATGTTTAGTTATTCATTTTTAATTGGAAACCAATTTTCTCGCCGTGAGATTTTCCGAGCATCTCTCTTATTATAAGGTCGTTTTTGTAAATCAGTGAAAAAGGTGAAACATTTAAAGTGAAAAAATAATCATTGTAATTAATCACGAACGTAATCAGAGATTCTTAAAATTATCACTTGACTGTTCACCCCAATAGTCTCCAATCACTTATTTACTGCGTAAGCGTGTAAATTTTTTCTCGCGTCTTCTACTCCCGTGGCAGTTTATTTCCATCAGCTTATACGCTATCACTCCCATTACAGATTCCTTAGACGACTTTCTGCTTCTGCAGGCACAGTGCATGTGGGTCCTGGTGCAGTTAGGTGAAAAACCTACGCTTCTACAACAGTCGAAATGGGTTCTGCTTGCCAAGTAAAATATCGCAGGTTCGGTTCCCTCCTCGGACAAGAATGCTCTGTTAACGCCAGTGTCATGGCCACCCCATTTATCAAGGACATGTCAGACGTGACTGATCGGGTTTCTAGAGAAATACAGGCCACCAAATCAAGTCTGAACAGCAAGTGTATGCCATTTCTTCTTAGTAGGTGAAGTATTTGATTCAATTTTTATTCATTCACAGCATGAAGGTCTTCCTTTTTACCTCGTTGAATCATGTTCGTGAATATCAAGTTTTCATGCGGTCCGCTCGTCTAGTACTCTACATAATCAGCCTAATCTCTAAACTATACGAATAGTTTTTTTCGCTCTCCTAAAGTCTACGTTATTGCAGCTTGTGAAGTGGCATACCGTATGTTATACAAGCCTCCATCTTGGTTCAGTATTAACTTAATTAGTTAAGATTATATTTTTGTCTACGTTTAATATTAAAAAAGCCAGAAGAAATTCCATTTGGAATTCAAAGGATGAAGTAATATAGAGCGCCACAACATAGCTGGTCACTTTTTTCTCTGGTTAAATAAATGAAGAGCGCGTTTTTGAGTCATGCTATTGATGGGAGTATATATGTAAGGCATAATATTACCAACACCTAATTAATAATCAGAGTCTACATTATTATCCTTTCAAATTTAAGCCCAAATACCTGTGGCATAGTTTCTGAGAATAGAAATTCTAGAAATGTAACCATTAATACGAGGGTCATCCGGAAAGTAGTACCCGTTCGTGAAATAAAGACACAAAAGTAAATATTAACAAACATAAAAAATTTTATTTGAAAGAGGATACTTTAAACTACTTCTCAACATAATCTCCAAGCAAATTAAGGCATTTGTCATAACGTGTGACAAGTTTCTGTATTCCTGCTGCATAGTCCTTCGCCGCCAGCTCATTGAGATACGCGAGGGACCCATCTTGCACAAATTTTTGCATAATGCAGATGGTGTTTAACAATTTCATGAACAATTGTTCGAGAAACATTGGGAAAATGCTCACAGATGTCATCAATTGTGACGCGCCGATCGTTCCTCACGAATTCGTCAACTGAGCTCACCAGTTGGTCTGTAATGACAGACGGTCTCCCCGAACGCTCATCGTCGTGTGTGTTCCCCCTCCCCATGTTGAAGTTGCGACACCACCGCCGAACAGACGACTCGTCCATTACATTGTCTCCATACACCTCCTTTAATTGGCGATGAATATCACATGGGCGAACGTTTCTTGCATTGAGGAATTTAATCACTGCCCTCACTTCACAACTGGCGGCGTTCTCAATTTTTTTAAACATTGTAAACAATCACAGAAACAACACAGGCAATGCTAGCGTCACGCAACTTGGCTCAGAGAAGGCAGACAAGCCACTGAAGCTATCTGACCTCGTCCAGCGGCTACTCGCGTCGTCAGCACTTCATGCGGCACGAACGGGTACTACTTTCCGGATGACCCTCGTATAATATTATTATTACTATCATTAATATAATATTACTATTGTTTTAATATGGTTTTATATTATTTTATGATCAAAATGATGAACGGTTTAGAGAGATGCTAGTTGACAGAGTAAGTTGCATTTGATTATATGAAGTGGTCATATGGCGCAGTGTACCTCTGGAATTATTTTTTGCATTAGGTAGCTAATGAGATTTTAGCTGATTATGATGAAACTGGTGCAAAGGTTCGAATTCCCTCGTAAATGATAGAATAAGGGCATATTTTAATGTCGGATGTCAGGTAGTGTTTTATTAAACCAGGCAGGGAAATGTATTATTGTACCTTAAATGGTCAATATTCACCCTAAACCTTCTAACTAACGGTAGAATAACATTATTAAAAATAATATTTATGTCATTGCTGAAATCATAAATCAAATGCCTTTTAAAATATTACTATTCCTGCATTAATTTTCAATTGTTAATTACAAACCCAAATCTCTGACTGTAATCTGATTCAATCTCGATATGTAGGCGATGAATTGGGATTAACAAAGAAAACGTCGCTCTAATCTTCTCACCGGAAATTGATTTTCGAAATACGAACCTTTGCAAATATGATTCATGCGATATAATTCGAAACGATTCTTTTGATAGTGAATATTTATATTCGTTTAGTAATCAAAGTTAATACATAAAATTGGCTTTTTCATTCAAGCTAGCAACAGGTTTTTCATCTTTTTCATAATATTCTCTTAATTATGCCAATTCGTTTTACGACAGTTAAAATTGAAATTAGAGAAAATAAGGTTTTTGCATTAATATGTGTAAATACGTACATACATCGCTGTGATTGAAAAAATACCTGTTCACGCACATTTCATGGTTTATTTTCATCATCAGTATTTAAGTCTTCAGATTGATTTACTGCAGGCCTACATCATTCACTATTTAGTGTTAATTCCTTCACCTTCTAACAGCTTATCTGTTTATTTCATAAATGAATATTGCTTATAAAATATAGTATATATAATGAAATAGGATACAACCGGTACAGGATACCATATCCTTTATACCAAGGATAAAGAAACATTGTCAATTATTATTTTTTCTCGTGGTATTTTTTCGTTTAGAAATACCCAATTTTATAAATATCTCAGTAAATCTTGCATATTTATAATTATAAAATTAATCATGGTTTATCTGTAAACATAAAGGCAGCTA